>NC_133130.1:124510629-124813174 GCF_048418815.1 Hemitrygon akajei | reverse complement strand
GAGAGGGGTTTTGGGGTTCGGGGTTTGATGCTCTTGTTTATGGAGTGATTGTTGTTTTTTGTGTGAGAGGGGTTTCGGGGTTTGGGGTTTGATGCTCTTGTTGATGGAGTGATTGTTGTTTTTTGTGTGAGAGGGGTTTTGGGGTTTGGGGTTTGATGCTCTTGTTGATGGAGTGATTGTTGGTTTTTTGTGTGAGAGGGATTTCGGGGTTTGGGTTTTGATGCTCTTGTTGATGGAGTGATTGTTGTTTTTTGTGTGAAGGGTTTTGGGGTTTGGGGTTTGATGCTCTTGTTGATGGACTGATTGTTGTTTTTTGTGTGAGAGGGGTTTTGGGGCTTGGGGTTTGATGCTCTTGTTGATGAAGTGATTGTTGTTTTTTGTGTGAGAGGGGTTTTGGGGTTCGGGGTTTGATGCTCTTGTTGATGGAGTGATTGTTGTTTTTTGTGTGCGGGGTTTTGGGGTTTGGGGTTTGATGCCCTTGTTGATGGAGTGATTGTTGGTTTCTTGTGTGAGAGGGGTTTTGGGGTTTGGGGTTTGATGCTCTTGTTGATGGAGTGATTGTTGTTTTTTGTGTGAGAGGGGTTTTGGGGTTCGGGGTTTGATGCTCTTGCTGATGGAGTGATTGTTGTTTTTTGTGTGAGGGGTTTTGGGGTTTGGGGTTTGATGCCCTTGTTCATGGAGAGATTGTTGGTTTTTTGTGTGAGAGGGGTTTTGGGGTTTGGGGTTTGATGCTCTTGTTGATGGAGTGATTGTTGTTTTTTGTGTGAGGGGTTTTTGGGTTCGGGGTTTGATGCTCTTGGTGATGGAGTGATTGTTGTTTTTTGTGTGTGAGGGGTTTTGGGGTTTGGGGTTTGATGCTCTTGTTGATGAAGCGATTGTTGGTTTTTTGTGTGAGAGGGGTTTTGGGGTTCGGGGTTTGATGATCTTGTTGATGGAGTGATTGTTGTTTTTTGTGTGAGAGGGGTTTCGGGGTTTGGGGTTTGATGCTCTTGTTGATGGAGTGATTGTTGTTTTTTGTGTGAGGGGTTTCGGGGTTCGGGGTTTGATGCTCTTGTTAATGGAGTGATCGTTGTTTTTTGTGAGAGGGGTTTCGGGGTTTGGGATTTGATGCTCTTGTTGATGGAGTGATTGTTGTTTTTTGTGTGAAGGGTTTTGGGGTTTGGGGTTTGATGCTCTTGTTGATGGACTGATTGTTGTTTTTTGTGTGAGAGGGGTTTTGGGGCTTGGGGTTTGATGCTCTTGTTGATGAAGTGATTGTTGTTTTTTGTGTGAGAGGGGTTTTGGGGTTCGGGGTTTGATGCTCTTGTTGATGGAGTGATTGTTGTTTTTTGCGTGCGGGGTTTTGGGGCTTGGGGTTTGATGCTCTTGTTGATGAAGTGATTGTTGTTTTTTGTGTGAGAGGGGTTTTGGGTTTGGGGTTCGATGCTCTTGTTGATGGAGTGATTGTTGTTTTTTGTGTGAGGGGTTTTGGGGTTTGGGGTTTGATGCTCTTGTTGATGGAGTGATTGTTGTTTTTTGTGTGAGAGGGGTTTTGGGGTTCGGGGTTTGATGCTCTTGTTGATGGAGTGATTGTTGTTTTTTGTGTGAGGGGTTTTTGGGTTCGGGGTTTGATGCTCTTGGTGATGGAGTGATTGTTGGTTTTTTGTGTTAGAGGGGTTTCGGTGTTCAGGGTTTGATGCTCTTGTTGATGGAGTGATTGTTGGTTTTTGTGAGAGGGGTTTCGGGGTTCGGGGTTTGATGCTCTTGTTGATGGAGTGATTGTTGTTTTTTGTGTGAGAGGGGTTTTGGGGTTTGGGGTTTGATGCTCTTGTTGATGGAGTGATTGTTGGTTTTTAGTGTGAGAGGGGTTTTGGGGTTTGGGGTTCGATGCTCTTGTTGATGGAGTGATTGTTGTTTTTTGTGTGAGTGGGGTTTTGGGGTTTGGGGTTTGATGCTCTTGTTGATGGAGTTATTGTTGTTTTTTGTGTGTGAGGGGTTTCTGGGTTCGGGGTTTGATGCTCTTGTTGATGGAGTGATTGTTGATTTTTGTGTGAGAGTGGTTTTGGGGTTTGGGGTTTGATGCTCTTGTTGATGGAGTGATTGTTGGTTTTTTGTGTGAGTGGGGTTTTGGGGTTTGGGGTTTGATGCTCTTGTTGATGGAGTGATTGTTGTTTTTTGTGTGAGAGGGGTTTCTGGGTTCGAGGTTTGATGCTCTTGTTGATGAAGTGATTGTTGTTTTTTGTGTGAGAGGGGTTTTGGGGTTTGGGGTTTGATGCTCTTGTTGATGGAGTGATTGTTGTTTTTTGTGTGAGAGGGGTTTCTGGGTTCGAGGTTTGATGCTCTTGTTGATGAAGTGATTGTTGTTTTTTGTGTGAGAGGGGTTTTGGGGTTTGGGGTTCGATGCTCTTGTTGATGGAGTGATTGTTGTTTTTTGTGTGAGGGGTTTTGGGGTTTGGGGTTTGATGCTCTTGTTGATGGAGTGATTGTTGTTTTTTGTGTGAGAGGGGTTTTGGGGTTCGGGGTTTGATGGTCTTGTTGATGGAGTGATTGTTGTTTTTTGTGTGAGGGGTTTTTGGGTTCGGGGTTTGATGCTCTTGGTGATGGAGTGATTGTTGTTTTTTGTGTGAGAGGGGTTTTGGGGTTTGGGGTTTGATGCTCTTGTTGATGAAGCGATTGTTGGTTTTTTGTGTGAGAGGGGTTTTGGGGTTCGGGGTTTGATGCTCTTGTTTATGGAGTGATTGTTGTTTTTTGTGTGAGAGGGTTTTCGGGGTTTGGGGTTTGATGCTCTTGTTGATGGAGTGATTGTTGTTTTTTGTGTGAGAGGGGTTTTGGGGTTTGGGGTTTGATGCTCTTGTTGATGGAGTTATTGTTGTTTTTTGTGTGTGAGGGGTCTCTGGGTTCGGGGTTCGATGCTCTTGTTGATGGAGTGATTGTTGTTTTTTGTGTGAGTGGGGTTTTGGGGTTTGGGGTTTGATGCTCTTGTTGATGGAGTGATTGTTGGTTTTTTGTGTGAGTGGGGTTTCTGGGTTCGAGGTTTGATGCTCTTGTTGATGAAGTGATTGTTGTTTTTTGTGTGAGTGGGGTTTTGGGGTTTGGGGTTTGATGCTCTTGTTGATGGAGTTATTGTTGTTTTTTGTGTGTGAGGGGTCTCTGGGTTCGGGGTTCGATGCTCTTGTTGATGGAGTGATTGTTGTTTTTTGTGTGAGTGGGGTTTTGGGGTTTGGGGTTTGATGCTCTTGTTGATGGAGTGATTGTTGGTTTTTTGTGTGAGAGGGGTTTTGGGGTTTGGGGTTTGATGCTCTTGTTGATGGAGTGATTGTTGTTTTTTGTGTGAGAGGGGTTTCTGGGTTCGAGGTTTGATGCTCTTGTTGATGAAGTGATTGTTGTTTTTTGTGTGAGAGGGGTTTTGGGGCTTGGGGTTTGATGCTCTTGTTGATGAAGTGATTGTTGTTTTTTGTGTGAGAGGGGTTTTGGGGTTCGGGGTTTGATGCTCTTGTTGATGGAGTGATTGTTGTTTTTTGTGTGCGGGGTTTTGGGGTTCGGGGTTTGATGCTCTTGTTGATGGAGTGATTGTTGTTTTTTGTGTGAGAGGGGTTTTGGGGTTTGGGGTTTGATGCTCTTGTTGATGGAGTGATTGTTGTTTTTTGTGTGAGAGGGGTTTTGGGGTTCGGGGTTTGATGCTCTTGCTGATGGAGTGATTGTTGTTTTTTGTGTGAGGGGTTTTGGGGTTTGGGGTTTGATGCCCTTGTTCATGGAGTGATTGTTGGTTTTTTGTGTGAGAGGGGTTTTGGGGTTTGGGGTTTGATGCTCTTGTTGATGGAGTGATTGTTGTTTTTTGTGTGAGGGGTTTTTGGGTTCGGGGTTTGATGCTCTTGGTGATGGAGTGATTGTTGTTTTTTGTGTGAGAGGGGTTTTGGGGTTTGGGGTTTGATGCTCTTGTTGATGAAGCGATTGTTGGTTTTTTGTGTGAGAGGGGTTTTGGGGTTCGGGGTTTGATGATCTTGTTGATGGAGTGATTGTTGTTTTTTGTGTGAGAGGGGTTTCGGGGTTTGGGGTTTGATGCTCTTGTTGATGGAGTGATTGTTGTTTTTTGTGTGAGGGGTTTCGGGGTTCGGGGTTTGATGCTCTTGTTAATGGAGTGATCGTTGTTTTTTGTGAGAGGGGTTTCGGGGTTTGGGTTTTGATGCTCTTGTTGATGGAGTGATTGTTGTTTTTTGTGTGAAGGGTTTTGGGGTTTGGGGTTTGATGCTCTTGTTGATGGACTGATTGTTGTTTTTTGTGTGAGAGGGGTTTTGGGGCTTGGGGTTTGATGCTCTTGTTGATGAAGTGATTGTTGTTTTTTGTGTGAGAGGGGTTTTGGGGTTCGGGGTTTGATGCTCTTGTTGATGGAGTGATTGTTGTTTTTTGCGTGCGGGGTTTTGGGGCTTGGGGTTTGATGCTCTTGTTGATGAAGTGATTGTTGTTTTTTGTGTGAGAGGGGTTTTGGGTTTGGGGTTCGATGCTCTTGTTGATGGAGTGATTGTTGTTTTTTGTGTGAGGGGTTTTGGGGTTTGGGGTTTGATGCTCTTGTTGATGGAGTGATTGTTGTTTTTTGTGTGAGAGGGGTTTTTGGGTTCGGGGTTTGATGCTCTTGGTGATGGAGTGATTGTTGTTTTTTGTGTGAGAGGGGTTTTGGGGTTCGGGGTTTGATGCTCTTGTTGATGGAGTGATTGTTGTTTTTTGTGTGAGGGGTTTTTGGGTTCGGGGTTTGATGCTCTTGGTGATGGAGTGATTGTTGTTTTTTGTGTGAGAGGGGTTTTGGGGTTTGGGGTTTGATGCTCTTGTTGATGAAGCGATTGTTGGTTTTTTGTGTGAGAGGGGTTTTGGGGTTCGGGGTTTGATGCTCTTGTTTATGGAGTGATTGTTGTTTTTTGTGTGAGAGGGTTTTCGGGGTTTGGGGTTTGATGCTCTTGTTGATGGAGTGATTGTTGTTTTTTGTGTGAGAGGGGTTTTGGGGTTTGGGGTTTGATGCTCTTGTTGATGGAGTTATTGTTGTTTTTTGTGTGTGAGGGGTCTCTGGGTTCGGGGTTCGATGCTCTTGTTGATGGAGTGATTGTTGTTTTTTGTGTGAGTGGGGTTTTGGGGTTTGGGGTTTGATGCTCTTGTTGATGGAGTGATTGTTGGTTTTTTGTGTGAGTGGGGTTTCTGGGTTCGAGGTTTGATGCTCTTGTTGATGAAGTGATTGTTGTTTTTTGTGTGAGTGGGGTTTTGGGGTTTGGGGTTTGATGCTCTTGTTGATGGAGTTATTGTTGTTTTTTGTGTGTGAGGGGTCTCTGGGTTCGGGGTTCGATGCTCTTGTTGATGGAGTGATTGTTGTTTTTTGTGTGAGTGGGGTTTTGGGGTTTGGGGTTTGATGCTCTTGTTGATGGAGTGATTGTTGGTTTTTTGTGTGAGAGGGGTTTTGGGGTTTGGGGTTTGATGCTCTTGTTGATGGAGTGATTGTTGTTTTTTGTGTGAGAGGGGTTTCTGGGTTCGAGGTTTGATGCTCTTGTTGATGAAGTGATTGTTGTTTTTTGTGTGAGAGGGGTTTTGGGGTTTGGGGTTCGATGCTCTTGTTGATGGAGTGATTGTTGTTTTTTGTGTGAGGGGTTTTGGGGTTTGGGGTTTGATGCTCTTGTTGATGGAGTGATTGTTGTTTTTTGTGTGAGAGGGGTTTTGGGGTTCGGGGTTTGATGCTCTTGTTGATGGAGTGATTGTTGTTTTTTGTGTGAGGGGTTTTTGGGTTCGGGGTTTGATGCTCTTGGTGATGGAGTGATTGTTGTTTTTTGTGTGAGAGGGGTTTTGGGGTTTGGGGTTTGATGCTCTTGTTGATGAAGCGATTGTTGGTTTTTTGTGTGAGAGGGGTTTTGGGGTTCGGGGTTTGATGCTCTTGTTTATGGAGTGATTGTTGTTTTTTGTGTGAAGGGTTTTGGGGTTTGGGGTTTGATGCTCTTGTTGATGGACTGATTGTTGTTTTTTGTGTGAGAGGGGTTTTGGGGCTTGGGGTTTGATGCTCTTGTTGATGAAGTGATTGTTGTTTTTTGTGTGAGAGTGGTTTTGGGGTTCGGGGTTTGATGCTCTTGTTGATGGAGTGATTGTTGTTTTTTGTGTGCGGGGTTTTGGGGTTTGGGGTTTGATGCCCTTGTTGATGGAGTGATTTTTGGTTTCTTGTGTGAGAGGGGTTTTGGGGTTTGGGGTTTGATGCTCCTGTTGATGGAGTGATTGTTGTTTTTTGTGTGAGAGGGGTTTTGGGGTTCGGGGTTTGATGCTCTTGCTGATGGAGTGATTGTTGTTTTTTGTGTGAGGGGTTTTGGGGTTTGGGGTTTGATGCCCTTGTTCATGGAGAGATTGTTGGTTTTTTGTGTGAGAGGGGTTTTGGGGTTTGGGGTTTGATGCTCTTGTTGATGGAGTGATTGTTGTTTTTTGTGTGAGGGGTTTTTGGGTTCGGGGTTTGATGCTCTTGGTGATGGAGTGATTGTTGTTTTTTGTGTGAGAGGGGTTTTGGGGTTTGGGGTTTGATGCTCTTGTTGATGAAGCGATTGTTGGTTTTTTGTGTGAGAGGGGTTTTGGGGTTCGGGGTTTGATGATCTTGTTGATGGAGTGATTGTTGTTTTTTGTGTGAGAGGGGTTTCGGGGTTTGGGGTTTGATGCTCTTGTTGATGGAGTGATTGTTGTTTTTTGTGTGAGGGGTTTCGGGGTTCGGGGTTTGATGCTCTTGTTAATGGAGTGATCGTTGTTTTTTGTGAGAGGGGTTTCGGGGTTTGGGTTTTGATGCTCTTGTTGATGGAGTGATTGTTGTTTTTTGTGTGAAGGGTTTTGGGGTTTGGGGTTTGATGCTCTTGTTGATGGACTGATTGTTGTTTTTTGTGTGAGAGGGGTTTTGGGGCTTGGGGTTTGATGCTCTTGTTGATGAAGTGATTGTTGTTTTTTGTGTGAGAGGGGTTTTGGGGTTCGGGGTTTGATGCTCTTGTTGATGGAGTGATTGTTGTTTTTTGCGTGCGGGGTTTTGGGGCTTGGGGTTTGATGCTCTTGTTGATGAAGTGATTGTTGTTTTTTGTGTGAGAGGGGTTTTGGGTTTGGGGTTCGATGCTCTTGTTGATGGAGTGATTGTTGTTTTTTGTGTGAGGGGTTTTGGGGTTTGGGGTTTGATGCTCTTGTTGATGGAGTGATTGTTGTTTTTTGTGTGAGAGGGGTTTTGGGGTTCGGGGTTTGATGCTCTTGTTGATGGAGTGATTGTTGTTTTTTGTGTGAGGGGTTTTTGGGTTCGGGGTTTGATGCTCTTGGTGATGGAGTGATTGTTGGTTTTTTGTGTTAGAGGGGTTTCGGTGTTCAGGGTTTGATGCTCTTGTTGATGGAGTGATTGTTGGTTTTTGTGAGAGGGGTTTCGGGGTTCGGGGTTTGATGCTCTTGTTGATGGAGTGATTGTTGTTTTTTGTGTGAGAGGGGTTTTGGGGTTTGGGGTTTGATGCTCTTGTTGATGGAGTGATTGTTGGTTTTTAGTGTGAGAGGGGTTTTGGGGTTTGGGGTTCGATGCTCTTGTTGATGGAGTGATTGTTGTTTTTTGTGTGAGTGGGGTTTTGGGGTTTGGGGTTTGATGCTCTTGTTGATGGAGTTATTGTTGTTTTTTGTGTGTGAGGGGTTTCTGGGTTCGGGGTTTGATGCTCTTGTTGATGGAGTGATTGTTGATTTTTGTGTGAGAGTGGTTTTGGGGTTTGGGGTTTGATGCTCTTGTTGATGGAGTGATTGTTGGTTTTTTGTGTGAGTGGGGTTTTGGGGTTTGGGGTTTGATGCTCTTGTTGATGGAGTGATTGTTGTTTTTTGTGTGAGAGGGGTTTCTGGGTTCGAGGTTTGATGCTCTTGTTGATGAAGTGATTGTTGTTTTTTGTGTGAGAGGGGTTTTGGGGTTTGGGGTTTGATGCTCTTGTTGATGGAGTGATTGTTGTTTTTTGTGTGAGAGGGGTTTCTGGGTTCGAGGTTTGATGCTCTTGTTGATGAAGTGATTGTTGTTTTTTGTGTGAGAGGGGTTTTGGGGTTTGGGGTTCGATGCTCTTGTTGATGGAGTGATTGTTGTTTTTTGTGTGAGGGGTTTTGGGGTTTGGGGTTTGATGCTCTTGTTGATGAAGCGATTGTTGGTTTTTTGTGTGAGAGGGGTTTTGGGGTTCGGGGTTTGATGCTCTTGTTTATGGAGTGATTGTTGTTTTTTGTGTGAGAGGGGTTTTGGGGTTTGGGGTTTGATGCTCTTTTTGATGGAGTGATTGTTGTTTTTTGTGTGAGAGGGGTTTCTGGGTTCGAGGTTTGATGCTCTTGTTGATGAAGTGATTGTTGTTTTTTGTGTGAGAGGGGTTTTGGGGTTTGGGGTTTGATGCTCTTGTTGATGGAGTGATTGTTGTTTTTTGTGTGAGAGGGGTTTCTGGGTTCGAGGTTTGATGCTCTTGTTGATGAAGTGATTGTTGTTTTTTGTGTGAGAGGGGTTTTGGGGTTTGGGGTTCGATGCTCTTGTTGATGGAGTGATTGTTGTTTTTTGTGTGAGGGGTTTTGGGGTTTGGGGTTTGATGCTCTTGTTGATGGAGTGATTGTTGTTTTTTGTGTGAGAGGGGTTTTGGGGTTCGGGGTTTGATGCTCTTGTTGATGGAGTGATTGTTGTTTTTTGTGTGAGGGGTTTTTGGGTTCGGGGTTTGATGCTCTTGGTGATGGAGTGATTGTTGTTTTTTGTGTGAGAGGGGTTTTGGGGTTTGGGGTTTGATGCTCTTGTTGATGAAGCGATTGTTGGTTTTTTGTGTGAGAGGGGTTTTGGGGTTCGGGGTTTGATGCTCTTGTTGATGGAGTGATTGTTGTTTTTTGTGTGAGAGGGGTTTTGGGGCTTGGGGTTTGATGCTCTTGTTGATGAAGTGATTGTTGTTTTTTGTGTGAGAGGGGTTTTGGGGTTCGGGGTTTGATGCTCTTGTTGATGGAGTGATTGTTGTTTTTTGTGTGCGGGGTTTTGGGGTTTGGGGTTTGATGCCCTTGTTGATGGAGTGATTTTTGGTTTCTTGTGTGAGAGGGGTTTTGGGGTTTGGGGTTTGATGCTCCTGTTGATGGAGTGATTGTTGTTTTTTGTGTGAGAGGGGTTTTGGGGTTCGGGGTTTGATGCTCTTGCTGATGGAGTGATTGTTGTTTTTTGTGTGAGGGGTTTTGGGGTTTGGGGTTTGATGCCCTTGTTCATGGAGAGATTGTTGGTTTTTTGTGTGAGAGGGGTTTTGGGGTTTGGGGTTTGATGCTCTTGTTGATGGAGTGATTGTTGTTTTTTGTGTGAGGGGTTTTTGGGTTCGGGGTTTGATGCTCTTGGTGATGGAGTGATTGTTGTTTTTTGTGTGAGAGGGGTTTTGGGGTTTGGGGTTTGATGCTCTTGTTGATGAAGCGATTGTTGGTTTTTTGTGTGAGAGGGGTTTTGGGGTTCGGGGTTTGATGATCTTGTTGATGGAGTGATTGTTGTTTTTTGTGTGAGAGGGGTTTCGGGGTTTGGGGTTTGATGCTCTTGTTGATGGAGTGATTGTTGTTTTTTGTGTGAGGGGTTTCGGGGTTCGGGGTTTGATGCTCTTGTTAATGGAGTGATCGTTGTTTTTTGTGGGAGGGGTTTCGGGGTTTGGGTTTTGATGCTCTTGTTGATGGAGTGATTGTTGTTTTTTGTGTGAAGGGTTTTGGGGTTTGGGGTTTGATGCTCTTGTTGATGGACTGATTGTTGTTTTTTGTGTGAGAGGGGTTTTGGGGCTTGGGGTTTGATGCTCTTGTTGATGAAGTGATTGTTGTTTTTTGTGTGAGAGGGGTTTTGGGGTTCGGGGTTTGATGCTCTTGTTGATGGAGTGATTGTTGTTTTTTGCGTGCGGGGTTTTGGGGCTTGGGGTTTGATGCTCTTGTTGATGAAGTGATTGTTGTTTTTTGTGTGAGAGGGGTTTTGGGTTTGGGGTTCGATGCTCTTGTTGATGGAGTGATTGTTGTTTTTTGTGTGAGGGGTTTTGGGGTTTGGGGTTTGATGCTCTTGTTGATGGAGTGATTGTTGTTTTTTGTGTGAGAGGGGTTTTGGGGTTCGGGGTTTGATGCTCTTGTTGATGGAGTGATTGTTGTTTTTTGTGTGAGGGGTTTTTGGGTTCGGGGTTTGATGCTCTTGGTGATGGAGTGATTGTTGGTTTTTTGTGTTAGAGGGGTTTCGGTGTTCAGGGTTTGATGCTCTTGTTGATGGAGTGATTGTTGGTTTTTGTGAGAGGGGTTTCGGGGTTCGGGGTTTGATGCTCTTGTTGATGGAGTGATTGTTGTTTTTTGTGTGAGAGGGGTTTTGGGGTTTGGGGTTTGATGCTCTTGTTGATGGAGTGATTGTTGGTTTTTAGTGTGAGAGGGGTTTTGGGGTTTGGGGTTCGATGCTCTTGTTGATGGAGTGATTGTTGTTTTTTGTGTGAGTGGGGTTTTGGGGTTTGGGGTTTGATGCTCTTGTTGATGGAGTTATTGTTGTTTTTTGTGTGTGAGGGGTTTCTGGGTTCGGGGTTTGATGCTCTTGTTGATGGAGTGATTGTTGATTTTTGTGTGAGAGTGGTTTTGGGGTTTGGGGTTTGATGCTCTTGTTGATGGAGTGATTGTTGGTTTTTTGTGTGAGTGGGGTTTTGGGGTTTGGGGTTTGATGCTCTTGTTGATGGAGTGATTGTTGTTTTTTGTGTGAGAGGGGTTTCTGGGTTCGAGGTTTGATGCTCTTGTTGATGAAGTGATTGTTGTTTTTTGTGTGAGAGGGGTTTTGGGGTTTGGGGTTTGATGCTCTTGTTGATGGAGTGATTGTTGTTTTTTGTGTGAGAGGGGTTTCTGGGTTCGAGGTTTGATGCTCTTGTTGATGAAGTGATTGTTGTTTTTTGTGTGAGAGGGGTTTTGGGGTTTGGGGTTCGATGCTCTTGTTGATGGAGTGATTGTTGTTTTTTGTGTGAGGGGTTTTGGGGTTTGGGGTTTGATGCTCTTGTTGATGGAGTGATTGTTGTTTTTTGTGTGAGAGGGGTTTTGGGGTTCGGGGTTTGATGCTCTTGTTGATGGAGTGATTGTTGTTTTTTGTGTGAGGGGTTTTTGGGTTCGGGGTTTGATGCTCTTGGTGATGGAGTGATTGTTGTTTTTTGTGTGAGAGTGGTTTTGGGGTTTGGGGTTTGATGCTCTTGTTGATGGAGTGATTGTTGGTTTTTTGTGTGAGTGGGGTTTTGGGGTTTGGGGTTTGATGCTCTTGTTGATGGAGTGATTGTTGTTTTTTGTGTGAGAGGGGTTTTGGGGTTTGGGGTTTGATGCTCTTGTTGATGGAGTTATTGTTGTTTTTTGTGTGTGAGGGGTCTCTGGGTTCGGGGTTCGATGCTCTTGTTGATGGAGTGATTGTTGTTTTTTGTGTGAGTGGGGTTTTGGGGTTTGGGGTTTGATGCTCTTGTTGATGGAGTGATTGTTGGTTTTTTGTGTGAGTGGGGTTTCTGGGTTCGAGGTTTGATGCTCTTGTTGATGAAGTGATTGTTGTTTTTTGTGTGAGTGGGGTTTTGGGGTTTGGGGTTTGATGCTCTTGTTGATGGAGTTATTGTTGTTTTTTGTGTGTGAGGGGTCTCTGGGTTCGGGGTTCGATGCTCTTGTTGATGGAGTGATTGTTGTTTTTTGTGTGAGTGGGGTTTTGGGGTTTGGGGTTTGATGCTCTTGTTGATGGAGTGATTGTTGGTTTTTTGTGTGAGAGGGGTTTTGGGGTTTGGGGTTTGATGCTCTTGTTGATGGAGTGATTGTTGTTTTTTGTGTGAGAGGGGTTTCTGGGTTCGAGGTTTGATGCTCTTGTTGATGAAGTGATTGTTGTTTTTTGTGTGAGAGGGGTTTTGGGGTTTGGGGTTCGATGCTCTTGTTGATGGAGTGATTGTTGTTTTTTGTGTGAGGGGTTTTGGGGTTTGGGGTTTGATGCTCTTGTTGATGGAGTGATTGTTGTTTTTTGTGTGAGAGGGGTTTTGGGGTTCGGGGTTTGATGCTCTTGTTGATGGAGTGATTGTTGTTTTTTGTGTGAGGGGTTTTTGGGTTCGGGGTTTGATGCTCTTGGTGATGGAGTGATTGTTGTTTTTTGTGTGAGAGGGGTTTTGGGGTTTGGGGTTTGATGCTCTTGTTGATGAAGCGATTGTTGGTTTTTTGTGTGAGAGGGGTTTTGGGGTTCGGGGTTTGATGCTCTTGTTTATGGAGTGATTGTTGTTTTTTGTGTGAGAGGGGTTTCGGGGTTTGGGGTTTGATGCTCTTGTTGATGGAGTGATTGTTGTTTTTTGTGTGAGAGGGGTTTTGGGGTTTGGGGTTTGATGCTCTTGTTGATGGAGTTATTGTTGTTTTTTGTGTGTGAGGGGTCTCTGGGTTCGGGGTTCGATGCTCTTGTTGATGGAGTGATTGTTGTTTTTTGTGTGAGTGGGGTTTTGGGGTTTGGGGTTTGATGCTCTTGTTGATGGAGTGATTGTTGGTTTTTTGTGTGAGTGGGGTTTCTGGGTTCGAGGTTTGATGCTCTTGTTGATGAAGTGATTGTTGTTTTTTGTGTGAGTGGGGTTTTGGGGTTTGGGGTTTGATGCTCTTGTTGATGGAGTTATTGTTGTTTTTTGTGTGTGAGGGGTCTCTGGGTTCGGGGTTCGATGCTCTTGTTGATGGAGTGATTGTTGTTTTTTGTGTGAGTGGGGTTTTGGGGTTTGGGGTTTGATGCTCTTGTTGATGGAGTGATTGTTGGTTTTTTGTGTGAGAGGGGTTTTGGGGTTTGGGGTTTGATGCTCTTGTTGATGGAGTGATTGTTGTTTTTTGTGTGAGAGGGGTTTCTGGGTTCGAGGTTTGATGCTCTTGTTGATGAAGTGATTGTTGTTTTTTGTGTGAGAGGGGTTTTGGGGTTTGGGGTTCGATGCTCTTGTTGATGGAGTGATTGTTGTTTTTTGTGTGAGGGGTTTTGGGGTTTGGGGTTTGATGCTCTTGTTGATGGAGTGATTGTTGTTTTTTGTGTGAGAGGGGTTTTGGGGTTCGGGGTTTGATGCTCTTGTTGATGGAGTGATTGTTGTTTTTTGTGTGAGGGGTTTTTGGGTTCGGGGTTTGATGCTCTTGGTGATGGAGTGATTGTTGTTTTTTGTGTGAGAGGGGTTTTGGGGTTTGGGGTTTGATGCTCTTGTTGATGAAGCGATTGTTGGTTTTTTGTGTGAGAGGGGTTTTGGGGTTCGGGGTTTGATGCTCTTGTTTATGGAGTGATTGTTGTTTTTTGTGTGAGAGGGGTTTCGGGGTTTGGGGTTTGATGCTCTTGTTGATGGAGTGATTGTTGTTTTTTGTGTGAGAGGGGTTTTGGGGTTTGGGGTTTGATGCTCTTGTTGATGGAGTGATTGTTGGTTTTTTGTGTGAGAGGGATTTCGGGGTTTGGGTTTTGATGCTCTTGTTGATGGAGTGATTGTTGTTTTTTGTGTGAAGGGTTTTGGGGTTTGGGGTTTGATGCTCTTGTTGATGGACTGATTGTTGTTTTTTGTGTGAGAGGGGTTTTGGGGCTTGGGGTTTGATGCTCTTGTTGATGAAGTGATTGTTGTTTTTTGTGTGAGAGGGGTTTTGGGGTTCGGGGTTTGATGCTCTTGTTGATGGAGTGATTGTTGTTTTTTGTGTGCGGGGTTTTGGGGTTTGGGGTTTGATGCCCTTGTTGATGGAGTGATTGTTGGTTTCTTGTGTGAGAGGGGTTTTGGGGTTTGGGGTTTGATGCTCTTGTTGATGGAGTGATTGTTGTTTTTTGTGTGAGAGGGGTTTTGGGGTTCGGGGTTTGATGCTCTTGCTGATGGAGTGATTGTTGTTTTTTGTGTGAGGGGTTTTGGGGTTTGGGGTTTGATGCCCTTGTTCATGGAGAGATTGTTGGTTTTTTGTGTGAGAGGGGTTTTGGGGTTTGGGGTTTGATGCTCTTGTTGATGGAGTGATTGTTGTTTTTTGTGTGAGGGGTTTTTGGGTTCGGGGTTTGATGCTCTTGGTGATGGAGTGATTGTTGTTTTTTGTGTGTGAGGGGTTTTGGGGTTTGGGGTTTGATGCTCTTGTTGATGAAGCGATTGTTGGTTTTTTGTGTGAGAGGGGTTTTGGGGTTCGGGGTTTGATGATCTTGTTGATGGAGTGATTGTTGTTTTTTGTGTGAGAGGGGTTTCGGGGTTTGGGGTTTGATGCTCTTGTTGATGGAGTGATTGTTGTTTTTTGTGTGAGGGGTTTCGGGGTTCGGGGTTTGATGCTCTTGTTAATGGAGTGATCGTTGTTTTTTGTGAGAGGGGTTTCGGGGTTTGGGTTTTGATGCTCTTGTTGATGGAGTGATTGTTGTTTTTTGTGTGAAGGGTTTTGGGGTTTGGGGTTTGATGCTCTTGTTGATGGACTGATTGTTGTTTTTTGTGTGAGAGGGGTTTTGGGGCTTGGGGTTTGATGCTCTTGTTGATGAAGTGATTGTTGTTTTTTGTGTGAGAGGGGTTTTGGGGTTCGGGGTTTGATGCTCTTGTTGATGGAGTGATTGTTGTTTTTTGCGTGCGGGGTTTTGGGGCTTGGGGTTTGATGCTCTTGTTGATGAAGTGATTGTTGTTTTTTGTGTGAGAGGGGTTTTGGGTTTGGGGTTCGATGCTCTTGTTGATGGAGTGATTGTTGTTTTTTGTGTGAGGGGTTTTGGGGTTTGGGGTTTGATGCTCTTGTTGATGGAGTGATTGTTGTTTTTTGTGTGAGAGGGGTTTTGGGGTTCGGGGTTTGATGCTCTTGTTGATGGAGTGATTGTTGTTTTTTGTGTGAGGGGTTTTTGGGTTCGGGGTTTGATGCTCTTGGTGATGGAGTGATTGTTGGTTTTTTGTGTTAGAGGGGTTTCGGTGTTCAGGGTTTGATGCTCTTGTTGATGGAGTGATTGTTGGTTTTTGTGAGAGGGGTTTCGGGGTTCGGGGTTTGATGCTCTTGTTGATGGAGTGATTGTTGTTTTTTGTGTGAGAGGGGTTTTGGGGTTTGGGGTTTGATGCTCTTGTTGATGGAGTGATTGTTGGTTTTTAGTGTGAGAGGGGTTTTGGGGTTTGGGGTTCGATGCTCTTGTTGATGGAGTGATTGTTGTTTTTTGTGTGAGTGGGGTTTTGGGGTTTGGGGTTTGATGCTCTTGTTGATGGAGTTATTGTTGTTTTTTGTGTGTGAGGGGTTTCTGGGTTCGGGGTTTGATGCTCTTGTTGATGGAGTGATTGTTGATTTTTGTGTGAGAGTGGTTTTGGGGTTTGGGGTTTGATGCTCTTGTTGATGGAGTGATTGTTGGTTTTTTGTGTGAGTGGGGTTTTGGGGTTTGGGGTTTGATGCTCTTGTTGATGGAGTGATTGTTGTTTTTTGTGTGAGAGGGGTTTCTGGGTTCGAGGTTTGATGCTCTTGTTGATGAAGTGATTGTTGTTTTTTGTGTGAGAGGGGTTTTGGGGTTTGGGGTTTGATGCTCTTGTTGATGGAGTGATTGTTGTTTTTTGTGTGAGAGGGGTTTCTGGGTTCGAGGTTTGATGCTCTTGTTGATGAAGTGATTGTTGTTTTTTGTGTGAGAGGGGTTTTGGGGTTTGGGGTTCGATGCTCTTGTTGATGGAGTGATTGTTGTTTTTTGTGTGAGGGGTTTTGGGGTTTGGGGTTTGATGCTCTTGTTGATGGAGTGATTGTTGTTTTTTGTGTGAGAGGGGTTTTGGGGTTCGGGGTTTGATGGTCTTGTTGATGGAGTGATTGTTGTTTTTTGTGTGAGGGGTTTTTGGGTTCGGGGTTTGATGCTCTTGGTGATGGAGTGATTGTTGTTTTTTGTGTGAGAGGGGTTTTGGGGTTCGGGGTTTGATGCTCTTGTTGATGGAGTGATTGTTGTTTTTTGTGTGAGGGGTTTTTGGGTTCGGGGTTTGATGCTCTTGGTGATGGAGTGATTGTTGTTTTTTGTGTGAGAGGGGTTTTGGGGTTTGGGGTTTGATGCTCTTGTTGATGAAGCGATTGTTGGTTTTTTGTGTGAGAGGGGTTTTGGGGTTCGGGGTTTGATGCTCTTGTTTATGGAGTGATTGTTGTTTTTTGTGTGAGAGGGTTTTCGGGGTTTGGGGTTTGATGCTCTTGTTGATGGAGTGATTGTTGTTTTTTGTGTGAGAGGGGTTTTGGGGTTTGGGGTTTGATGCTCTTGTTGATGGAGTTATTGTTGTTTTTTGTGTGTGAGGGGTCTCTGGGTTCGGGGTTCGATGCTCTTGTTGATGGAGTGATTGTTGTTTTTTGTGTGAGTGGGGTTTTGGGGTTTGGGGTTTGATGCTCTTGTTGATGGAGTGATTGTTGGTTTTTTGTGTGAGTGGGGTTTCTGGGTTCGAGGTTTGATGCTCTTGTTGATGAAGTGATTGTTGTTTTTTGTGTGAGTGGGGTTTTGGGGTTTGGGGTTTGATGCTCTTGTTGATGGAGTTATTGTTGTTTTTTGTGTGTGAGGGGTCTCTGGGTTCGGGGTTCGATGCTCTTGTTGATGGAGTGATTGTTGTTTTTTGTGTGAGTGGGGTTTTGGGGTTTGGGGTTTGATGCTCTTGTTGATGGAGTGATTGTTGGTTTTTTGTGTGAGAGGGGTTTTGGGGTTTGGGGTTTGATGCTCTTGTTGATGGAGTGATTGTTGTTTTTTGTGTGAGAGGGGTTTCTGGGTTCGAGGTTTGATGCTCTTGTTGATGAAGTGATTGTTGTTTTTTGTGTGAGAGGGGTTTTGGGGTTTGGGGTTCGATGCTCTTGTTGATGGAGTGATTGTTGTTTTTTGTGTGAGGGGTTTTGGGGTTTGGGGTTTGATGCTCTTGTTGATGGAGTGATTGTTGTTTTTTGTGTGAGAGGGGTTTTGGGGTTCGGGGTTTGATGCTCTTGTTGATGGAGTGATTGTTGTTTTTTGTGTGAGGGGTTTTTGGGTTCGGGGTTTGATGCTCTTGGTGATGGAGTGATTGTTGTTTTTTGTGTGAGAGGGGTTTTGGGGTTTGGGGTTTGATGCTCTTGTTGATGAAGCGATTGTTGGTTTTTTGTGTGAGAGGGGTTTTGGGGTTCGGGGTTTGATGCTCTTGTTTATGGAGTGATTGTTGTTTTTTGTGTGAGAGGGGTTTCGGGGTTTGGGGTTTGATGCTCTTGTTGATGGAGTGATTGTTGTTTTTT
The DNA here is from genome assembly GCF_048418815.1 of Hemitrygon akajei. Lineage (NCBI taxonomy): Eukaryota > Metazoa > Chordata > Chondrichthyes > Myliobatiformes > Dasyatidae > Hemitrygon > Hemitrygon akajei. Next base: position 124,796,059 of record NC_133130.1, on the reverse strand, counting down.
GTGTGAGAGGGGTTTTGGGGTTTGGGGTTTGATGCTCTTGTTGATGGAGTGATTGTTGGTTTTTTGTGTGAGAGGGATTTCGGGGTTTGGGTTTTGATGCTCTTGTTGATGGAGTGATTGTTGTTTTTTGTGTGAAGGGTTTTGGGGTTTGGGGTTTGATGCTCTTGTTGATGGACTGATTGTTGTTTTTTGTGTGAGAGGGGTTTTGGGGCTTGGGGTTTGATGCTCTTGTTGATGAAGTGATTGTTGTTTTTTGTGTGAGAGGGGTTTTGGGGTTCGGGGTTTGATGCTCTTGTTGATGGAGTGATTGTTGTTTTTTGTGTGCGGGGTTTTGGGGTTTGGGGTTTGATGCCCTTGTTGATGGAGTGATTTTTGGTTTCTTGTGTGAGAGGGGTTTTGGGGTTTGGGGTTTGATGCTCCTGTTGATGGAGTGATTGTTGTTTTTTGTGTGAGAGGGGTTTTGGGGTTCGGGGTTTGATGCTCTTGCTGATGGAGTGATTGTTGTTTTTTGTGTGAGGGGTTTTGGGGTTTGGGGTTTGATGCCCTTGTTCATGGAGAGATTGTTGGTTTTTTGTGTGAGAGGGGTTTTGGGGTTTGGGGTTTGATGCTCTTGTTGATGGAGTGATTGTTGTTTTTTGTGTGAGGGGTTTTTGGGTTCGGGGTTTGATGCTCTTGGTGATGGAGTGATTGTTGTTTTTTGTGTGAGAGGGGTTTTGGGGTTTGGGGTTTGATGCTCTTGTTGATGAAGCGATTGTTGGTTTTTTGTGTGAGAGGGGTTTTGGGGTTCGGGGTTTGATGATCTTGTTGATGGAGTGATTGTTGTTTTTTGTGTGAGAGGGGTTTCGGGGTTTGGGGTTTGATGCTCTTGTTGATGGAGTGATTGTTGTTTTTTGTGTGAGGGGTTTCGGGGTTCGGGGTTTGATGCTCTTGTTAATGGAGTGATCGTTGTTTTTTGTGAGAGGGGTTTCGGGGTTTGGGTTTTGATGCTCTTGTTGATGGAGTGATTGTTGTTTTTTGTGTGAAGGGTTTTGGGGTTTGGGGTTTGATGCTCTTGTTGATGGACTGATTGTTGTTTTTTGTGTGAGAGGGGTTTTGGGGCTTGGGGTTTGATGCTCTTGTTGATGAAGTGATTGTTGTTTTTTGTGTGAGAGGGGTTTTGGGGTTCGGGGTTTGATGCTCTTGTTGATGGAGTGATTGTTGTTTTTTGCGTGCGGGGTTTTGGGGCTTGGGGTTTGATGCTCTTGTTGATGAAGTGATTGTTGTTTTTTGTGTGAGAGGGGTTTTGGGTTTGGGGTTCGATGCTCTTGTTGATGGAGTGATTGTTGTTTTTTGTGTGAGGGGTTTTGGGGTTTGGGGTTTGATGCTCTTGTTGATGGAGTGATTGTTGTTTTTTGTGTGAGAGGGGTTTTGGGGTTCGGGGTTTGATGCTCTTGTTGATGGAGTGATTGTTGTTTTTTGTGTGAGGGGTTTTTGGGTTCGGGGTTTGATGCTCTTGGTGATGGAGTGATTGTTGGTTTTTTGTGTTAGAGGGGTTTCGGTGTTCAGGGTTTGATGCTCTTGTTGATGGAGTGATTGTTGGTTTTTGTGAGAGGGGTTTCGGGGTTCGGGGTTTGATGCTCTTGTTGATGGAGTGATTGTTGTTTTTTGTGTGAGAGGGGTTTTGGGGTTTGGGGTTTGATGCTCTTGTTGATGGAGTGATTGTTGGTTTTTAGTGTGAGAGGGGTTTTGGGGTTTGGGGTTCGATGCTCTTGTTGATGGAGTGATTGTTGTTTTTTGTGTGAGTGGGGTTTTGGGGTTTGGGGTTTGATGCTCTTGTTGATGGAGTTATTGTTGTTTTTTGTGTGTGAGGGGTTTCTGGGTTCGGGGTTTGATGCTCTTGTTGATGGAGTGATTGTTGATTTTTGTGTGAGAGTGGTTTTGGGGTTTGGGGTTTGATGCTCTTGTTGATGGAGTGATTGTTGGTTTTTTGTGTGAGTGGGGTTTTGGGGTTTGGGGTTTGATGCTCTTGTTGATGGAGTGATTGTTGTTTTTTGTGTGAGAGGGGTTTCTGGGTTCGAGGTTTGATGCTCTTGTTGATGAAGTGATTGTTGTTTTTTGTGTGAGAGGGGTTTTGGGGTTTGGGGTTTGATGCTCTTGTTGATGGAGTGATTGTTGTTTTTTGTGTGAGAGGGGTTTCTGGGTTCGAGGTTTGATGCTCTTGTTGATGAAGTGATTGTTGTTTTTTGTGTGAGAGGGGTTTTGGGGTTTGGGGTTCGATGCTCTTGTTGATGGAGTGATTGTTGTTTTTTGTGTGAGGGGTTTTGGGGTTTGGGGTTTGATGCTCTTGTTGATGGAGTGATTGTTGTTTTTTGTGTGAGAGGGGTTTTGGGGTTCGGGGTTTGATGCTCTTGTTGATGGAGTGATTGTTGTTTTTTGTGTGAGGGGTTTTTGGGTTCGGGGTTTGATGCTCTTGGTGATGGAGTGATTGTTGTTTTTTGTGTGAGAGGGGTTTTGGGGTTTGGGGTTTGATGCTCTTGTTGATGAAGCGATTGTTGGTTTTTTGTGTGAGAGGGGTTTTGGGGTTCGGGGTTTGATGCTCTTGTTTATGGAGTGATTGTTGTTTTTTGTGTGAGAGGGGTTTTGGGGTTTGGGGTTTGATGCTCTTTTTGATGGAGTGATTGTTGTTTTTTGTGTGAGAGGGGTTTCTGGGTTCGAGGTTTGATGCTCTTGTTGATGAAGTGATTGTTGTTTTTTGTGTGAGAGGGGTTTTGGGGTTTGGGGTTTGATGCTCTTGTTGATGGAGTGATTGTTGTTTTTTGTGTGAGAGGGGTTTCTGGGTTCGAGGTTTGATGCTCTTGTTGATGAAGTGATTGTTGTTTTTTGTGTGAGAGGGGTTTTGGGGTTTGGGGTTCGATGCTCTTGTTGATGGAGTGATTGTTGTTTTTTGTGTGAGGGGTTTTGGGGTTTGGGGTTTGATGCTCTTGTTGATGGAGTGATTGTTGTTTTTTGTGTGAGAGGGGTTTTGGGGTTCGGGGTTTGATGCTCTTGTTGATGGAGTGATTGTTGTTTTTTGTGTGAGGGGTTTTTGGGTTCGGGGTTTGATGCTCTTGGTGATGGAGTGATTGTTGTTTTTTGTGTGAGAGGGGTTTTGGGGTTTGGGGTTTGATGCTCTTGTTGATGAAGCGATTGTTGGTTTTTTGTGTGAGAGGGGTTTTGGGGTTCGGGGTTTGATGCTCTTGTTGATGGAGTGATTGTTGTTTTTTGTGTGAGAGGGGTTTTGGGGCTTGGGGTTTGATGCTCTTGTTGATGAAGTGATTGTTGTTTTTTGTGTGAGAGGGGTTTTGGGGTTCGGGGTTTGATGCTCTTGTTGATGGAGTGATTGTTGTTTTTTGTGTGCGGGGTTTTGGGGTTTGGGGTTTGATGCCCTTGTTGATGGAGTGATTTTTGGTTTCTTGTGTGAGAGGGGTTTTGGGGTTTGGGGTTTGATGCTCTTGTTGATGGAGTGATTGTTGTTTTTTGTGTGAGAGGGGTTTTGGGGTTCGGGGTTTGATGCTCTTGCTGATGGAGTGATTGTTGTTTTTTGTGTGAGGGGTTTTGGGGTTTGGGGTTTGATGCCCTTGTTCATGGAGTGATTGTTGGTTTTTTGTGTGAGAGGGGTTTTGGGGTTTGGGGTTTGATGCTCTTGTTGATGGAGTGATTGTTGTTTTTTGTGTGAGGGGTTTTTGGGTTCGGGGTTTGATGCTCTTGGTGATGGAGTGATTGTTGTTTTTTGTGTGAGAGGGGTTTTGGGGTTTGGGGTTTGATGCTCTTGTTGATGAAGCGATTGTTGGTTTTTTGTGTGAGAGGGGTTTTGGGGTTCGGGGTTTGATGATCTTGTTGATGGAGTGATTGTTGTTTTTTGTGTGAGAGGGGTTTCGGGGTTTGGGGTTTGATGCTCTTGTTGGTGGAGTGATTGTTGTTTTTTGTGTGAGGGGTTTCGGGGTTCGGGGTTTGATGCTCTTGTTAATGGAGTGATCGTTGTTTTTTGTGAGAGGGGTTTCGGGGTTTGGGTTTTGATGCTCTTGTTGATGGAGTGATTGTTGTTTTTTGTGTGAAGGGTTTTGGGGTTTGGGGTTTGATGCTCTTGTTGATGGACTGATTGTTGTTTTTTGTGTGAGAGGGGTTTTGGGGCTTGGGGTTTGAGGCTCTTGTTGATGAAGTGATTGTTGTTTTTTGTGTGAGAGGGGTTTTGGGGTTCGGGGTTTGATGCTCTTGTTGATGGAGTGATTGTTGTTTTTTGCGTGCGGGGTTTTGGGGCTTGGGGTTTGATGCTCTTGTTGATGAAGTGATTGTTGTTTTTTGTGTGAGAGGGGTTTTGGGGTTTGGGGTTTGATGCTCTTGTTGATGGAGTGATTGTTGTTTTTTGTGTGAGAGGGGTTTTGGGGTTCGGGGTTTGATGCTCTTGCTGATCGAGTGATTGTTGTTTTTTGTGTGAGGGGTTTTGGGGTTTGGGGTTTGATGCTCTTGTTGATGGAGTGATTGTTGTTTTTTGTGTGAGGGGTTTTGGGGTTTGGGGTTTGATGCCCTTGTTCATGGAGTGATTGTTGGTTTTTTGTGTGAGAGGGGTTTTGGGGTTTGGGGTTTGATGCTCTTGTTGATGGAGTGATTGTTGTTTTTTGTGTGAGGGGATTTTGGGTTCGGGGTTTGATGCTCTTGGTGATGGAGTGATTGTTGTTTTTTGTGTGAGAGGGGTTTTGGGGTTTGGGGTTTGATGCTCTTGTTGATGGAGTGATTGTTGGTTTTTTGTGTTAGAGGGGTTTCGGTGTTCAGGGTTTGATGCTCTTGTTGATGGAGTGATTGTTGGTTTTTGTGAGAGGGGTTTCGGGGTTCGGGGTTTGATGCTCTTGTTGATGGAGTGATTGTTGTTTTTTGTGTGAGAGGGGTTTTGGGGTTTGGGGTTTGATGCTCTTGTTGATGGAGTGATTGTAGGTTTTTAGTGTGAGAGGGGTTTTGGGGTTTGGGGTTCGATGCTCTTGTTGATGGAGTGATTGTTGTTTTTTGTGTGAGTGGGGTTTTGGGGTTTGGGGTTTGATGCTCTTGTTGATGGAGTTATTGTTGTTTTTTGTGTGTGAGGGGTTTCTGGGTTCGGGGTTTGATGCTCTTGTTGATGGAGTGATTGTTGATTTTTGTGTGAGAGTGGTTTTGGGGTTTGGGGTTTGATGCTCTTGTTGATGGAGTGATTGTTGGTTTTTTGTGTGAGAGGGGTTTTGGGGTTTGGGGTTCGATGCTCTTGTTGATGGAGTGATTGTTGTTTTTTGTGTGAGTGGGGTTTTGGGGTTTGGGGTTTGATGCTCTTGTTGATGGAGTTATTGTTGTTTTTTGTGTGTGAGGGGTCTCTGGGTTCGGGGTTCGATGCTCTTGTTGATGGAGTGATTGTTGTTTTTTGTGTGAGTGGGGTTTTGGGGTTTGGGGTTTGATGCTCTTGTTGATGGAGTGATTGTTGGTTTTTTGTGTGAGAGGGGTTTTGGGGTTTGGGGTTTGATGCTCTTGTTGATGGAGTGATTGTTGTTTTTTGTGTGAGAGGGGTTTCTGGGTTCGAGGTTTGATGCTCTTGTTGATGAAGTGATTGTTGTTTTTTGTGTGAGAGGGGTTTTGGGGTTTGGGGTTCGATGCTCTTGTTGATGGAGTGATTGTTGTTTTTTGTGTGAGGGGTTTTGGGGTTTGGGGTTTGATGCTCTTGTTGATGGAGTGATTGTTGTTTTTTGTGTGAGTGGGGTTTTGGGGTTTGGGGTTTGATGCTCTTGTTGATGGAGTTATTGTTGTTTTTTGTGTGTGAGGGGTTTCTGGGTTCGGGGTTTGATGCTCTTGTTGATGGAGTGATTGTTGATTTTTGTGTGAGAGTGGTTTTGGGGTTTGGGTTTTGATGCTCTTGTTGATGGAGTGATTGTTGGTTTTTTGTGTGAGAGGGGTTTTGGGGTTTGGGGTTCGATGCTCTTGTTGATGGAGTGATTGTTGTTTTTTGTGTGAGTGGGGTTTTGGGGTTTGGGGTTTGATGCTCTTGTTGATGGAGTTATTGTTGTTTTTTGTGTGTGAGGGGTCTCTGGGTTCGGGGTTCGATGCTCTTGTTGATGGAGTGATTGTTGTTTTTTGTGTGAGTGGGGTTTTGGGGTTTGGGGTTTGATGCTCTTGTTGATGGAGTGATTGTTGGTTTTTTGTGTGAGAGGGGTTTTGGGGTTTGGGGTTTGATGCTCTTGTTGATGGAGTGATTGTTGTTTTTTGTGTGAGAGGGGTTTCTGGGTTCGAGGTTTGATGCTCTTGTTGATGAAGTGATTGTTGTTTTTTGTGTGAGAGGGGTTTTGGGGTTTGGGGTTCGATGCTCTTGTTGATGGAGTGATTGTTGTTTTTTGTGTGAGGGGTTTTGGGGTTTGGGGTTTGATGCTCTTGTTGATGGAGTGATTGTTGTTTTTTGTGTGAGAGGGGTTTTGGGGTCGGGGTTTGATGCTCTTGTTGATGGAGTGATTGTTGTTTTTTGTGTGAGGGGTTTTTGGGTTCGGGGTTTGATGCTCTTGGTGATGGAGTGATTGTTGTTTTTTGTGTGAGAGGGGTTTTGGGGTTTGGGGTTTGATGCTCTTGTTGATGAAGCGATTGTTGGTTTTTTGTGTGAGAGGGGTTTTGGGGTTCGGGGTTTGATGCTCTTGTTTATGGAGTGATTGTTGTTTTTTGTGTGAGAGGGGTTTCGGGGTTTGGGGTTTGATGCTCTTGTTGATGGAGTGATTGTTGTTTTTTGTGTGAGAGGGGTTTTGGGGTTTGGGGTTTGATGCTCTTGTTGATGGAGTGATTGTTGGTTTTTTGTGTGAGAGGGATTTCGGGGTTTGGGTTTTGATGCTCTTGTTGATGGAGTGATTGTTGTTTTTTGTGTGAAGGGTTTTGGGGTTTGGGGTTTGATGCTCTTGTTGATGGACTGATTGTTGTTTTTTGTGTGAGAGGGGTTTTGGGGCTTGGGGTTTGATGCTCTTGTTGATGAAGTGATTGTTGTTTTTTGTGTGAGAGGGGTTTTGGGGTTCGGGGTTTGATGCTCTTGTTGATGGAGTGATTGTTGTTTTTTGTGTGCGGGGTTTTGGGGTTTGGGGTTTGATGCCCTTGTTGATGGAGTGATTGTTGGTTTCTTGTGTGAGAGGGGTTTTGGGGTTTGGGGTTTGATGCTCTTGTTGATGGAGTGATTGTTGTTTTTTGTGTGAGAGGGGTTTTGGGGTTCGGGGTTTGATGCTCTTGCTGATGGAGTGATTGTTGTTTTTTGTGTGAGGGGTTTTGGGGTTTGGGGTTTGATGCCCTTGTTCATGGAGTGATTGTTGGTTTTTTGTGTGAGAGGGGTTTTGGGGTTTGGGGTTTGATGCTCTTGTTGATGGAGTGATTGTTGTTTTTTGTGTGAAGGGTTTTGGGGTTTGGGGTTTGATGCTCTTGTTGATGGACTGATTGTTGTTTTTTGTGTGAGAGGGGTTTTGGGGCTTGTGGTTTGATGCTCTTGTTGATGAAGTGATTGTTGTTTTTTGTGTGAGAGGGGTTTTGGGGTTCGGAGTTTGATGCTCTTGTTGATGGAGTGATTGTTGTTTTTTGTGTGCGGGGTTTTGGGGCTTGGGGTTTGATGCTCTTGTTGATGAAGTGATTGTTGTTTTTTGTGTGAGAGGGGTTTTGGGGTTTGGGGTTTGATGCTCTTGTTGATGGAGTGATTGTTGTTTTTTGTGTGAGAGGGGTTTTGGGGTTCGGGGTTTGATGCACTTGCTGATCGAGTGATTGTTGTTTTTTGTGTGAGGGGTTTTGGGGTTTGGGGTTTGATGCTCTTGTTGATGGAGTGATTGTTGTTTTTTGTGTGAGGGGTTTTGGGGTTTGGGGTTTGATGCCCTTGTTCATGGAGTGATTGTTGGTTTTTTGTGTGAGAGGGGTTTTGGGGTTTGGGGTTTGATGCTCTTGTTGATGGAGTGATTGTTGTTTTTTGTGTGAGAGGGGTTTTGGGTTTGGGGTTCGATGCTCTTGTTGATGGAGTGATTGTTGTTTTTTGTGTGAGGGGTTTTGGGGTTTGGGGTTTGATGCTCTTGTTGATGGAGTGATTGTTGTTTTTTGTGTGAGAGGGGTTTTGGGGTTCGGGGTTTGATGCTCTTGTTGATGGAGTGATTGTTGTTTTTTGTGTGAGGGGTTTTTGGGTTCGGGGTTTGATGCTCTTGGTGATGGAGTGATTGTTGTTTTTTGTGTGAGAGGGGTTTTGGGGTTTGGGGTTTGTTGCTCTTGTTGATGGAGTGATTGTTGGTTTTTTGTGTTAGAGGGGTTTCGGTGTTCAGGGTTTGATGCTCTTGTTGATGGAGTGATTGTTGGTTTTTGTGAGAGGGGTTTCGGCGTTCGGGGTTTGATGCTCTTGTTGATGGAGTGATTGTTGTTTTTTGTGTGAGAGGGGTTTCTGGGTTCGAGGTTTGATGCTCTTGTTGATGAAGTGATTGTTGTTTTTTGTGTGAGAGGGGTTTTGGGGTTTGGGGTTCGATGCTTTTGTTGATGGAGTGATTGTTGTTTTTTGTGTGAGGGGTTTTGGGGTTTGGGGTTTGATGCTCTTGTTGATGGAGTGATTGTTGTTTTTTGTGTGAGAGGGGTTTTGGGGTTCGGGGTTTGATGCTCTTGTTGATGGAGTGATTGTTGTTTTTTGTGTGAGGGGTTTTTGGGTTCGGGGTTTGATGCTCTTGGTGATGGAGTGATTGTTGTTTTTTGTGTGAGAGGGGTTTTGGGGTTTGGGGTTTGATGCTCTTGTTGATGGAGTGATTGTTGGTTTTTTGTGTTAGAGGGGTTTCGGTGTTCAGGGTTTGATGCTCTTGTTGATGGAGTGATTGTTGGTTTTTGTGAGAGGGGTTTCGGGGTTCGGGGTTTGATGCTCTTGTTGATGGAGTGATTGTTGTTTTTTGTGTGAGAGGGGTTTTGGGGTTTGGGGTTTGATGCTCTTGTTGATGGAGTGATTGTTTATTTTTAGTGTGAGAGGGGTTTTGGGGTTTGGGGTTCGATGCTCTTGTTGATGGAGTGATTGTTGTTTTTTGTGTGAGAGGGGTTTTGGGGTTCGGGGTTTGATGCTCTTGTTGATGGAGTGATTGTTGTTTTTTGTGTGAGGGGTTTTTGGGTTCGGGGTTTGATGCTCTTGGTGATGGAGTGATTGTTGTTTTTTGTGTGAGAGGGGTTTTGGGGTTTGGGGTTTGATGCTCTTGTTGATGGAGTGATTGTTGGTTTTTTGTGTTAGAGGGGTTTCGGTGTTCAGGGTTTGATGCTCTTGTTGATGGAGTGATTGTTGGTTTTTGTGAGAGGGGTTTCGGGGTTCGGGGTTTGATGCTCTTGTTGATGGAGTGATTGTTGTTTTTTGTGTGAGAGGGGTTTTGGGGTTTGGGGTTTGATGCTCTTGTTGATGGAGTGATTGTTTATTTTTAGTGTGAGAGGGGTTTTGGGGTTTGGGGTTCGATGCTCTTGTTGATGGAGTGATTGTTGTTTTTTGTGTGAGTGGGGTTTTGGGGTTTGGGGTCTAATGCTCTTGTTGATGGAGTTATTGTTGTTTTTTGTGTGTGAGGGGTTTCTGGGTTCGGGGTTTGATTCTCTTGTTGATGGAGTGATTGTTGATTTTTGTGTGAGAGTGGTTTTGGGGTTTGGGGTTTGATGCTCTTGTTGATGGAGTGATTGTTGGTTTTTTGTGTGAGAGGGGTTTTGGGGTTTGGGGTTCGATGCTCTTGTTGATGGAGTGATTGTTGTTTTTTGTGTGAGTGGGGTTTTGGGGTTTGGGGTTTGATGCTCTTGTTGATGGAGTTATTGTTGTTTTTTGTGTGTGAGGGGTCTCTGGGTTCGGGGTTCGATGCTCTTGTTGATGGAGTGATTGTTGTTTTTTGTGAGAGTGGGGTTTTGGGGTTTGGGGTTTGATGCTCTTGTTGATGGAGTGATTGTTGGTTTTTTGTGTGAGAGGGGTTTTGGGGTTTGGGGTTTGATGCTCTTGTTGATGGAGTGATTGTTGTTTTTTGTGTGAGAGGGGTTTCTGGGTTCGAGGTTTGATGCTCTTGTTGATGAAGTGATTGTTGTTTTTTGTGTGAGAGGGGTTTTGGGGTTTGGGGTTCGATGCTCTTGTTGATGGAGTTATTGTTGTTTTTTGTGTGTGAGGGGTCTCTGGGTTCGGGGTTCGATGCTCTTGTTGATGGAGTGATTGTTGTTTTTTGTGTGAGTGGGGTTTTGGGGTTTGGGGTTTGATGCTCTTGTTGATGGAGTGATTGTTGGTTTTTTGTGTGAGAGGGGTTTTGGGGTTTGGGGTTTGATGCTCTTGTTGATGGAGTGATTGTTGTTTTTTGTGTGAGAGGGGTTTCTGGGTTCGAGGTTTGATGCTCTTGTTGATGAAGTGATTGTTGTTTTTTGTGTGAGAGGGGTTTTGGGGTTTGGGGTTCGATGCTTTTGTTGATGGAGTGATTGTTGTTTTTTGTGTGAGGGGTTTTGGGGTTTGGGGTTTGATGCTCTTGTTGATGGAGTGATTGTTGTTTTTTGTGTGAGAGGGGTTTTGGGGTTCGGGGTTTGATGCTCTTGTTGATGGAGTGATTGTTGTTTTTTGTGTGAGGGGTTTTTGGGTTCGGGGTTTGATGCTCTTGGTGATAGAGTGATTGTTGTTTTTTGTGTGAGAGGGGTTTTGGGGTTTGGGGTTTGATGCTCTTGTTGATGAAGCGATTGTTGGTTTTTTGTGTGAGAGGGGTTTTGGGGTTCGGGGTTTGATGCTCTTGTTTATGGAGTGATTGTTGTTTTTTGTGTGAGAGGGGTTTCGGGGTTTGGGGTTTGATGCTCTTGTTGATGGAGTGATTGTTGTTTTTTGTGTGAGAGGGGTTTTGGGGTTTGGGGTTTGATGCTCTTGTTGATGGAGTGATTGTTGTTTTTTGTGTGAGAGGGGTTTTGGGGTTCGGGGTTTGATGCTCTTGCTGATCGACTGATTGTTGTTTTTTGTGTGAGGGGTTTTGGGGTTTGGGGTTTGATGCTCTTGTTGATGGAGTGATTGTTGTTTTTTGTGTGAGGGGTTTTGGGGTTTGGGGTTTGATGCCCTTGTTCATGGAGTGATTGTTGGTTTTTTGTGTGAGAGGGGTTTTGGGGTTTGGGGTTTGATGCTCTTGTTGATGGAGTGATTGTTGTTTTTTGTGTGAGAGGGGTTTTGGGTTTGGGGTTCGATGCTCTTGTTGATGGAGTGATTGTTGTTTTTTGTGTGAGGGGTTTTGGGGTTTGGGGTTTGATGCTCTTGTTGATGGAGTGATTGTTGTTTTTTGTGTGAGAGGGGTTTTGGGGTTCGGGGTTTGATGCTCTTGTTGATGGAGTGATTGTTGTTTTTTGTGTGAGGGGTTTTTGGGTTCGGGGTTTGATGCTCTTGGTGATGGAGTGATTGTTGTTTTTTGTGTGAGAGGGGTTTTGGGGTTTGGGGTTTGATGCTCTTGTTGATGGAGTGATTGTTGGTTTTTTGTGTTAGAGGGGTTTCGGTGTTCAGGGTTTGATGCTCTTGTTGATGGAGTGATTGTTGGTTTTTGTGAGAGGGGTTTCGGGGTTCGGGGTTTGATGCTCTTGTTGATGGAGTGATTGTTGTTTTTTGTGTGAGAGGGGTTTTGGGGTTTGGGGTTTGATGCTCTTGTTGATGGAGTGATTGTAGGTTTTTAGTGTGAGAGGGGTTTTGGGGTTTGGGGTTCGATGCTCTTGTTGATGGAGTGATTGTTGTTTTTTGTGTGAGTGGGGTTTTGGGGTTTGGGGTTTGATGCTCTTGTTGATGGAGTTATTGTTGTTTTTTGTGTGTGAGGGGTTTCTGGGTTCGGGGTTTGATGCTCTTGTTGATGGAGTGATTGTTGATTTTTGTGTGAGAGTGGTTTTGGGGTTTGGGGTTTGATGCTCTTGTTGATGGAGTGATTGTTGGTTTTTTGTGTGAGAGGGGTTTTGGGGTTTGGGGTTCGATGCTCTTGTTGATGGAGTGATTGTTGTTTTTTGTGTGAGTGGGGTTTTGGGGTTTGGGGTTTGATGCTCTTGTTGATGGAGTTATTGTTGTTTTTTGTGTGTGAGGGGTCTCTGGGTTCGGGGTTCGATGCTCTTGTTGATGGAGTGATTGTTGTTTTTTGTGTGAGTGGGGTTTTGGGGTTTGGGGTTTGATGCTCTTGTTGATGGAGTGATTGTTGGTTTTTTGTGTGAGAGGGGTTTTGGGGTTTGGGGTTTGATGCTCTTGTTGATGGAGTGATTGTTGTTTTTTGTGTGAGAGGGGTTTCTGGGTTCGAGGTTTGATGCTCTTGTTGATGAAGTGATTGTTGTTTTTTGTGTGAGAGGGGTTTTGGGGTTTGGGGTTCGATGCTCTTGTTGATGGAGTGATTGTTGTTTTTTGTGTGAGGGGTTTTGGGGTTTGGGGTTTGATGCTCTTGTTGATGGAGTGATTGTTGTTTTTTGTGTGAGAGGGGTTTTGGGGTTCGGGGTTTGATGCTCTTGTTGATGGAGTGATTGTTGTTTTTTGTGTGAGGGGTTTTTGGGTTCGGGGTTTGATGCTCTTGGTGATGGAGTGATTGTTGTTTTTTGTGTGAGAGGGGTTTTGGGGTTTGGGGTTTGATGCTCTTGTTGATGAAGCGATTGTTGGTTTTTTGTGTGAGAGGGGTTTTGGGGTTCGGGGTTTGATGCTCTTGTTTATGGAGTGATTGTTGTTTTTTGTGTGAGAGGGGTTTCGGGGTTTGGGGTTTGATGCTCTTGTTGATGGAGTGATTGTTGTTTTTTGTGTGAGAGGGATTTTGGGGTTTGGGGTTTGATGCTCTTGTTGATGGAGTGATTGTTGGTTTTTTGTGTGAGAGGGATTTCGGGGTTTGGGTTTTGATGCTCTTGTTGATGGAGTGATTGTTGTTTTTTGTGTGAAGGGTTTTGGGGTTTGGGGTTTGATGCTCTTGTTGATGGACTGATTGTTGTTTTTTGTGTGAGAGGGGTTTTGGGGCTTGGGGTTTGATGCTCTTGTTGATGAAGTGATTGTTGTTTTTTGTGTGAGAGGGGTTTTGGGGTTCGGGGTTTGATGCTCTTGTTGATGGAGTGATTGTTGTTTTTTGTGTGCGGGGTTTTGGGGTTTGGGGTTTGATGCCCTTGTTGATGGAGTGATTGTTGGTTTCTTGTGTGAGAGGGGTTTTGGGGTTTGGGGTTTGATGCTCTTGTTGATGGAGTGATTGTTGTTTTTTGTGTGAGAGGGGTTTTGGGGTTCGGGGTTTGATGCTCTTGCTGATGGAGTGATTGTTGTTTTTTGTGTGAGGGGTTTTGGGGTTTGGGGTTTGATGCCCTTGTTCATGGAGTGATTGTTGGTTTTTTGTGTGAGAGGGGTTTTGGGGTTTGGGGTTTGATGCTCTTGTTGATGGAGTGATTGTTGTTTTTTGTGTGAAGGGTTTTGGGGTTTGGGGTTTGATGCTCTTGTTGATGGACTGATTGTTGTTTTTTGTGTGAGAGGGGTTTTGGGGCTTGGGGTTTGATGCTCTTGTTGATGAAGTGAATGTTGTTTTTTGTGTGAGAGGGGTTTTGGGGTTCGGGGTTTGATGCTCTTGTTGATGGAGTGATTGTTGTTTTTTGTGTGCGGGGTTTTGGGGCTTGGGGTTTGATGCTCTTGTTGATGAAGTGATTGTTGTTTTTTGTGTGAGAGGGGTTTTGGGGTTTGGGGTTTGATGCTCTTGTTGATGGAGTGATTGTTGTTTTTTGTGTGTGAGGGGTTTTGGGGTTCGGGGTTTGATGCTCTTGCTGATCGAGTGATTGTTGTTTTTTGTGTGAGGGGTTTTGGGGTTTGGGGTTTGATGCTCTTGTTGATGGAGTGATTGTTGTTTTTTGTGTGAGGGGTTTTGGGGTTTGGGGTTTGATGCCCTTGTTCATGGAGTGATTGTTGGTTTTTTGTGTGAGAGGGGTTTTGGGGTTTGGGGTTTGATGCTCTTGTTGATGGAGTGATTGTTGTTTTTTGTGTGAGAGGGGTTTTGGGTTTGGGGTTCGATGCTCTTGTTGATGGAGTGATTGTTGTTTTTTGTGTGAGGGGTTTTGGGGTTTGGGGTTTGATGCTCTTGTTGATGGAGTGATTGTTGTTTTTTGTGTGAGAGGGGTTTTGGGGTTCGGGGTTTGATGCTCTTGTTGATGGAGTGATTGTTGTTTTTTGTGTGAGGGGTTTTTGGGTTCGGGGTTTGATGCTCTTGGTGATGGAGTGATTGTTGTTTTTTGTGTGAGAGGGGTTTTGGGGTTTGGGGTTTGATGCTCTTGTTGATGGAGTGATTGTTGGTTTTTTGTGTTAGAGGGGTTTCGGTGTTCAGGGTTTGATGCTCTTGTTGATGGAGTGATTGTTGGTTTTTGTGAGAGGGGTTTCGGGGTTCGGGGTTTGATGCTCTTGTTGATGGAGTGATTGTTGTTTTTTGTGTGAGAGGGGTTTTGGGGTTTGGGGTTTGATGCTCTTGTTGATGGAGTGAATGTTGGTTTTTAGTGTGAGAGGGGTTTTGGGGTTTGGGGTTCGATGCTCTTGTTGATGGAGTGATTGTTGTTTTTTGTGTGAGTGGGGTTTTGGGGTTTGGGGTTTGATGCTCTTGTTGATGGAGTTATTGTTGTTTTTTGTGTGTGAGGGGTTTCTGGGTTCGGGGTTTGATGCTCTTGTTGATGGAGTGACTGTTGATTTTTGTGTGAGAGTGGTTTTGGGGTTTGGGGTTTGATGCTCTTGTTGATGGAGTGATTGTTGGTTTTTTGTGTGAGAGGGGTTTTGGGGTTTGGGGTTCGATGCTCTTGTTGATGGAGTGATTGTTGTTTTTTGTGTGAGTGGGGTTTTGGGGTTTGGGGTTTGATGCTCTTGTTGATGGAGTTATTGTTGTTTTTTGTGTGTGAGGGGTCTCTGGGTTCGGGGTTCGATGCTCTTGTTGATGGAGTGATTGTTGTTTTTTGTGTGAGTGGGGTTTTGGGGTTTGGGGTTTGATGCTCTTGTTGATGGAGTGATTGTTGGTTTTTTGTGTGAGAGGGGTTTTGGGGTTTGGGGTTTGATGCTCTTGTTGATGGAGTGATTGTTGTTTTTTGTGTGAGAGGGGTTTCTGGGTTCGAGGTTTGATGCTCTTGTTGATGAAGTGATTGTTGTTTTTTGTGTGAGAGGGGTTTTGGGGTTTGGGGTTCGATGCTCTTGTTGATGGAGTTATTGTTGTTTTTTGTGTGTGAGGGGTCTCTGGGTTCGGGGTTCGATGCTCTTGTTGATGGAGTGATTGTTGTTTTTTGTGTGAGTGGGGTTTTGGGGTTTGGGGTTTGATGCTCTTGTTGATGGAGTGATTGTTGGTTTTTTGTGTGAGAGGGGTTTTGGGGTTTGGGGTTTGATGCTCTTGTTGATGGAGTGATTGTTGTTTTTTGTGTGAGAGGGGTTTCTGGGTTCGAGGTTTGATGCTGTTGTTGATGAAGTGATTGTTGTTTTTTGTGTGAGAGGGGTTTTGGGGTTTGGGGTTCGATGCTCTTGTTGATGGAGTGATTGTTGTTTTTTGTGTGAGGGGTTTTGGGGTTTGGGGTTTGATGCTCTTGTTGATGGAGTGATTGTTGTTTTTTGTGTGAGAGGGGTTTTGGGGTTTGGGGTTCGATGCTTTTGTTGATGGAGTGATTGTTGTTTTTTGTGTGAGGGGTTTTGGGGTTTGGGGTTTGATGCTTTTGTTGATGGAGTGATTGTTGTTTTTTGTGTGAGAGGGGTTTTGGGGTTCGGGGTTTGATGCTCTTGTTGATGGAGTGATTGTTGTTTTTTGTGTGAGGGGTTTTGGGGTTCGGGGTTTGATGCTCTTGTTGATGGAGTGATTGTTGTTTTTTGTGTGAGAGGGGTTTTGGGGTTTGGGGTTTGATGCTCTTGTTGATGGAGTGATTGTTGGTTTTTTGTGTGAGAGGGGTTTTGGGGTTTGGGGTTTGATGCTCTTGTTGATGGAGTGATTGTTGGTTTTTTGTGTGAGAGGGGTTTTGGGGTTTGGGGTTTGATGCTCTTGTTGATGGAGTGATTGTTGTTTTTTGTGTGAGTGGGGTTTTGGGGTTTGGGGTTTGATGCTCTTATTGATGGAGTTATTGTTGTTTTTTGTGTGTGAGGGGTTTCTGGGTTCGGGGTTTGATGCTCTTGTTGATGGAGTGATTGTTGATTTTTGTGTCTGAGGGGTTTTGGGGTTTGGGGTATGATGCTCTTGTTGATGGAGTGATTGTTGTTTTTTGTGTGAGCGGGGTTTTGGGGTTCGGGGTTTGATGCTCTTGTTGATGGAGTGATTGTTGTTTTTTCTGTGAGGGGTTTTGGGGTTTGGGGTTTGATGCTCTTGTTGATGAAGCGATTGTTGGTTTTTTGTGTGAGAGGGGTTTTGGGGTTTGGGGTTTGATGCTCTTGTTGATGGAGTGATTGTTGTTTTTTGTGTGAGGGGTTTTGGGGTTTGGGGTTTGATGCTCTTGTTGATGGAGTGATTGTTGTTTTTTGTGTGAGGGGTTTTTGGGTTCGGGGTTTGATGCTCTTGGTGATGGAGTTATTGTTGTTTTTTGTGTGAGAGGGGTTTTGGGGTTCGGGGTTTGATGCTCTTGTTGATGGAGTGATTGTTGTTTTTTATGTGAGGGGTTTTGGGGTTTGGGGTTTGATGCTCTTGTTGATGAAGCGACTGTTGGTTTTTTGTGTGAGAGGGGTTTTGGGGTTTGGTGTTTGATGCTGTTGTTGATGGAGTGATTGTTGTTTTTTGTGTGAGAGGGGTTTTGGGGTTTGGGGTTTGATGCTCTTGTTGATGGAGTGATAGTTGTTTTCTGTGTGAGAGGGGTTTCGGGGTTTGGGGTTTGATGCTCTTGTTGATGTAGTGATTGTTGGTTTTTTGTGTGAGAGGGGTTTTGAGGTTTGGGGTTTGATGCTCTTGTTGATGAAGTGATTGTTGTTTTTTGTGTGAGAGGGGTTTTGGGGTTTGGGGATTGATGCTCTTGTTGATGGAGTGATTGTTGTTTTTTGTGTGAGAGGGGTTTTGGGGTTCGGGGTTTGATGCTCTTGTTGATGGAGTGATTGTTGTTTTTTGTGAGAGGGGTTTCGGGGTTCGGGGTTTGATGCTCTTGTTGATGGAGTGATTGTTGGTTTTTTGTGTGAGAGGGGTTTTGGGGTTTGGGGTTTGATGCTCTTGTTGATGGAGCGATTGTTGTTTTTTGTGTGAGAGGGGTTTTGGAGTTTGGGGTTTGATGCTCTTGTTGATGGAGTGATTGTTCTTTTTTGTGTGAGGGGTTTTGGGGTTTGGGGTTTGATGCTCTTGTTGATGGAGTGATTGTTGTTTTTTGTGTGAGGGGTTTTTGGGTTCGGGGTTTGATGCTCTTGGTGATGGAGTTATTGTTGTTTTTTGTGTGAGAGGGGTTTTGGGGTTCGGGGTTTGATGCTCTTGTTGATGGAGTGATTGTTGTTTTTTGTGTGAGGGGTTTTGGGGTTTGGGGTTTGATGCTCTTGTTGATGAAGCGACTGTTGGTTTTTTGTGTGAGAGGGGTTTTGGGGTTTGGTGTTTGATGCTGTTGTTGATGGAGTGATTGTTGTTTTTTGTGTGAGAGGGGTTTTGGGGTTTGGGGTTTGATGCTCTTGTTGATGGAGTGATAGTTGTTTTCTGTGTGAGAGGGGTTTCGGGGTTTGGGGTTTGATGCTCTTGTTGATGTAGTGATTGTTGGTTTTTTGTGTGAGAGGGGTTTTGAGGTTTGGGGTTTGATGCTCTTGTTGATGAAGTGATTGTTGTTTTTTGTGTGAGAGGGGTTTTGGGGTTTGGGGATTGATGCTCTTGTTGATGGAGTGATTGTTGTTTTTTGTGTGAGAGGGGTTTTGGGGATCGGGGTTTGATGCTCTTGTTGATGGAGTGATTGTTGTTTTTTGTGAGAGGGGTTTCGGGGTTCGGGGTTTGATGCTCTTGTTGATGGAGTGATTGTTGGTTTTTTGTGTGAGAGGGGTTTTGGGGTTTGGGGTTTGATGCTCTTGTTGATGGAGCGATTGTTGTTTTTTGTGTGAGAGGGGTTTTGGAGTTTGGGGTTTGATGCTCTTGTTGATGGAGTGATTGTTGGTTTTTTGTGTGAGAGGGATTTTGGGGTTTGGGGTTTGATGCTCTTGTTGATGGAGTGATTGTTGTTTTTTGTGTGAGAGGGGTTTTGGTGTTTGGGGTTTCATGCTCTTGTTGATGGAGTGATTGTTGGTTTTTTGTGTGAGAGGGGTTTTGGGGTTTGGGGTTTGATGCTCTTGTTGATGGAGTGATTGTTGGTTTTTTGTGTGAGAGGGGTTTTGGGGTTTGGGGTTTAATGCTCTTGTTGATGGAGTGATTGTTGTTTTTTGTGTGAGTGGGGATTTGGGGTTTGGGGTTTGATGCTCTTGTTGATGGAGTTATTGTTGTTTTTTGTGTGTGAGGGGTTTCTGGGTTCGGTGTTTGATGCTCTTGTTGATGGAGTGATTGTTGATTTTTGTGTCTGAGGGGTTTGGGGGTTTGGGGTATGATGCTCTTGTTGATGGAGTGATTGTTGTTTTTTGTGTGAGCGGGGTTTTGGGGTTCGGGGTTTGATGCTCTTGTTGATGGAGTGATTGTTGTTTTTTCTGTGAGGGGTTTTGGGGTTTGGGGTTTGATGCTCTTGTTGATGAAGCGATTGTTGGTTTTTTGTGTGAGAGGGGTTTTGGGGTTTGGGGTTTGATGCTCTTGTTGATGGAGTGATTGTTGTTTTTTGTGTGAGAGGGGTTTCGGGGTTCGAGGTTTGATGCTCTTGTTGATGAAGTGATTGTTGTTTTTTGTGTGAGAGGGATTTTGGGGTTTGGGGTTCGATGCTCTTGTTGATGGAGTGATTGTTGTTTTTTGTGTGAGGGGTTTTGGGGTTTGGGGTTTGATGCTCTTGTTGATGGAGTGATTGTTGTTTTTTGTGTGAGAGGGGTTTTGGGGTTCGGGGTTTGATGCTCTTGTTGATGGAGTGATTGTTGTTTTTTGTGTGAGTGGGGTTTTGGGGTTTGGGGTTTGATGCTCTTGTTGATGGAGTTATTGTTGTTTTTTGTGTGTGAGGGGTCTCTGGGTTCGGGGTTCGATGCTCTTGTTGATGGAGTGATTGTTGTTTTTTGTGTGAGTGGGGTTTTGGGGTTTGGGGTTTGATGCTCTTGTTGATGGAGTGATTGTTGGTTTTTTGTGTGAGAGGGGTTTTTGGGTTTGGGGTTTGATGCTCTTGTTGATGGAATGATTGTTGGTTTTTTGTGTGAGAGGGGTTTTGGGGTTTGGGGTTTGATGCTCTTGTTGATGAAGTGATTGTTGTTTTTTGTGTGAGAGGGGTTTTGGGGTTTGGGGTTTGATGCTCTTGTTGATGGAGTGATTGTTGTTTTTTGTGTGAGAGGGGTTTTGGGGTTTGGGGTTTGATGCTCTTGTTGATGGAGTGATTTTTTGTTTTTTGTGTGAGAGGGGTTTTGGGGATTGGGGTGTGATGCTCTTGTTGATGGAGTGATTGTTGTTTTTTGTGTGAGAGGGGTTTTGGGGATTGGGGTTTGATGCTCTTGCTGATGGAGTGATTGTTGTTTTTTGTGTGAGAGGGGTTTTGGGGTTTGGGGTTCGATGCTCTTGTTGGTAGAGTGATTGTTGTTTTTTGTGTGAGGGGTTTTGGGGTTTGGGGTTTGATGCTCTTGTTGATGGAGTGATTGTTGTTTTTTGTGTGAGAGGGTTATTGGGGTTCGGGGTTTGATGCTCTTGTTGATGGAGTGATTGTTGTTTTTTGTGTGAGGGGTTTTTGGGTTCGGGGTTTGATGCTCTTGGTGATGGAGTTATTGTTGTTTTTTGTGTGAGAGGGGTTTTGGGGTTCTGGGTTTGATGCTCTTGTTGATGGAGTGATTGTTGTTTTTTGTGTGAGGGGTTTTGGGGTTTGGGGTTTGATGCTCTTGTTGATGAAGCGACTGTTGGTTTTTTGTGTGAGTGGGGTTTTGGGGTTTGGTGTTTGATGCTGTTGTTGATGGAGTGATAGTTGTTTTCTGTGTGAGAGGGGTTTCGGGGTTTGGGGTTTGATGCTCTTGTTGATGTAGTGATTGTTGGTTTTTTGTGTGAGAGGGGTTTTGGGGTTTGGGGTTTGATGCTCTTGTTGATGAAGTTGTTGTTGTTTTTTGTGTGAGAGGGGTTTTGGGGTTTGGGGATTGATGCTCTTGTTGATGGAGTGATTGTTGTTTTTTGTGTGAGGGGTTTTGGGGTTCGGGGTTTGATGCTGTTGTTGATGGTGATTGTTGTTTTTTGTGAGAGGGGTTTCGGGGTTCGGGGTTTGATGCTCTTTTTGATGGAGTGATTGTTGGTTTTTTGTGTGAGAGGGGTTTTGGGGTTTGGGGTTTGATGCTCTTGTTGATGGAGCGATTGTTGTTTTTTGTGTGAGAGGGGTTTTGGGGATTGGGGTTTGATGCTCTTGCTGATGGAGTGATTGTTGGTTTTTTGTGTAAGAGGGGTTTTGGGGTTTGGGGTTTGATGCTCTTGTTGATGGAGTGATTGTTGTTTTTTGTGTGAGGGGTTTTGGGGTTTGGGGTTTGATGCTTTTGTTGATGGAGTGATTGTTGTTTTTTGTGTGAGAGGGGTTTTGGGGTTCGGGGTTTGATGCTCTTGTTGATGGAGTGATTGTTGTTTTTTGTGTGAGGGGTTTTGGGGTTCGGGGTTTGATGCTCTTGTTGATGGAGTGATTGTTGTTTTTTGTGTGAGAGGGGTTTTGGGGTTTGGGGTTTGATGCTCTTGTTGATGGAGTGATTGTTGGTTTTTTGTGTGAGAGGGGTTTTGGGGTTTGGGGTTTGATGCTCTTGTTGATGGAGTGATTGTTGGTTTTTTGTGTGAGAGGGGTTTTGGGGTTTGGGGTTTGATGCTCTTGTTGATGGAGTGATTGTTGTTTTTTGTGTGAGTGGGGTTTTGGGGTTTGGGGTTTGATGCTCTTATTGATGGAGTTATTGTTGTTTTTTGTGTGTGAGGGGTTTCTGGGTTCGGGGTTTGATGCTCTTGTTGATGGAGTGATTGTTGATTTTTGTGTCTGAGGGGTTTTGGGGTTTGGGGTATGATGCTCTTGTTGATGGAGTGATTGTTGTTTTTTGTGTGAGCGGGGTTTTGGGGTTCGGGGTTTGATGCTCTTGTTGATGGAGTGATTGTTGTTTTTTCTGTGAGGGGTTTTGGGGTTTGGGGTTTGATGCTCTTGTTGATGAAGCGATTGTTGGTTTTTTGTGTGAGAGGGGTTTTGGGGTTTGGGGTTTGATGCTCTTGTTGATGGAGTGATTGTTGTTTTTTGTGTGAGGGGTTTTGGGGTTTGGGGTTTGATGCTCTTGTTGATGGAGTGATTGTTGTTTTTTGTGTGAGGGGTTTTTGGGTTCGGGGTTTGATGCTCTTGGTGATGGAGTTATTGTTGTTTTTTGTGTGAGAGGGGTTTTGGGGTTCGGGGTTTGATGCTCTTGTTGATGGAGTGATTGTTGTTTTTTATGTGAGGGGTTTTGGGGTTTGGGGTTTGATGCTCTTGTTGATGAAGCGACTGTTGGTTTTTTGTGTGAGAGGGGTTTTGGGGTTTGGTGTTTGATGCTGTTGTTGATGGAGTGATTGTTGTTTTTTGTGTGAGAGGGGTTTTGGGGTTTGGGGTTTGATGCTCTTGTTGATGGAGTGATAGTTGTTTTCTGTGTGAGAGGGGTTTCGGGGTTTGGGGTTTGATGCTCTTGTTGATGTAGTGATTGTTGGTTTTTTGTGTGAGAGGGGTTTTGAGGTTTGGGGTTTGATGCTCTTGTTGATGAAGTGATTGTTGTTTTTTGTGTGAGAGGGGTTTTGGGGTTTGGGGATTGATGCTCTTGTTGATGGAGTGATTGTTGTTTTTTGTGTGAGAGGGGTTTTGGGGTTCGGGGTTTGATGCTCTTGTTGATGGAGTGATTGTTGTTTTTTGTGAGAGGGGTTTCGGGGTTCGGGGTTTGATGCTCTTGTTGATGGAGTGATTGTTGGTTTTTTGTGTGAGAGGGGTTTTGGGGTTTGGGGTTTGATGCTCTTGTTGATGGAGCGATTGTTGTTTTTTGTGTGAGAGGGGTTTTGGAGTTTGGGGTTTGATGCTCTTGTTGATGGAGTGATTGTTGGTTTTTTGTGTGAGAGGGATTTTGGGGTTTGGGGTTTGATGCTCTTGTTGATGGAGTGATTGTTGTTTTTTGTGTGAGAGGGGTTTTGGGGTTTGGGGTTTGATGCTCTTGTTGATGGAGTGATTGTTCTTTTTTGTGTGAGGGGTTTTGGGGTTTGGGGTTTGATGCTCTTGTTGATGGAGTGATTGTTGTTTTTTGTGTGAGGGGTTTTTGGGTTCGGGGTTTGATGCTCTTGGTGATGGAGTTATTGTTGTTTTTTGTGTGAGAGGGGTTTTGGGGTTCGGGGTTTGATGCTCTTGTTGATGGAGTGATTGTTGTTTTTTGTGTGAGGGGTTTTGGGGTTTGGGGTTTGATGCTCTTGTTGATGAAGCGACTGTTGGTTTTTTGTGTGAGAGGGGTTTTGGGGTTTGGTGTTTGATGCTGTTGTTGATGGAGTGATTGTTGTTTTTTGTGTGAGAGGGGTTTTGGGGTTTGGGGTTTGATGCTCTTGTTGATGGAGTGATAGTTGTTTTCTGTGTGAGAGGGGTTTCGGGGTTTGGGGTTTGATGCTCTTGTTGATGTAGTGATTGTTGGTTTTTTGTGTGAGAGGGGTTTTGAGGTTTGGGGTTTGATGCTCTTGTTGATGAAGTGATTGTTGTTTTTTGTGTGAGAGGGGTTTTGGGGTTTGGGGATTGATGCTCTTGTTGATGGAGTGATTGTTGTTTTTTGTGTGAGAGGGGTTTTGGGGATCGGGGTTTGATGCTCTTGTTGATGGAGTGATTGTTGTTTTTTGTGAGAGGGGTTTCGGGGTTCGGGGTTTGATGCTCTTGTTGATGGAGTGATTGTTGGTTTTTTGTGTGAGAGGGGTTTTGGGGTTTGGGGTTTGATGCTCTTGTTGATGGAGCGATTGTTGTTTTTTGTGTGAGAGGGGTTTTGGAGTTTGGGGTTTGATGCTCTTGTTGATGGAGTGATTGTTGGTTTTTTGTGTGAGAGGGATTTTGGGGTTTGGGGTTTGATGCTCTTGTTGATGGAGTGATTGTTGTTTTTTGTGTGAGAGGGGTTTTGGTGTTTGGGGTTTCATGCTCTTGTTGATGGAGTGATTGTTGGTTTTTTGTGTGAGAGGGGTTTTGGGGTTTGGGGTTTGATGCTCTTGTTGATGGAGTGATTGTTGGTTTTTTGTGTGAGAGGGGTTTTGGGGTTTGGGGTTTAATGCTCTTGTTGATGGAGTGATTGTTGTTTTTTGTGTGAGTGGGGATTTGGGGTTTGGGGTTTGATGCTCTTGTTGATGGAGTTATTGTTGTTTTTTGTGTGTGAGGGGTTTCTGGGTTCGGTGTTTGATGCTCTTGTTGATGGAGTGATTGTTGATTTTTGTGTCTGAGGGGTTTGGGGGTTTGGGGTATGATGCTCTTGTTGATGGAGTGATTGTTGTTTTTTGTGTGAGCGGGGTTTTGGGGTTCGGGGTTTGATGCTCTTGTTGATGGAGTGATTGTTGTTTTTTCTGTGAGGGGTTTTGGGGTTTGGGGTTTGATGCTCTTGTTGATGAAGCGATTGTTGGTTTTTTGTGTGAGAGGGGTTTTGGGGTTTGGGGTTTGATGCTCTTGTTGATGGAGTGATTGTTGTTTTTTGTGTGAGAGGGGTTTCGGGGTTCGAGGTTTGATGCTCTTGTTGATGAAGTGATTGTTGTTTTTTGTGTGAGAGGGATTTTGGGGTTTGGGGTTCGATGCTCTTGTTGATGGAGTGATTGTTGTTTTTTGTGTGAGGGGTTTTGGGGTTTGGGGTTTGATGCTCTTGTTGATGGAGTGATTGTTGTTTTTTGTGTGAGAGGGGTTTTGGGGTTCGGGGTTTGATGCTCTTGTTGATGGAGTGATTGTTGTTTTTTGTGTGAGTGGGTTTTGGGGTTTGGGGTTTGATGCTCTTGTTGATGGAGTTATTGTTGTTTTTTGTGTGTGAGGGGTCTCTGGGTTCGGGGTTCGATGCTCTTGTTGATGGAGTGATTGTTGTTTTTTGTGTGAGTGGGGTTTTGGGGTTTGGGGTTTGATGCTCTTGTTGATGGAGTGATTGTTGGTTTTTTGTGTGAGAGGGGTTTTTGGGTTTGGGGTTTGATGCTCTTGTTGATGGAATGATTGTTGGTTTTTTGTGTGAGAGGGGTTTTGGGGTTTGGGGTTTGATGCTCTTGTTGATGAAGTGATTGTTGTTTTTTGTGTGAGAGGGGTTTTGGGGTTTGGGGTTTGATGCTCTTGTTGATGGAGTGATTGTTGTTTTTTGTGTGAGAGGGGTTTTGGGGTTTGGGGTTTGATGCTCTTGTTGATGGAGTGATTGTTGGTTTTTTGTGTGAGAGGGGTTTTGGGGATTGGGGTTTGATGCTCTTGTTGATGGAGTGATTGTTGTTTTTTGTGTGAGAGGGGTTTTGGGGATTGGGGTTTGATGCTCTTGCTGATGGAGTGATTGTTGTTTTTTGTGTGAGAGGGGTTTTGGGGTTTGGGGTTCGATGCTCTTGTTGGTAGAGTGATTGTTGTTTTTTGTGTGAGAGGGGTTTTGGGGTTTGGGGATTGATGCTCTTGTTGATGGAGTGATTGTTGTTTTTTGTGTGAGGGGTTTTGGGGTTCGGGGTTTGATGCTCTTGTTGATGGTGATTGTTGTTTTTTGTGAGAGGGGTTTCGGGGTTCGGGGTTTGATGCTCTTTTTGATGGAGTGATTGTTGGTTTTTTGTGTGAGAGGGGTTTTGGGGTTTGGGGTTTGATGCTCTTGTTGATGGAGCGATTGTTGTTTTTTGTGTGAGAGGGGTTTTGGGGATTGGGGTTTGATGCTCTTGCTGATGGAGTGATTGTTGGTTTTTTGTGTAAGAGGGGTTTTGGGGTTTGGGGTTTGATGCTCTTGTTGATGGAGTGATTGTTGTTTTTTTGTGAGAGGGGTTTCGGGGTTCGAGGTTTGATGCTCTTGTT
The DNA here is from genome assembly GCF_048418815.1 of Hemitrygon akajei. Lineage (NCBI taxonomy): Eukaryota > Metazoa > Chordata > Chondrichthyes > Myliobatiformes > Dasyatidae > Hemitrygon > Hemitrygon akajei. The sequence goes on along the minus strand of NC_133130.1, from coordinate 124,771,111 downwards.
GATGAAGTGATTGTTGTTTTTTGTGTGAGAGGGGTTTTGGGGTTTGGGGTTCGATGCTCTTGTTGGTAGAGTGATTGTTGTTTTTTGTGTGAGGGGTTTTGGGGTTTGGGGTTTGATGCTCTTGTTGATGGAGTGATTGTTGTTTTTTGTGTGAGAGGGGTATTGGGGTTCGGGGTTTGATGCTCTTGTTGATGGAGTGATTGTTGTTTTTTGTGTGAGGGGTTTTTGGGTTCGGGGTTTGATGCTCTTGGTGATGGAGTTATTGTTGTTTTTTGTGTGAGAGGGGTTTTGGGGTTCGGGGTTTGATGCTCTTGTTGATGGAGTGATTGTTGTTTTTTGTGTGAGGGGTTTTGGGGTTTGGGGTTTGATGCTCTTGTTGATGAAGCGACTGTTGGTTTTTTGTGTGAGTGGGGTTTTGGGGTTTGGTGTTTGATGCTGTTGTTGATGGAGTGATAGTTGTTTTCTGTGTGAGAGGGGTTTCGGGGTTTGGGGTTTGATGCTCTTGTTGATGTAGTGATTGTTGGTTTTTTGTGTGAGAGGGGTTTTGGGGTTTGGGGTTTGATGCTCTTGTTGATGAAGTTGTTGTTGTTTTTTGTGTGAGAGGGGTTTTGGGGTTTGGGGATTGATGCTCTTGTTGATGGAGTGATTGTTGTTTTTTGTGTGAGGGGTTTTGGGGTTCGGGGTTTGATGCTCTTGTTGATGGTGATTGTTGTTTTTTGTGAGAGGGGTTTCGGGGTTCGGGGTTTGATGCTCTTTTTGATGGAGTGATTGTTGGTTTTTTGTGTGAGAGGGGTTTTGGGGTTTGGGGTTTGATGCTCTTGTTGATGGAGCGATTGTTGTTTTTTGTGTGAGAGGGGTTTTGGGGTTTGGGGTTTGATGCTCTTGTTGATGGAGTGATTGTTAGTTTTTTGTGTGAGAGGGATTTTGGGGTTTGGGGTTTGATGCTCTTGTTGATGGAGTGATTGTTGTTTTTTGTGTGAGAGGGGTTTTGGTGTTTGGGGTTTCATGCTCTTGTTGATGGAGTGATTGTTGGTTTTTTGTGTGAGAGGGGTTTTGGGGTTTGGGGTTTGATGCTCTTGTTGATGGAGTGATTGTTGGTTTTTTGTGTGAGAGGGGTTTTGGGGTTTGGGGTTTGATGCTCTTGTTGATGGAGTGATTGTTGTTTTTTGTGTGAGGGGTTTCGGTGTTCGGGGTTTGATGCTCTTGTTAATGGAATGATTGTTGGTTTTTTGTGTGAGAGGGGTTTTGGGGTTTGGGGTTTGATGCTCTTGTTGATGAAGTGATTGTTGTTTTTTGTGTGAGAGGGGTTTTGGGGTTTGGGGTTTGATGCTCTTGTTGATGGAGTGATTGTTGTTTTTTGTGTGAGAGGGGTTTTGGGGTTTGGGGTTTGATGCTCTTGTTGATGGAGTGATTGTTGGTTTTTTGTGTGAGAGGGGTTTTGGGGATTGGGGTTTGATGCTCTTGTTGATGGAGTGATTGTTGTTTTTTGTGTGAGAGGGGTTTTGGGGTTTGGGGTTTGATGCTCTTGCTGATGGAGTGATTGTTGGTTTTTTGTGTAAGAGGGGTTTTGGGGTTTGGGGTTTGATGCTCTTGTTGATGGAGTGATTGTTGTTTTTTTGTGAGAGGGGTTTCGGGGTTCGAGGTTTGATGCTCTTGTTGATGAAGTGATTGTTGTTTTTTGTGTGAGAGGGGTTTTGGGGTTTGGGGTTCGATGCTCTTGTTGGTAGAGTGATTGTTGTTTTTTGTGTGAGGGGTTTTGGGGTTTGGGGTTTGATGCTTTTGTTGATGGAGTGATTGTTGGTTTTTTGTGTGAGAGGGGTTTTGGGGTTTGGGGTTTGATGCTCTTGTTGATGGAGCGATTGTTGTTTTTTGTGTGAGAGGGGTTTTGGGGTTTGGGGTTTGATGCTCTTGTTGATGGAGTGATTGTTGGTTTTTTGTGTGAGAGGGATTTTGGGGTTTGGGGTTTGATGCTCTTGTTGATGGAGTGATTGTTGTTTTTTGTGTGAGAGGGGTTTTGGTGTTTGGGGTTTCATGCTCTTGTTGATGGAGTGATTGTTGGTTTTTTGTGTGAGAGGGGTTTTGGGGTTTGGGGTTTGATGCTCTTGTTGATGGAGTGATTGTTGGTTTTTTGTGTGAGAGGGGTTTTGGGGTTTGGGGTTTGATGCTCTTGTTGATGGAGTGATTGTTGTTTTTTGTGTGAGGGGTTTCGGGGTTCGGGGTTTGATGCTCTTGTTAATGGAGTGATTGCTGTTTTTTGTGAGAGGGGTTTCGGGGTTTGGGGTTTGATGCTCTTGTTGATGGAGTGATTGTTGTTTTTTGTGCGAGGGGTTTTGGGGTTTGGGGTTTGATGCTCTTGTTGATGGACTGATTGTTGTTTTTTGTGTGAGAGGGTTTTGGGGTTTGGGGTTTGATGCTCTTGCTGATGGAGTGATTGTTGGTTTTTTGTCTGAGAGGGGTTTTGGGGTTTTGGGTTTGATGCTCTTGTTGATGGAGTGATTGTTATTTTTTGTGTGAGAGGGGTTTTGGGGTTTGGGGTTCGATGCTCTTGTTGATGGAGTGATTGTTGTTTTTTGTGTGAGGGGTTTTGGGGTTTGGGGTTTGATGCTTTTGTTGATGGAGTGATTGTTGTTTTTTGTGTGAGAGGGGTTTTGGGGTTCGGGGTTTGATGCTCTTGTTGATGGAGTGATTGTTGTTTTTTGTGTGAGGGGTTTTGGGGTTCGGGGTTTGATGCTCTTGTTGATGGAGTGATTGTTGTTTTTTGTGTGAGAGGGGTTTTGGGGTTTGGGGTTTGATGCTCTTGTTGATGGAGTGATTGTTGGTTTTTTGTGTGAGAGGGGTTTTGGGGTTTGGGGTTTGATGCTCTTGTTGATGGAGTGATTGTTGGTTTTTTGTGTGAGAGGGGTTTTGGGGTTTGGGGTTTAATGCTCTTGTTGATGGAGTGATTGTTGTTTTTTGTGTGAGTGGGGATTTGGGGTTTGGGGTTTGATGCTCTTGTTGATGGAGTTATTGTTGTTTTTTGTGTGTGAGGGGTTTCTGGGTTCGGTGTTTGATGCTCTTGTTGATGGAGTGATTGTTGATTTTTGTGCCTGAGGGGTTTGGGGGTTTGGGGTATGATGCTCTTGTTGATGGAGTGATTGTTGTTTTTTGTGTGAGCGGGGTTTTGGGGTTCGGGGTTTGATGCTCTTGTTGATGGAGTGATTGTTGTTTTTTCTGTGAGGGGTTTTGGGGTTTGGGGTTTGATGCTCTTGTTGATGAAGCGATTGTTGGTTTTTTGTGTGAGAGGGGCTTTGGGGTTTGGGGTTTGATGCTCTTGCTGATGGAGTGATTGTTGGTTTTTTGTGTGAGAGGGGTTTTGGGGTTTGGGGTTTGATGCTCTTGTTGATGGAGTGATTGTTGTTTTTTGTGTGAGAGGGGTTTCGGGGTTCGAGGTTGGATGCTCTTGTTGATGAAGTGATTGTTGTTTTTTGTGTGAGAGGGGTTTTGGGGTTTGGGGTTCGATGCTCTTGTTGATGGAGTGATTGTTGTTTTTTGTGTGAGGGGTTTTGGGGTTTGGGGTTTGATGCTCTTGTTGATGGAGTGATTGTTGTTTTTTGTGTGAGAGGGGTTTTGGGGTTCGGGGTTTGATGCTCTTGTTGATGGAGTGATTGTTGTTTTTTGTGTGAGTGGTTTTTGGGTTCGGGGTTTGATGCTCTTGGTGATGGAGTTATTGTTGTTTTTTGTGTGAGAGGGGTTTTGGGGTTTGGGGTTTGATGCTCTTGTTGATGAAGCGATTGTTGGTTTTTTGTGTGAGAGGGGTTTTGGGGTTCGGGGTTTGATGCTCTTGTTGATGGAGTGATTGTTGGTTTTTAGTGTGAGAGGGGTTTTGGGGTTTGGGGTTCGATGCTCTTGTTGATGGAGTGATTGTTGTTTTTTGTGTGAGTGGGGTTTTGGGGTTTGGGGTTTGATGCTCTTGTTGATGGAGTTATTGTTGTTTTTTGTGTGTGAGGGGTTTCTGGGTTCGGGGTTTGATGCTCTTGTTGATGGAGTGATTGTTGATTTTTGTGTGAGAGTGGTTTTGGCGTTTGGGGTTTGATGCTCTTGTTGATGGAGTGATTGTTGGTTTTTTGTGTGAGAGGGGTTTTGGGGTTTGGGGTTCGATGCTCTTGTTGATGGAGTGATTGTTGTTTTTTGTGTGAGTGGGGTTTTGGGGTTTGGGGTTTGATGCTCTTGTTGATGGAGTTATTGTTGTTTTTTGTGTGTGAGGGGTCTCTGGGTTCGGGGTTCGATGCTCTTGTTGATGGAGTGATTGTTGTTTTTTGTGTGAGTGGGGTTTTGGGGTTTGGGGTTTGATGCTCTTGTTGATGGAGTTATTGTTGTTTTTTGTGTGTGAGGGGTCTCTGGGTTCGGGGTTCGATGCTCTTGTTGATGGAGTGATTGTTGTTTTTTGTGTGAGTGGGGTTTTGGGGTTTGGGGTTTGATGCTCTTGTTGATGGAGTGATTGTTGGTTTTTTGTGTGAGAGGGGTTTTTGGGTTTGGGGTTTGATGCTCTTGTTGATGGAGTGATTGTTGTTTTTTCTGTGAGAGGGGTTTCGGGGTTCGAGGTTTGATGCTCTTGTTGATGAAGTGATTTTTGTTTTTTGTGTGAGAGGGGTTTTTGGGTTTGGGGTTCGATGCTCTTGTTGATGGAGTGATTGTTGTTTTTTGTGTGAGGGGTTTTGGGGTTTGGGGTTTGATGTTCTTGTTGATGGAGTGATTGTTGTTTTTTGTGTGAGAGGGGTTTTGGGGTTTGGGGTTTGATGCTCTTGTTGATGAAGTTGTTGTTGTTTTTTGTGTGAGAGGGGTTTTGGGGTTTGGGGATTGATGCTCTTGTTGATGGAGTGATTGTTGTTTTTTGTGTGAGGGGTTTTGGGGTTCGGGGTTTGATGCTCTTGTTGATGGTGATTGTTGTTTTTTGTGAGAGGGGTTTCGGGGTTCGGGGTTTGATGCTCTTTTTGATGGAGTGATTGTTGGTTTTTTGTGTGAGAGGGGTTTTGGGGTTTGGGGTTTGATGCTCTTGTTGATGGAGCGATTGTTGTTTTTTGTGTGAGAGGGGTTTTGGGGTTTGGGGTTTGATGCTCTTGTTGATGGAGTGATTGTTGGTTTTTTGTGTGAGAGGGATTTTGGGGTTTGGGGTTTGATGCTCTTGTTGATGGAGTGATTGTTGTTTTTTGTGTGAGAGGGGTTTTGGTGTTTGGGGTTTCATGCTCTTGTTGATGGAGTGATTGTTGGTTTTTTGTGTGAGAGGGGTTTTGGGGTTTGGGGTTTGATGCTCTTGTTGATGGAGTGATTGTTGGTTTTTTGTGTGAGAGGGGTTTTGGGGTTTGGGGTTTGATGCTCTTGTTGATGGAGTGATTGTTGTTTTTTGTGTGAGGGGTTTCGGGGTTCGGGGTTTGATGCTCTTGTTAATGGAGTGATTGCTGTTTTTTGTGAGAGGGGTTTCGGGGTTTGGGGTTTGATGCTCTTGTTGATGGAGTGATTGTTGTTTTTTGTGCGAGGGGTTTTGGGGTTTGGGGTTTGATGCTCTTGTTGATGGACTGATTGTTGTTTTTTGTGTGAGAGGGTTTTGGGGTTTGGGGTTTGATGCTCTTGCTGATGGAGTGATTGTTGGTTTTTTGTCTGAGAGGGGTTTTGGGGTTTTGGGTTTGATGCTCTTGTTGATGGAGTGATTGTTATTTTTTGTGTGAGAGGGGTTTTGGGGTTTGGGGTTCGATGCTCTTGTTGATGGAGTGATTGTTGTTTTTTGTGTGAGGGGTTTTGGGGTTTGGGGTTTGATGCTTTTGTTGATGGAGTGATTGTTGTTTTTTGTGTGAGAGGGGTTTTGTGGTTCGGGGTTTGATGCTCTTGTTGATGGAGTGATTGTTGTTTTTTGTGTGAGGGGTTTTGGGGTTCGGGGTTTGATGCTCTTGTTGATGGAGTGATTGTTGTTTTTTGTGTGAGAGGGGTTTTGGGGTTTGGGGTTTGATGCTCTTGTTGATGGAGTGATTGTTGGTTTTTTGTGTGAGAGGGGTTTTGGGGTTTGGGGTTTGATGCTCTTGTTGATGGAGCGATTGTTGTTTTTTGTGTGAGAGGGGTTTTGGGGTTTGGGGTTTGATGCTCTTGTTGATGGAGTGATTGTTGGTTTTTTGTGTGAGAGGGATTTTGGGGTTTGGGGTTTGATGCTCTTGTTGATGGAGTGATTGTTGTTTTTTGTGTGAGAGGGGTTTTGGTGTTTGGGGTTTCATGCTCTTGTTGATGGAGTGATTGTTGGTTTTTTGTGTGAGAGGGGTTTTGGGGTTTGGGGTTTGATGCTCTTGTTGATGGAGTGATTGTTGGTTTTTTGTGTGAGAGGGGTTTTGGGGTTTGGGGTTTGATGCTCTTGTTGATGGAGTGATTGTTGTTTTTTGTGTGAGGGGTTTCGGGGTTCGGGGTTTGATGCTCTTGTTAATGGAGTGATTGCTGTTTTTTGTGAGAGGGGTTTCGGGGTTTGGGGTTTGATGCTCTTGTTGATGGAGTGATTGTTGTTTTTTGTGCGAGGGGTTTTGGGGTTTGGGGTTTGATGCTCTTGTTGATGGACTGATTGTTGTTTTTTGTGTGAGAGGGTTTTGGGGTTTGGGGTTTGATGCTCTTGCTGATGGAGTGATTGTTGGTTTTTTGTCTGAGAGGGGTTTTGGGGTTTTGGGTTTGATGCTCTTGTTGATGGAGTGATTGTTATTTTTTGTGTGAGAGGGGTTTTGGGGTTTGGGGTTCGATGCTCTTGTTGATGGAGTGATTGTTGTTTTTTGTGTGAGGGGTTTTGGGGTTTGGGGTTTGATGCTTTTGTTGATGGAGTGATTGTTGTTTTTTGTGTGAGAGGGGTTTTGGGGTTCGGGGTTTGATGCTCTTGTTGATGGAGTGATTGTTGTTTTTTGTGTGAGGGGTTTTGGGGTTCGGGGTTTGATGCTCTTGTTGATGGAGTGATTGTTGTTTTTTGTGTGAGAGGGGTATTGGGGTTTGGGGTTTGATGCTCTTGTTGATGGAGTGATTGTTGGTTTTTTGTGTGAGAGGGGTTTTGGGGTTTGGGGTTTGATGCTCTTGTTGATGGAGTGATTGTTGGTTTTTTGTGTGAGAGGGGTTTTGGGGTTTGGGGTTTAATGCTCTTGTTGATGGAGTGATTGTTGTTTTTTGTGTGAGTGGGGATTTGGGGTTTGGGGTTTGATGCTCTTGTTGATGGAGTTATTGTTGTTTTTTGTGTGTGAGGGGTTTGTGGGTTCGGTGTTTGATGCTCTTGTTGATGGAGTGATTGTTGATTTTTGTGTCTGAGGGGTTTGGGGGTTTGGGGTATGATGCTCTTGTTGATGGAGTGATTGTTGTTTTTTGTGTGAGCGGGGTTTTGGGGTTCGGGGTTTGATGCTCTTGTTGATGGAGTGATTGTTGTTTTTTCTGTGAGGGGTTTTGGGGTTTGGGGTTTGATGCTCTTGTTGATGAAGCGATTGTTGGTTTTTTGTGTGAGAGGGGCTTTGGGGTTTGGGGTTTGTTGCTCTTGCTGATGGAGTGATTGTTGGTTTTTTGTGTGAGAGGGGTTTTGGGGTTTGGGGTTTGATGCTCTTGTTGATGGAGTGATTGTTGTTTTTTGTGTGAGAGGGGTTTCGGGGTTCGAGGTTGGATGCTCTTGTTGATGAAGTGATTGTTGTTTTTTGTGTGAGAGGGGTTTTGGGGTTTGGGGTTCGATGCTCTTGTTGATGGAGTGATTGTTGTTTTTTGTGTGAGGGGTTTTGGGGTTTGGGGTTTGATGCTCTGTTTGATGGAGTGATTGTTGTTTTTTGTGTGAGAGGGGTTTTGGGGTTCGGGGTTTGATGCTCTTGTTGATGGAGTGATTGTTGTTTTTTGTGTGAGTGGTTTTTGGGTTCGGGGTTTGATGCTCTTGGTGATGGAGTTATTGTTGTTTTTTGTGTGAGAGGGGTTTTGGGGTTTGGGGTTTGATGCTCTTGTTGATGAAGCGATTGTTGGTTTTTTGTGTGAGAGGGGTTTTGGGGTTCGGGGTTTGATGCTCTTGTTGATGGAGTGATTGTTGGTTTTTAGTGTGAGAGGGGTTTTGGGGTTTGGGGTTCGATGCTCTTGTTGATGGAGTGATTGTTGTTTTTTGTGTGAGTGGGGTTTTGGGGTTTGGGGTTTGATGCTCTTGTTGATGGAGTTATTGTTGTTTTTTGTGTGTGAGGGGTTTCTGGGTTCGGGGTTTGATGCTCTTGTTGATGGAGTGATTGTTGATTTTTGTGTGAGAGTGGTTTTGGGGTTTGGGGTTTGATGCTCTTGTTGATGGAGTGATTGTTGGTTTTTTGTGTGAGAGGGGTTTTGGGGTTTGGGGTTCGATGCTCTTGTTGATGGAGTGATTGTTGTTTTTTGTGTGAGTGGGGTTTTGGGGTTTGGGGTTTGATGCTCTTGTTGATGGAGTTATTGTTGTTTTTTTTGTGTGAGGGGTCTCTGGGTTCGGGGTTCGATGCTCTTGTTGATGGAGTGATTGTTGTTTTTTGTGTGAGTGGGGTTTTGGGGTTTGGGGTTTGATGCTCTTGTTGATGGAGTGATTGTTGGTTTTTTGTGTGAGAGGGGTTTTTGGGTTTGGGGTTTGATGCTCTTGTTGATGGAGTGATTGTTGTTTTTTCTGTGAGAGGGGTTTCGGGGTTCGAGGTTTGATGCTCTTGTTGATGAAGTGATTTTTGTTTTTTGTGTGAGAGGGGTTTTGGGGTTTGGGGTTCGATGCTCTTGTTGATGGAGTGATTGTTGTTTTTTGTGTGAGGGGTTTTGGGGTTTGGGGTTTGATGTTCTTGTTGATGGAGTGATTGTTGTTTTTTGTGTGAGAGGGGTTTTGGGGTTCGGGGTTTGATGCTCTTGTTGATGGAGTGATTGTTGTTTTTTGTGTGAGGGTTTTTTGGGTTCGGGGTTTGGTGCTCTTGGTGATGGAGTAATTGTTGTTTTTTGTGTGAGAGGGGTTTTGGGGTTTGGGGTTTGATGCTCTTGTTGATGAAGCGATTGTTGGTTTTTTGTGTGAGAGGGGTTTTGGGGTTCGGGGTTTGATGCTCTTGTTTATGGAGTGATTGTTGTTTTTTGTGTGAGAGGGGTTTCGGGGTTTGGGGTTTGATGCTCTTGTTGATGGAGTGATTGTTGTTTTTTGTGTGAGAGGGGTTTTGGGGTTTGGGGCTTGATGCTCTTGTTGATGGAGTGATTGTTGGTTTTTTGTGTGAGAGGGATTTTGGGGTTTGGGGTTGGATGCTCTTGTTGATGGAGTGATTGTTGGTTTTTTGTGTGAGAGGGGTTTTGGGGTTTGGGGTTTGATGCTCTTGTTGATGGAGTGATTGCTGTTTTTTGTGTGAGAGGGGTAATGGGGTTTGGGGTTTGATGCTCTTGTTGATGGAGTGATTGTTGTTTTTTGTGTGAGAGGGGTTTTGGGGTTCCGGGTTTGATGCTCTTGGTGATGGAGTAATTGTTGTTTTTTGTGTGAGAGGGGTTTTGGGGTTTGGGGTTTGATGCTCTTGTTGATGGAGTGATTGTTGGTTTTTTGTGTTAGAGGGGTTTCGGTGTTCAGGGTTTGATGCTCTTGTTGATGGAGTGATTGTTGTTTTTTTGTGAGAGGTGTTTCGGGGTTCGGTGTTTGATGCTCTTGTTGATGGAGTGATTGTTGTTTTTTGTGTGAGAGGGGTTTTGGGGTTTGGGGTTTGATGCTCTTGTTGATGGAGTGATTGTTGGTTTTTAGTGTGAGAGGGGTTTTGGGGTTTGGGGTTCGATGCTCTTGTTGATGGAGTGATTGTTGTTTTTTGTGTGAGTGGGGTTTTGGGGTTTGGGGTTTGATGCTCTTGTTGATGGAGTTATTGTTGTTTTTTGTGTGTGAGTGGTTTCTGGGTTCGGGGTTTGATGCTCTTGTTGATGGAGTGATTGTTGATTTTTGTGTGAGAGGGGTTTTGGGGTTTGGGGTTTGATGCTCTTGTTGATGGAGTGATTGTTGGTTTTTTGTGTGAGAGGGGTTTTGGGGTTTGGGGTTCGATGCTCTTGTTGATGGAGTGATTGTTGTTTTTTGTGTGAGTGGGGTTTTGGGATTTGGGGTTTGATGCTCTTGTTCATGGAGTTATTGTTGTTTTTTGTGTGTGAGGGGTTTCTGGGTTCGGGGTTTGATGCTCTTGTTGATGGAGTGATTGTTGATTTTTGTGTCTGAGGGGTTTTGGGGTTTGGGGTATGATGCTCTTGTTGATGGAGTGATTGTTGTTTTTTGTGTGAGAGGGGTTTTGGGGTTCGGGGTTTGATGCTCTTGTTGATGGAGTGATTGTTGTTTTTTGTGTGAGGGGTTTTGGGGTTTGGGGTTTGATGCTCTTGTTGATGAAGCGACTGTTGGTTTTTTGTGTGAGAGGGGTTTTGGGGTTTGGTGTTTGATGCTGTTGTTGATGGAGTGATTGTTGTTTTTTGTGTGAGAGGGGTTTTGGGTTTTGGGGTTTGATGCTCTTGTTGATGGAGTGATAGTTGTTTTCTGTGTGAGAGGGGTTTCGGGGTTTGGGGTTTGATGCTCTTGTTGATGTAGTGATTGTTGGTTTTTTGTGTGAGAGGGGTTTTGGGGTTTGGGGTTTGATGCTCTTGTTGATGAAGTGATTGTTGTTTTTTGTGTGAGAGGGGTTTTGGGGTTTGGGGATTGATGCTCTTGTTGATGGAGTGATTGTTGTTTTTTGTGTGAGGGGTTTTGGGGTTCGGGGTTTGATGCTCTTGTTGATGGAGTGATTGTTGTTTTTTGTGAGAGGGGTTTCGGGGTTCGGGGTTTGATGCTGTTGTTCATGGAGTGATTGTTGGTTTTTTGTGTGAGAGGGGTTTTGGGGTTTGGGGTTTGATGCTCTTGTTGATGGAGCGATTGTTTTTTGTGTGAGAGGGGTTTTGGGGTTTGGGGTTTGATGCTCTTGCTGATGGAGTGATTGTTGGTTTTTTGTGTGAGAGGGATTTTGGGGTTTGGGGTTTGATGCTCTTGTTGATGCAGTGATTGTTGTTTTTTGTGTGAGAGGTGTTTTGGTGTTTGGGGTTTCATGCTCTTGTTGATGGAGTGATTGTTGGTTTTTTGTGTGAGAGGGGTTTTGGGGTTTGGGGTTTGATGCTCTTGTTGATGGAGTGATTGTTGGTTTTTTGTGTGAGTGGGGTTTTGGGGTTTGGGGTTTGATGCTCTTGTTGATGGAGTGATTGTTGTTTTTTGTGTGAGGGGTTTCGGGGTTCGGGGTTTGATGCTCTTGTTAATGGAGTGATTGTTGTTTTTTGTGAGAGGGGTTTCGGGGTTTGGGGTTTGATGCTCTTGTTGATGGAGTGATTGTTTTTTTTTGTGTGAGAGGGGTTTTGGGGTTTGGGGTTTGATGCTCTTGTTGATGGAGTGATTGTTGTTTTTTGTGTGAGGGGTTTTGGGGTTCGGGGTTTGATGCTCTTGTTGATGGAGTGATTGTTGTTTTTTGTGTGAGAGGGGTTTTGGGGTTTTGGGTTTGATGCTCTTGTTGATGGAGTGATTGTTGGTTTTTTGTGTGAGAGGGGTTTTGGGGTTCGGGGTTTGATGCTCTTGTTGATGGAGTGATTGTTGTTTTTTGTGTGAGGGGTTTTGGGGTTTGGGGTTTGATGCTCTTGTTGATGAAGCGACTGTTGGTTTTTTGTGTGAGAGGGGTTTTGGGGTTTGGTGTTTGATGCTGTTGTTGATGGAGTGATTGTTGTTTTTTGTGTGAGAGGGGTTTTGGGGTTTGGGGTTTGATGCTCTTGTTGATGGCGTGATAGTTGTTTTCTGTGTGAGAGGGGTTTCGGGGTTTGGGGTTTGATGCTCTTGTTGATGTAGTGATTGTTGGTTTTTTGTGTGAGAGGGGTTTTGAGGTTTGGGGTTTGATGCTCTTGTTGATGAAGTGATTGTTGTTTTTTGTGTGAGAGGGGTTTTGGGGTTTGGGGATTGATGCTCTTGTTGATGGAGTGATTGTTGTTTTTTGTGTGAGAGGGGTTTTGGGGTTCGGGGTTTGATGCTCTTGTTGATGGAGTGATTGTTGTTTTTTGTGAGAGGGATTTCGGGGTTCGGGGTTTGATGCTCTTGTTGATGGAGTGATTGTTGGTTTTTTGTGTGAGAGGGGTTTTGGGGTTTGGGGTTTGATGCTCTTGTTGATGGAGCGATTGTTGTTTTTTGTGTGAGAGGGGTTTTGGAGTTTGGGGTTTGATGCTCTTGTTGATGGAGTGATTGTTGGTTTTTTGTGTGAGAGGGATTTTGGGGTTTGGGGTTTGATGCTCTTGTTGATGGAGTGATTGTTGTTTTTTGTGAGAGGGGTTTCGGGGTTCGGGGTTTGATGCTGTTGTTCATGGAGTGATTGTTGGTTTTTTGTGTGAGAGGGGTTTTGGGGTTTGGGGTTTGATGCTCTTGTTGATGGAGCGATTGTTTTTTGTGTGAGAGGGGTTTTGGGGTTTGGGGTTTGATGCTCTTGCTGATGGAGTGATTGTTGGTTTTTTGTGTGAGAGGGATTTTGGGGTTTGGGGTTTGATGCTCTTGTTGATGCAGTGATTGTTGTTTTTTGTGTGAGAGGGGTTTTGGTGTTTGGGGTTTCATGCTCTTGTTGATGGAGTGATTGTTGGTTTTTTGTGTGAGAGGGGTTTTGGGGTTTGGGGTTTGATGCTCTTGTTGATGGAGTGATTGTTGGTTTTTTGTGTGAGTGGGGTTTTGGGGTTTGGGGTTTGATGCTCTTGTTGATGGAGTGATTGTTGTTTTTTGTGTGAGGGGTTTCGGGGTTCGGGGTTTGATGCTCTTGTTAATGGAGTGATTGTTGTTTTTTGTGAGAGGGGTTTCGGGGTTTGGGGTTTGATGCTCTTGTTGATGGAGTGATTGTTTTTTTTTGTGTGAGAGGGGTTTTGGGGTTTGGGGTTTGATGCTCTTGTTGATGGAGTGATTGTTGTTTTTTGTGTGAGGGGTTTTGGGGTTCGGGGTTTGATGATCTTGTTGATGGAGTGATTGTTGTTTTTTGTGTGAGAGGGGTTTTGGGGTTTTGGGTTTGATGCTCTTGTTGATGGAGTGATTGTTGGTTTTTTGTGTGAGAGGGGTTTTGGGGTTCGGGGTTTGATGCTCTTGTTGATGGAGTGATTGTTGTTTTTTGTGTGAGGGGTTTTGGGGTTTGGGGTTTGATGCTCTTGTTGATGAAGCGACTGTTGGTTTTTTGTGTGAGAGGGGTTTTGGGGTTTGGTGTTTGATGCTGTTGTTGATGGAGTGATTGTTGTTTTTTGTGTGAGAGGGGTTTTGGGGTTTGGGGTTTGATGCTCTTGTTGATGGCGTGATAGTTGTTTTCTGTGTGAGAGGGGTTTCGGGGTTTGGGGTTTGATGCTCTTGTTGATGTAGTGATTGTTGGTTTTTTGTGTGAGAGGGGTTTTGAGGTTTGGGGTTTGATGCTCTTGTTGATGAAGTGATTGTTGTTTTTTGTGTGAGAGGGGTTTTGGGGTTTGGGGATTGATGCTCTTGTTGATGGAGTGATTGTTGTTTTTTGTGTGAGAGGGGTTTTGGGGTTCGGGGTTTGATGCTCTTGTTGATGGAGTGATTGTTGTTTTTTGTGAGAGGGATTTCGGGGTTCGGGGTTTGATGCTCTTGTTGATGGAGTGATTGTTGGTTTTTTGTGTGAGAGGGGTTTTGGGGTTTGGGGTTTGATGCTCTTGTTGATGGAGCGATTGTTGTTTTTTGTGTGAGAGGGGTTTTGGAGTTTGGGGTTTGATGCTCTTGTTGATGGAGTGATTGTTGGTTTTTTGTGTGAGAGGGATTTTGGGGTTTGGGGTTTGATGCTCTTGTTGATGGAGTGATTGTTGTTTTTTGTGTGAGAGGGGTTTTGGTGTTTGGGGTTTCATGCTCTTGTTGATGGAGTGATTGTTGGTTTTTTGTGTGAGAGGGGTTTTGGGGTTTGGGGTTTGATGCTCTTGTTGATGGAGTGATTGTTGGTTTTTTGTGTGAGAGGGGTTTTGGGGTTTGGGGTTTAATGCTCTTGTTGATGGAGTGATTGTTGTTTTTTGTGTGAGTGGGGATTTGGGGTTTGGGGTTTGATGCTCTTGTTGATGGAGTTATTGTTGATTTTTGTGTGTGAGCGGTTTCTGGGTTCGGTGTTTGATGCTCTTGTTGATGGAGTGATTGTTGATTTTTGTGTCTGAGGGGTTTGGGGGTTTGGGGTATGATGCTCTTGTTGATGGAGTGATTGTTGTTTTTTGTGTGAGCGGGGTTTTGGGGTTCGGGGTTTGATGCTCTTGTTGATGGAGTGATTGTTGTTTTTTCTGTGAGGGGTTTTGGGGTTTGGGGTTTGATGCTCTTGTTGATGAAGCGATTGTTGGTTTTTTGTGTGAGAGGGGTTTTGGGGTTTGGGGTTTGATGCTCTTGTTGATGGAGTGATTGTTGTTTTTTGTGTGAGAGGGGTTTCGGGGTTCGAGGTTTGATGCTCTTGTTGATGAAGTGATTGTTGTTTTTTGTGTGAGAGGGGTTTTGGGGTTTGGGGTTCGATGCTCTTGTTGATGGAGTGATTGTTGTTTTTTGTGTGAGGGGTTTTGGGGTTTGGGGTTTGATGCTCTTGTTGATGGAGTGATTGTTGTTTTTTGTGTGAGAGGGGTTTTGGGGTTCGGGGTTTGATGCTCTTGTTGATGGAGTGATTGTTGTTTTTTGTGTGAGTGGGGTTTTGGGGTTTGGGGTTTGATGCTCTTGTTGATGGAGTTATTGTTGTTTTTTGTGTGTGAGGGGTCTCTGGGTTCGGGGTTCGATGCTCTTGTTGATGGAGTGATTGTTGTTTTTTGTGTGAGTGGGGTTTTGGGGTTTGGGGTTTGATGCTCTTGTTGATGGAGTGATTGTTGGTTTTTTGTGTGAGAGGGGTTTTTGGGTTTGGGGTTTGATGCTCTTGTTGATGGAATGATTGTTGGTTTTTTGTGTGAGAGGGGTTTTGGGGTTTGGGGTTTGATGCTCTTGTTGATGAAGTGATTGTTGTTTTTTGTGTGAGAGGGGTTTTGGGGTTTGGGGTTTGATGCTCTTGTTGATGGAGTGATTGTTGTTTTTTGTGTGAGAGGGGTTTTGGGGTTTGGGGTTTGATGCTCTTGTTGATGGAGTGATTGTTGGTTTTTTGTGTGAGAGGGGTTTTGGGGATTGGGGTTTGATGCTCTTGTTGATGGAGTGATTGTTGTTTTTTGTGTGAGAGGGGTTTTGGGGTTTGGGGTTTGATGCTCTTGCTGATGGAGTGATTGTTGGTTTTTTGTGTGAGAGGGGTTTTGGGGTTTGGGGTTTGATGCTCTTGTTGATGGAGTGATTGTTGTTTTTTTGTGAGAGGGGTTTCGGGGTTCGAGGTTTGATGCTCTTGTTGATGAAGTGATTGTTGTTTTTTGTGTGAGAGGGGTTTTGGGGTTTGGGGTTCGATGCTCTTGTTGGTAGAGTGATTGTTGTTTTTTGTGTGAGGGGTTTTGGGGTTTGGGGTTTGATGCTCTTGTTGATGGAGTGATTGTTGTTTTTTGTGTGAGAGGGGTATTGGGGTTCGGGGTTTGATGCTCTTGTTGATGGAGTGATTGTTGTTTTTTGTGTGAGGGGTTTTTGGGTTCGGGGTTTGATGCTCTTGGTGATGGAGTTATTGTTGTTTTTTGTGTGAGAGGGGTTTTGGGGTTCGGGGTTTGATGCTCTTGTTGATGGAGTGATTGTTGTTTTTTGTGTGAGGGGTTTTGGGGTTTGGGGTTTGATGCTCTTGTTGATGAAGCGACTGTTGGTTTTTTGTGTGAGTGGGGTTTTGGGGTTTGGTGTTTGATGCTGTTGTTGATGGAGTGATAGTTGTTTTCTGTGTGAGAGGGGTTTCGGGGTTTGGGGTTTGATGCTCTTGTTGATGTAGTGATTGTTGGTTTTTTGTGTGAGAGGGGTTTTGGGGTTTGGGGTTTGATGCTCTTGTTGATGAAGTTGTTGTTGTTTTTTGTGTGAGAGGGGTTTTGGGGTTTGGGGATTGATGCTCTTGTTGATGGAGTGATTGTTGTTTTTTGTGTGAGGGGTTTTGGGGTTCGGGGTTTGATGCTCTTGTTGATGGAGTGATTGTTGTTTTTTGTGAGAGGGGTTTCGGGGTTCGGGGTTTGATGCTCTTTTTGATGGAGTGATTGTTGGTTTTTTGTGTGAGAGGGGTTTTGGGGTTTGGGGTTTGATGCTCTTGTTGATGGAGCGATTGTTGTTTTTTGTGTGAGAGGGATTTTGGGGTTTGGGGTTTGATGCTCTTGTTGATGGAGTGATTGTTGTTTTTTGTGTGAGAGGGGTTTTGGTGTTTGGGGTTTCATGCTCTTGTTGATGGAGTGATTGTTGGTTTTTTGTGTGAGAGGTGTTTTGGGGTTTGGGGTTTGATGCTCTTGTTGATGGAGTGATTGTTGGTTTTTTGTGTGAGAGGGGTTTTGGGGTTTGGGGTTTGATGCTCTTGTTGATGGAGTGATTGTTGTTTTTTGTGTGAGAGGGGTTTTGGGGTTCCGGGTTTGATGCTCTTGGTGATGGAGTAATTGTTGTTTTTTGTGTGAGAGGGGTTTTGGGGTTTGGGGTTTGATGCTCTTGTTGATGGAGTGATTGTTGGTTTTTTGTGTTAGAGGGGTTTCGGTGTTCAGGGTTTGATGCTCTTGTTGATGGAGTGATTGTTGTTTTTTTGTGAGAGGTGTTTCGGGGTTCGGTGTTTGATGCTCTTGTTGATGGAGTGATTGTTGTTTTTTGTGTGAGAGGGGTTTTGGGGTTTGGGGTTTGATGCTCTTGTTGATGGAGTGATTGTTGTTTTTTGTGTGAGTGGGGTTTTGGGGTTTGGGGTTTGATGCTCTTGTTGATGGAGTTATTGTTGTTTTTTGTGTGTGAGTGGTTTCTGGGTTCGGGGTTTGATGCTCTTGTTGATGGAGTGATTGTTGATTTTTGTGTGAGAGGGGTTTTGGGGTTTGGGGTTTGATGCTCTTGTTGATGGAGTGATTG
This sequence comes from Hemitrygon akajei, assembly GCF_048418815.1. NCBI lineage: Eukaryota > Metazoa > Chordata > Chondrichthyes > Myliobatiformes > Dasyatidae > Hemitrygon > Hemitrygon akajei. The sequence goes on along the minus strand of NC_133130.1, from coordinate 124,754,184 downwards.
TTGGTTTTTTGTGTGAGAGGGGTTTTGGGGTTTGGGGTTCGATGCTCTTGTTGATGGAGTGATTGTTGTTTTTTGTGTGAGTGGGGTTTTGGGATTTGGGGTTTGATGCTCTTGTTCATGGAGTTATTGTTGTTTTTTGTGTGTGAGGGGTTTTGGGGTTTGGGGTATGATGCTCTTGTTGATGGAGTGATTGTTGTTTTTTGTGTGAGAGGGGTTTTGGGGTTCGGGGTTTGATGCTCTTGTTGATGGAGTGATTGTTGTTTTTTGTGTGAGGGGTTTTGGGGTTTGGGGTTTGATGCTCTTGTTGATGAAGCGACTGTTGGTTTTTTGTGTGAGAGGGGTTTTGGGGTTTGGGGTTTGATGCTCTTGTTGATGGAGTGATTGTTGTTTTTTGTGTGAGAGGGGTTTTGGGGTTTGGGGTTTGATGCTCTTGTTGATGGAGTGATTGTTGTTTTTTGTGTGAGAGGGGTTTTGGTGTTTGGGGTTTCATGCTCTTGTTGATGGAGTGATTGTTGGTTTTTTGTGTGAGAGGGGTTTTGGGGTTTGGGGTTTGATGCTCTTGTTGATGGAGTGATTGTTGGTTTTTTGTGTGAGAGGGGTTTTGGGGTTTGGGGTTTGATGCTCTTGTTGATGGAGTGATTGTTGTTTTTTGTGTGAGAGGGGTTTTGGGGTTCCGGGTTTGATGCTCTTGGTGATGGAGTAATTGTTGTTTTTTGTGTGAGAGGGGTTTTGGGGTTTGGGGTTTGATGCTCTTGTTGATGGAGTGATTGTTGGTTTTTTGTGTTAGAGGGGTTTCGGTGTTCAGGGTTTGATGCTCTTGTTGATGGAGTGATTGTTGTTTTTTTGTGAGAGGTGTTTCGGGGTTCGGTGTTTGATGCTCTTGTTGATGGAGTGATTGTTGTTTTTTGTGTGAGAGGGGTTTTGGGGTTTGGGGTTTGATGCTCTTGTTGATGGAGTGATTGTTGGTTTTTAGTGTGAGAGGGGTTTTGGGGTTTGGGGTTCGATGCTCTTGTTGATGGAGTGATTGTTGTTTTTTGTGTGAGTGGGGTTTTGGGGTTTGGGGTTTGATGCTCTTGTTGATGGAGTTATTGTTGTTTTTTGTGTGTGAGTGGTTTCTGGGTTCGGGGTTTGATGCTCTTGTTGATGGAGTGATTGTTGATTTTTGTGTGAGAGGGGTTTTGGGGTTTGGGGTTTGATGCTCTTGTTGATGGAGTGATTGTTGGTTTTTTGTGTGAGAGGGGTTTTGGGGTTTGGGGTTCGATGCTCTTGTTGATGGAGTGATTGTTGTTTTTTGTGTGAGTGGGGTTTTGGGATTTGGGGTTTGATGCTCTTGTTCATGGAGTTATTGTTGTTTTTTGTGTGTGAGGGGTTTCTGGGTTCGGGGTTTGATGCTCTTGTTGATGGAGTGATTGTTGATTTTTGTGTCTGAGGGGTTTTGGGGTTTGGGGTATGATGCTCTTGTTGATGGAGTGATTGTTGTTTTTTGTGTGAGAGGGGTTTTGGGGTTCGGGGTTTGATGCTCTTGTTGATGGAGTGATTGTTGTTTTTTGTGTGAGGGGTTTTGGGGTTTGGGGTTTGATGCTCTTGTTGATGAAGCGACTGTTGGTTTTTTGTGTGAGAGGGGTTTTGGGGTTTGGTGTTTGATGCTGTTGTTGATGGAGTGATTGTTGTTTTTTGTGTGAGAGGGGTTTTGGGTTTTGGGGTTTGATGCTCTTGTTGATGGAGTGATAGTTGTTTTCTGTGTGAGAGGGGTTTCGGGGTTTGGGGTTTGATGCTCTTGTTGATGTAGTGATTGTTGGTTTTTTGTGTGAGAGGGGTTTTGGGGTTTGGGGTTTGATGCTCTTGTTGATGAAGTGATTGTTGTTTTTTGTGTGAGAGGGGTTTTGGGGTTTGGGGATTGATGCTCTTGTTGATGGAGTGATTGTTGTTTTTTGTGTGAGGGGTTTTGGGGTTCGGGGTTTGATGCTCTTGTTGATGGAGTGATTGTTGTTTTTTGTGAGAGGGGTTTCGGGGTTCGGGGTTTGATGCTGTTGTTCATGGAGTGATTGTTGGTTTTTTGTGTGAGAGGGGTTTTGGGGTTTGGGGTTTGATGCTCTTGTTGATGGAGCGATTGTTTTTTGTGTGAGAGGGGTTTTGGGGTTTGGGGTTTGATGCTCTTGCTGATGGAGTGATTGTTGGTTTTTTGTGTGAGAGGGATTTTGGGGTTTGGGGTTTGATGCTCTTGTTGATGCAGTGATTGTTGTTTTTTGTGTGAGAGGGGTTTTGGTGTTTGGGGTTTCATGCTCTTGTTGATGGAGTGATTGTTGGTTTTTTGTGTGAGAGGGGTTTTGGGGTTTGGGGTTTGATGCTCTTGTTGATGGAGTGATTGTTGGTTTTTTGTGTGAGTGGGGTTTTGGGGTTTGGGGTTTGATGCTCTTGTTGATGGAGTGATTGTTGTTTTTTGTGTGAGGGGTTTCGGGGTTCGGGGTTTGATGCTCTTGTTAATGGAGTGATTGTTGTTTTTTGTGAGAGGGGTTTTGGGGTTTGGGGTTTGATGCTCTTGTTGATGGAGTGATTGTTGTTTTTTGTGTGAGAGGGGTTTTGGGGTTTGGGGTTTGATGCTCTTGTTGATGGAGTGATTGTTGGTTTTTTGTGTGAGAGGGGTTTTGGGGTTTGGGGTTTGATGCTCTTGTTGATGGAGTGATTGTTGGTTTTTTGTGTGAGAGGGGTTTTGGGGTTTGGGGTTTGATGCTCTTGTTGATGGAGTGATTGTTGTTTTTTGTGTGAGTGGGGTTTTGGGTTTTGGGGTTTGATTCTCTTGTTGATGGAGTTATTGTTGTTTTTTGTGTGTGAGGGGTTTCTGGGTTCGGGGTTTGATGCTCTTGTTGATGGAGTGATTGTTGATTTTTGTGTCTGAGGGGTTTTGGGGTTTGGGGTATGATGCTCTTGTTGATGGAGTGATTGTTGTTTTTTGTGTGAGCGGGGTTTTGGGGTTCGGGGTTTGATGCTCTTGTTGATGGAGTGATTGTTGTTTTTTCTGTGAGGGGTTTTGGGGTTTGGGGTTTGATGCTCTTGTTGATGAAGCGATTGTTGGTTTTTTGTGTGAGAGGGGTTTTGGGGTTTGGGGTTTGATGCTCTTGTTGATGGAGTGATTGTTGTTTTTTGTGTGAGGGGTTTTGGGGTTTGGGGTTTGATGCTCTTGTTGATGGAGTGATTGTTGGTTTTTTGTGTGAGAGGGGTTTTGGGGTTTGGTGTTTGATGCTGTTGTTGATGGAGTGATTGTTGTTTTTTGTGTGAGAGGGGTTTTGGGGTTTGGGGTTTGATGCTCTTGTTGATGGAGTGATAGTTGTTTTCTGTGTGAGAGGGGTTTCGGGGTTTGGGGTTTGATGCTCTTGTTGATGTAGTGATTGTTGGTTTTTTGTGTGAGAGGGGTTTTGGGGTTTGGGGTTTGATGCTCTTGTTGATGAAGTGATTGTTGTTTTTTGTGTGAGAGGGGTTTTGGGGTTTGGGGATTGATGCTCTTGTTGATGGAGTGATTGTTGTTTTTTGTGTGAGAGGGGTTTTGGGGTTCGGGGTTTGATGCTCTTGTTGATGGAGTGATTGTTGTTTTTTGTGAGAGGGGTTTCAGGGTTCGGGGTTTGATGCTCTTGTTGATGGAGTGATTGTTGGTTTTTTGTGTGAGAGGGGTTTTGGGGTTTGGGGTTTGATGCTCTTGTTGATGGAGCGATTGTTGTTTTTTGTGTGAGAGGGGTTTTGGGGTTTGGGGTTTGATGCTCTTGTTGATGGAGTGATTGTTGGTTTTTTGTGTGAGAGGGATTTTGGGGTTTGGGGTTTGATGCTCTTGTTGATGGAGTGATTGTTGTTTTTTGTGTGAGAGGGGTTTTGGTGTTTGGGGTTTCATGCTCTTGTTGATGGAGTGATTGTTGGTTTTTTGTGTGAGAGGGGTTTCGGGGTTTGGGGTTTGATGCTCTTGTTGATGGAGTGATTGTTGTTTTTTGTGTGAGGGGTTTCGGGGTTCGGGGTTTGATGCTCTTGTTAATGGAGTGATTGTTGTTTTTTGTGAGAGGGGTTTTGGGGTTTGGGGTTTGATGCTCTTGTTGATGGAGTGATTGTTGTTTTTTGTGCGAGGGGTTTTGGGGTTTGGGGTTTGATGCTCTTGTTGATGTACTGATTGTTGTTTTTTGTGTGAGAGGGTTTTGGGGTTTGGGGTTTGATGCTCTTGCTGATGGAGTGATTGTTGGTTTTTTGTCTGAGAGGGGTTTTGGGGTTTGGGGTTTGATGCTCTTGTTGATGGAGTGATTGTTGTTTTTTGTGTGAGAGGGGTTTTGGGGTTTGGGGTTCGATGCTCTTGTTGATGGAGTGATTGTTGTTTTTTGTGTGAGGGGTTTTGGGGTTTGGGGTATGATGCTCTTGTTGATGGAGTGATTGTTGTTTTTTGTGTGAGGGGTTTTGGGGTTCGGGGTTTGATGCTCTTGTTGATGGAGTGATTGTTGTTTTTTGTGAGAGGGGTTTCGGGGTTCGGGGTTTGATGCTCTTGTTGATGGAGTGATTGTTGGTTTTTTGTGTGAGAGGGGTTTTGGGGTTTGGGGTTTGATGCTCTTGTTGATGGAGCGATTGTTGTTTTTTGTGTGAGAGGGGTTTTGGGGTTTGGGGTTTGATGATCTTGTTGATGGAGTGATTGTTGGTTTTTTGTGTGAGAGGGATTTTGGGGTTTGGGGTTTGATGCTCTTGTTGATGGAGTGATTGTTGTTTTTTGTGTGAGAGGGGTTTTGGTGTTTGGGGTTTCATGCTCTTGTTGATGGAGTGATTGTTGGTTTTTTGTGTGAGAGGGGTTTTGGGGTATGGGGTTTGATGCTCTTGTTGATGGAGTGATTGTTGGTTTTTTGTGTGAGAGGGGTTTTGGGGTTTGGGGTTTGATGCTCTTGTTGATGGAGTGATTGTTGTTTTTTGTGTGAGGGGTTTCGGGGTTCGGGGTTTGATGCTCTTGTTAATGGAGTGATTGTTGTTTTTTGTGAGAGGGGTTTTGGGGTTTGGGGTTTGATGCTCTTGTTGATGGAGTGATTGTTGTTTTTTGTGCGAGGGGTTTTGGGGTTTGGGGTTTGATGCTCTTGTTGATGGACTGATTGTTGTTTTTTGTGTGAGTGGGTTTTGGGGTTTGGGGTTTGATGCTCTTGCTGATGGAGTGATTGTTGGTTTTTTGTCTGAGAGGGGTTTTGGGGTTTGGGGTTTGATGCTCTTGTTGATGGAGTGATTGTTGTTTTTTGTGTGAGAGGGGTTTTGGGGTTTGGGGTTCGATGCTCTTGTTGATGGAGTGATTGTTGTTTTTTGTGTGAGGGGTTTTGGGGTTTGGGGTTTGATGCTTTTGTTGATGGAGTGATTGTTGTTTTTTGTGTGAGAGGGGTTTTGGGGTTCGGGGTTTGATGCTCTTGTTGATGGAGTGATTGTTGTTTTTTGTGTGAGGGGTTTTGGGGTTCGGGGTTTGATGCTCTTGTTGATGGAGTGATTGTTGTTTTTTGTGTGAGAGGGGTTTTGGGGTTTGGGGTTTGATGCTCTTGTTGATGGAGTGATTGTTGGTTTTTTGTGTGAGAGGGGTTTTGGGGTTTGGGGTTTGATGCTCTTGTTGATGGAGTGATTGTTGGTTTTTTGTGTGAGAGGGGTTTTGGGGTTTGGGGTTTCATGCTCTTGTTGATGGAGTGATTGTTGTTTTTTGTGTGAGTGGGGTTTTGGGGTTTGGGGTTTGATGCTCTTGTTGATGGAGTTATTGTTGTTTTTTGTGTGTGAGGGGTTTCTGGGTTCGGGGTTTGATGCTCTTGTTGATGGAGTGATTGTTGTTTTTTGTGTGAGCGGGGTTTTGGGGTTCGGGGTTTGATGCTCTTGTTGATGGAGTGATTGTTGTTTTTTCTGTGAGGGGTTTTGGGGTTTGGGGTTTGATGCTCTTGTTGATGAAGCGATTGTTGGTTTTTTGTGTGAGAGGGGTTTTGGGGTTTGGGGTTTGATGCTCTTGCTGATGTAGTGATTGTTGGTTTTTTGTGTGAGAGGGGTTTTGGGGTTTGGGGTTTGATGCTCTTGTTGATGGAGTGATTGTTGTTTTTTGTGTGAGAGGTGTTTCGGGGTTCGAGGTTAGATGCTCTTGTTGATGAAGTGATTGTTGTTTTTTGTGTGAGAGGGGTTTTGGGGTTTGGGGTTCGATGCTCTTGTTGATGGAGTGATTGTTGTTTTTTGTGTGAGGGGTTTTGGGGTTTGGGGTTTGATGCTCTTGTTGATGGAGTGATTGTTGTTTTTTGTGTGAGAGGGGTTTTGGTGTTTGGGGTTTGATGCTCTTGTTGATGGAGTGATTGTTGTTTTTTGTGTGAGGGGTTTTGGGGTTTGGGGTTTGATGCTCTTGTTGATGAAGCGATTGTTGGTTTTTTGTGTGAGAGGGGTTTTGGGGTTTGGGGTTTGATGCTCTTGCTGATGGAGTGATTGTTGGTTTTTTGTGTGAGAGGGGTTTTCGGGTTTGGGGTTTGATGCTCTTGTTGATGGAGTGATTGTTGTTTTTTGTGTGAGAGGTGTTTCGGAGTTCGAGGTTTGATGCTCTTGTTGATGAAGTGATTGTTGTTTTTTGTGTGAGAGTGGTTTTGGGGTTTGGGGTTCGATGCTCTTGTTGATGGAGTGATTGTTGTTTTTTGTGTGAGGGGTTTTGGGGTTTGGGGTTTAATGCTCTTGTTGATGGAGTGATTGTTGTTTTTTGTGTGAGAGGGGTTTTGGGGTTTGGGGTTTGATGCTCTTGTTGATGGAGTGATTGTTGTTTTTTGTGTGAGGGGTTTTTGGGTTCGGGGTTTGATGCTCTTGGTGATGGAGTTATTGTTGTTTTTTGTGTGAGAGGGGTTTTGGGGTTTGGGGTTTGATGCTCTTGTTGATGAAGCGATTGTTGGTTTTTTGTGTGAGAGGGGTTTTGGGGTTCGGGGTTTGATGCTCTTGTTGATGGAGTGATTGTTGTTTTTTGTGTGAGAGGGGTTTTGGGGTTTGGGGTTTGATGCTCTTGTTGATGGAGTGATAGTTGTTTTCTGTGTGAGAGGGGTTTCGGGGTTTGGGGTTTGATGCTCTTGTTGATGTAGTGATTGTTGGTTTTTTGTGTGAGAGGGGTTTTGGGGTTTGGGGTTTGATGCTCTTGTTGATGAAGTGATTGTTGTTTTTTGTGTGAGAGGGGTTTTGGGGTTTGGGGATTGATGCTCTTGTTGATGGAGTGATTGTTGTTTTTTGTGTGAGAGGGGTTTTGGGGTTCGGGGTTTGATGCTCTTGTTAATGGAGTGATTGTTGTTTTTGTGAGAGGGGTTTCGGGGTTTGGGGTTTGATGCTCTTGTTGATGGAGTGATTGTTGTTTTTTCTGCGAGGGGTTTTGGGGTTTGGGGTTTGATGCTCTTGTTGATGGACTGATTGTTGTTTTTTGTGTGAGTGGGTTTTGGGGTTTGGGGTTTGATGCTCTTGCTGATGGAGTGATTGTTGGTTTTTTGTCTGAGAGGGGTTTTGGGGTTTGGGGTTTGATGCTCTTGTTGATGGAGTGATTGTTGTTTTTTGTGTGAGAGGGGTTTTGGGGTTTGGGGTTCGATGCTCTTGTTGATGAAGTGATTGTTGTTTTTTGTGTGAGGGGTTTTGGGGTTTGGGGTTTGATGCTTTTGTTGATGGAGTGATTGTTGTTTTTTGTGTGAGAGGGGTTTTGGGGTTCGGGGTTTGATGCTCTTGTTGATGGAGTGATTGTTGTTTTTTGTGTGAGGGGTTTTGGGGTTCGGGGTTTGATGCTCTTGTTGATGGAGTGATTGTTGTTTTTTGTGTGAGAGGGGTTTTGGGGTTTGGGGTTTGATGCTCTTGTTGATGGAGTGATTGTTGGTTTTTTGTGTGAGAGGGGTTTTGGGGTTTGGGGTTTGATGCTCTTGTTGATGGAGTGATTGTTGGTTTTTTGTGTGAGAGGGGTTTTGGGGTTTGGGGTTTGATGCTCTTGTTGATGGAGTGATTGTTGTTTTTTGTGTGAGTGGGGTTTTGGGTTTTGGGGTTTGATTCTCTTGTTGATGGAGTTATTGTTGTTTTTTGTGTGTGAGGGGTTTCTGGGTTCGGGGTTTGATGCTCTTGTTGATGGAGTGATTGTTGATTTTTGTGTCTGAGGGGTTTTGGGGTTTGGGGTATGATGCTCTTGTTGATGGAGTGATTGTTGTTTTTTGTGTGAGCGGGGTTTTGGGGTTCGGGGTTTGATGCTCTTGTTGATGGAGTGATTGTTGTTTTTTCTGTGAGGGGTTTTGGGGTTTGGGGTTTGATGCTCTTGTTGATGAAGCGATTGTTGGTTTTTTGTGTGAGAGGGGTTTTGGGGTTCGGGGTTTGATGCTCTTGTTGATGGAGTGATTGTTGTTTTTTGTGTGAGGGGTTTTGGGGTTTGGGGTTTGATGCTCTTGTTGATGGAGTGATTGTTGGTTTTTTGTGTGAGAGGGGTTTTGGGGTTTGGTGTTTGATGCTGTTGTTGATGGAGTGATTGTTGTTTTTTGTGTGAGAGGGGTTTTGGGGTTTGGGGTTTGATGCTCTTGTTGATGGAGTGATAGTTGTTTTCTGTGTGAGAGGGGTTTCGGGGTTTGGGGTTTGATGCTCTTGTTGATGTAGTGATTGTTGGTTTTTTGTGTGAGAGGGGTTTTGGGGTTTGGGGTTTGATGCTCTTGTTGATGAAGTGATTGTTGTTTTTTGTGTGAGAGGGGTTTTGGGGTTTGGGGATTGATGCTCTTGTTGATGGAGTGATTGTTGTTTTTTGTGTGAGAGGGGTTTTGGGGTTCGGGGTTTGATGCTCTTGTTGATGGAGTGATTGTTGTTTTTTGTGAGAGGGGTTTCGGGGTTCGGGGTTTGATGCTCTTGTTGATGGAGTGATTGTTGGTTTTTTGTGTGAGAGGGGTTTTGGGGTTTGGGGTTTGATGCTCTTGTTGATGGAGCGATTGTTGTTTTTTGTGTGAGAGGGGTTTTGGGGTTTGGGGTTTGATGCTCTTGTTGATGGAGTGATTGTTGGTTTTTTGTGTGAGAGGGATTTTGGGGTTTGGGGTTTGATGCTCTTGTTGATGGAGTGATTGTTGTTTTTTGTGTGAGAGGGGTTTTGGTGTTTGGGGTTTCATGCTCTTGTTGATGGAGTGATTGTTGGTTTTTTGTGTGAGAGGGGTTTTGGGGTTTGGGGTTTGATGCACTTGTTGATGGAGTGATTGTTGTTTTTTGTGTGAGGGGTTTCGGGGTTCGGGGTTTGATGCTCTTGTTAATGGAGTGATTGTTGTTTTTTGTGAGAGGGGTTTCGGGGTTTGGGGTTTGATGCTCTTGTTGATGGAGTGATTGTTGTTTTTTGTGCGAGGGGTTTTGGGGTTTGGGGTTTGATGCTCTTGTTGATGTACTGATTGTTGTTTTTTGTGTGAGAGGGTTTTGGGGTTTGGGGTTTGATGCTCTTGCTGATGGAGTGATTGTTGGTTTTTTGTCTGAGAGGGGTTTTGGGGTTTGGGGTTTGATGCTCTTGTTGATGGAGTGATTGTTGTTTTTTGTGTGAGAGGGGTTTTGGGGTTTGGGGTTCGATGCTCTTGTTGATGGAGTGATTGTTGTTTTTTGTGTGAGGGGTTTTGGGGTTTGGGGTATGATGCTCTTGTTGATGGAGTGATTGTTGTTTTTTGTGTGAGGGGTTTTGGGGTTCGGGGTTTGATGCTCTTGTTGATGGAGTGATTGTTGTTTTTTGTGAGAGGGGTTTCGGGGTTCGGGGTTTGATGCTCTTGTTGATGGAGTGATTGTTGGTTTTTTGTGTGAGAGGGGTTTTGGGGTTTGGGGTTTGATGCTCTTGTTGATGGAGCGATTGTTGTTTTTTGTGTGAGAGGGGTTTTGGGGTTTGGGGTTTGATGCTCTTGTTGATGGAGTGATTGTTGGTTTTTTGTGTGAGAGGGATTTTGGGGTTTGGGGTTTGATGCTCTTGTTGATGGCGTGATTGTTGTTTTTTGTGTGAGAGGGGTTTTGGTGTTTGGGGTTTCATGCTCTTGTTGATGGAGTGATTGTTGGTTTTTTTTGTGAGAGGGGTTTTGGGGTATGGGGTTTGATGCTCTTGTTGATGGAGTGATTGTTGGTTTTTTGTGTGAGAGGGGTTTTGGGGTTTGGGGTTTGATGCTCTTGTTGATGGAGTGATTGTTGTTTTTTGTGTGAGGGGTTTCGGGGTTCGGGGTTTGATGCTCTTGTTAATGGAGTGATTGTTGTTTTTTGTGAGAGGGGTTTTAGGGTTTGGGGTTTGATGCTCTTGTTGATGGAGTGATTGTTGTTTTTTGTGCGAGGGGTTTTGGGGTTTGGGGTTTGATGCTCTTGTTGATGGACTGATTGTTGTTTTTTGTGTGAGTGGGTTTTGGGGTTTGGGGTTTGATGCTCTTGCTGATGGAGTGATTGTTGGTTTTTTGTCTGAGAGGGGTATTGGGGTTTGGGGTTTGATGCTCTTGTTGATGGAGTGATTGTTGTTTTTTGTGTGAGAGGGGTTTTGGGGTTTGGGGTTCGATGCTCTTGTTGATGGAGTGATTGTTGTTTTTTGTGTGAGGGGTTTTGGGGTTTGGGGTTTGATGCTTTTGTTGATGGAGTGATTGTTGTTTTTTGTGTGAGAGGGGTTTTGGGGTTCGGGGTTTGATGCTCTTGTTGATGGAGTGATTGTTGTTTTTTGTGTGAGGGGTTTTGGGGTTCGGGGTTTGATGCTCTTGTTGATGGAGTGATTGTTGTTTTTTGTGTGAGAGGGGTTTTGGGGTTTGGGGTTTGATGCTCTTGTTGATGGAGTGATTGTTGGTTTTTTGTGTGAGAGGGGTTTTGGGGTTTGGGGTTTGATGCTCTTGTTGATGGAGTGATTGTTGGTTTTTTGTGTGAGAGGGGTTTTGGGGTTTGGGGTTTCATGCTCTTGTTGATGGAGTGATTGTTGTTTTTTGTGTGAGTGGGGTTTTGGGGTTTGGGGTTTGATGCTCTTGTTGATGGAGTTATTGTTGTTTTTTGTGTGTGAGGGGTTTCTGGGTTCGGGGTTTGATGCTCTTGTTGATGGAGTGATTGTTGATTTTTGTGTCTGAGGGGTTTTGGGGTTTGGGGTATGATGCTCTTGTTGATGGAGTGATTGTTGTTTTTTGTGTGAGCGGGGTTTTGGGGTTCGGGGTTTGATGCTCTTGTTGATGGAGTGATTGTTGTTTTTTCTGTGAGGGGTTTTGGGGTTTGGGGTTTGATGCTCTTGTTGATGAAGCGATTGTTGGTTTTTTGTGTGAGAGGGGTTTTGGGGTTTGGGGTTTGATGCTCTTGCTGATGTAGTGATTGTTGGTTTTTTGTGTGAGAGGGGTTTTGGGGTTTGGGGTTTGATGCTCTTGTTGATGGAGTGATTGTTGTTTTTTGTGTGAGAGGTGTTTCGGGGTTCGAGGTTAGATGCTCTTGTTGATGAAGTGATTGTTGTTTTTTGTGTGAGAGGGGTTTTGGGGTTTGGGGTTCGATGCTCTTGTTGATGGAGTGATTGTTGTTTTTTGTGTGAGGGGTTTTGGGGTTTGGGGTTTGATGCTCTTGTTGATGGAGTGATTGTTGTTTTTTGTGTGAGAGGGGTTTTGGGGTTTGGGGTTTGATGCTCTTGTTGATGGAGTGATTGTTGTTTTTTGTGTGAGGGGTTTTGGGGTTTGGGGTTTGATGCTCTTGTTGATGAAGCGATTGTTGGTTTTTTGTGTGAGAGGGGTTTTGGGGTTTGGGGTTTGATGCTCTTGCTGATGGAGTGATTGTTGGTTTTTTGTGTGAGAGGGGTTTTCGGGTTTGGGGTTTGATGCTCTTGTTGATGGAGTGATTGTTGTTTTTTGTGTGAGAGGTGTTTCGGAGTTCGAGGTTTGATGCTCTTGTTGATGAAGTGATTGTTGTTTTTTGTGTGAGAGTGGTTTTGGGGTTTGGGGTTCGATGCTCTTGTTGATGGAGTGATTGTTGTTTTTTGTGTGAGGGGTTTTGGGGTTTGGGGTTTAATGCTCTTGTTGATGGAGTGATTGTTGTTTTTTGTGTGAGAGGGGTTTTGGGGTTTGGGGTTTGATGCTCTTGTTGATGGAGTGATTGTTGTTTTTTGTGTGAGGGGTTTTTGGGTTCGGGGTTTGATGCTCTTGGTGATGGAGTTATTGTTGTTTTTTGTGTGAGAGGGGTTTTGGGGTTTGGGGTTTGATGCTCTTGTTGATGAAGCGATTGTTGGTTTTTTGTGTGAGAGGGGTTTTGGGGTTCGGGGTTTGATGCTCTTGTTGATGGAGTGATTGTTGTTTTTTGTGTGAGAGGGGTTTTGGGGTTTGGGGTTTGATGCTCTTGTTGATGGAGTGATAGTTGTTTTCTGTGTGAGAGGGGTTTCGGGGTTTGGGGTTTGATGCTCTTGTTGATGTAGTGATTGTTGGTTTTTTGTGTGAGAGGGGTTTTGGGGTTTGGGGTTTGATGCTCTTGTTGATGAAGTGATTGTTGTTTTTTGTGTGAGAGGGGTTTTGGGGTTTGGGGATTGATGCTCTTGTTGATGGAGTGATTGTTGTTTTTTGTGTGAGAGGGGTTTTGGGGTTCGGGGTTTGATGCTCTTGTTGATGGAGTGATTGTTGTTTTTTGTGAGAGGGGTTTCGGGGTTCGGGGTTTGATGCTCTTGTTGATGGAGTGATTGTTGGTTTTTTGTGTGAGAGGGGTTTTGGGGTTTGGGGTTTGATGCTCTTGTTGATGGAGCGATTGTTGTTTTTTGTGTGAGAGGGGTTTTGGGGTTTGGGGTTTGATGCTCTTGTTGATGGAGTGATTGTTGGTTTTTTGTGTGAGAGGGATTTTGGGGTTTGGGGTTTGATGCTCTTGTTGATGGAGTGATTGTTGTTTTTTGTGTGAGAGGGGTTTTGGTGTTTGGGGTTTCATGCTCTTGTTGATGGAGTGATTGTTGGTTTTTTGTGTGAGAGGGGTTTTGGGGTTTGGGGTTTGATGCTCTTGTTGATGGAGTGATTGTTGTTTTTTGTGTGAGGGGTTTCGGGGTTCGGGGTTTGATGCTCTTGTTAATGGAGTGATTGTTGTTTTTTGTGAGAGGGGTTTCGGGGTTTGGGGTTTGATGCTCTTGTTGATGGAGTGATTGTTGTTTTTTGTGCGAGGGGTTTTGGGGTTTGGGGTTTGATGCTCTTGTTGATGTACTGATTGTTGTTTTTTGTGTGAGAGGGTTTTGGGGTTTGGGGTTTGATGCTCTTGCTGATGGAGTGATTGTTGGTTTTTTGTCTGAGAGGGGTTTTGGGGTTTGGGGTTTGATGCTCTTGTTGATGGAGTGATTGTTGTTTTTTGTGTGAGAGGGGTTTTGGGGTTTGGGGTTCGATGCTCTTGTTGATGGAGTGATTGTTGTTTTTTGTGTGAGGGGTTTTGGGGTTTGGGGTATGATGCTCTTGTTGATGGAGTGATTGTTGTTTTTTGTGTGAGGGGTTTTGGGGTTCGGGGTTTGATGCTCTTGTTGATGGAGTGATTGTTGTTTTTTGTGAGAGGGGTTTCGGGGTTCGGGGTTTGATGCTCTTGTTGATGGAGTGATTGTTGGTTTTTTGTGTGAGAGGGGTTTTGGGGTTTGGGGTTTGATGCTCTTGTTGATGGAGCAATTGTTGTTTTTTGTGTGAGAGGGGTTTTGGGGTTTGGGGTTTGATGCTCTTGTTGATGGAGTGATTGTTGGTTTTTTGTGTGAGAGGGATTTTGGGGTTTGGGGTTTGATGCTCTTGTTGATGGAGTGATTGTTGTTTTTTGTGTGAGAGGGGTTTTGGTGTTTGGGGTTTCATGCTCTTGTTGATGGAGTGATTGTTGGTTTTTTGTGTGAGAGGGGTTTTGGGGTTTGGGGTTTGATGCTCTTGTTGATGGAGTGATTGTTGGTTTTTTGTGTGAGAGGGGTTTTGGGGTTTGGGGTTTGATGCTCTTGTTGATGGAGTGATTGTTGTTTTTTGTGTGAGGGGTTTCGGGGTTCGGGGTTTGATGCTCTTGTTAATGGAGTGATTGTTGTTTTTTGTGAGAGGGGTTTTGGGGTTTGTGGTTTGATGCTCTTGTTGATGGAGTGATTGTTGTTTTTTGTGCGAGGGGTTTTGGGGTTTGGGGTTTGATGCTCTTGTTGATGGACTGATTGTTGTTTTTTGTGTGAGTGGGTTTTGGGGTTTGGGGTTTGATGCTCTTGCTGATGGAGTGATTGTTGGTTTTTTGTCTGAGAGGGGTTTTGGGGTTTGGGGTTTGATGCTCTTGTTGATGGAGTGATTGTTGTTTTTTGTGTGAGAGGGGTTTTGGGGTTTGGGGTTCGATGCTCTTGTTGATGGAGTGATTGTTGTTTTTTGTGTGAGGGGTTTTGGGGTTTGGGGTTTGATGCTTTTGTTGATGGAGTGATTGTTGTTTTTTGTGTGAGAGGGGTTTTGGGGTTCGGGGTTTGATGCTCTTGTTGATGGAGTGATTGTTGTTTTTTGTGTGAGGGGTTTTGGGGTTCGGGGTTTGATGCTCTTGTTGATGGAGTGATTGTTGTTTTTTGTGTGAGAGGGGTTTTGGGGTTTGGGGTTTGATGCTCTTGTTGATGGAGTGATTGTTGGTTTTTTGTGTGAGAGGGGTTTTGGGGTTTGGGGTTTGATGCTCTTGTTGATGGAGTGATTGTTGGTTTTTTGTGTGAGAGGGGTTTTGGGGTTTGGGGTTTCATGCTCTTGTTGATGGAGTGATTGATGTTTTTTGTGTGAGTGGGGTTTTGGGGTTTGGGGTTTGATGCTCTTGTTGATGGAGTTATTGTTGTTTTTTGTGTGTGAGGGGTTTCTGGGTTCGGGGTTTGATGCTCTTGTTGATGGAGTGATTGTTGATTTTTGTGTCTGAGGGGTTTTGGGGTTTGGGGTTTGATGCTCTTGTTGATGGAGTGATTGTTGTTTTTTGTGTGAGCGGGGTTTTGGGGTTCGGGGTTTGATGCTCTTGTTGATGGAGTGATTGTTGTTTTTTCTGTGAGGGGTTTTGGGGTTTGGGGTTTGATGCTCTTGTTGATGAAGCGATTGTTGGTTTTTTGTGTGAGAGTGGTTTTGGGGTTTGGGGTTTGATGCTCTTGCTGATGGAGTGATTGTTGGTTTTTTGTGTGAGAGGGGTTTTGGGGTTTGGGGTTTGATGCTCTTGTTGATGGAGTGATTGTTGTTTTTTGTGTGAGAGGTGTTTCGGGGTTCGAGGTTAGATGCTCTTGTTGATGAAGTGATTGTTGTTTTTTGTGTGAGAGGGGTTTTGGGGTTTGGGGTTCGATGCTCTTGTTGATGGAGCGATTGTTGGTTTTTTGTGTGAGAGGGGTTTTGGGGTTTGGGGTTTGATGCTCTTGCTGATGTAGTGATTGTTGGTTTTTTGTGTGAGAGGGGTTTTGGGGTTTGGGGTTTGATGCTCTTGTTGATGGAGTGATTGTTGTTTTTGGTGTGAGAGGTGTTTCGGGGTTCGAGGTTAGATGCTCTTGTTGATGAAGTGATTGTTGTTTTTTGTGTGAGAGGGGTTTTGGGGTTTGGGGTTCGATGCTCTTGTTGATGGAGTGATTGTTGTTTTTTGTGTGAGGGGTTTTGGGGTTTGGGGTTTGATGCTCTTGTTGATGGAGTGATTGTTGTTTTTTGTGTGAGAGGGGTTTTGGGGTTTGGGGTTTGATGCTCTTGTTGATGGAGTGATTGTTGTTTTTTGTGTGAGGGGTTTTGGGGTTTGGGGTTTGATGCTCTTGTTGATGAAGCGATTGTTGGTTTTTTGTGTGAGAGGGGTTTTGGGGTTTGGGGTTTGATGCTCTTGCTGATGGAGTGATTGTTGGTTTTTTGTGTGAGAGGGGTTTTGGGGTTTGGGGTTTGATGCTCTTGTTGATGGAGTGATTGTTGTTTTTTGTGTGAGAGGTGTTTCGGGGTTCGAGGTTTGATGCTCTTGTTGATGAAGTGATTGTTGTTTTTTGTGTGAGAGTGGTTTTGGGGTTTGGGGTTCGATGCTCTTGTTGATGGAGTGATTGTTGTTTTTTGTGTGAGGGGTTTTGGGGTTTGGGGTTTAATGCTCTTGTTGATGGAGTGATTGTTGTTTTTTGTGTGAGAGGGGTTTTGGGGTTTGGGGTTTGATGCTCTTGTTGATGGAGTGATTGTTGTTTTTTGTGTGAGGGGTTTTTGGGTTCGGGGTTTGATGCTCTTGGTGATGGAGTTATTGTTGTTTTTTGTGTGAGAGGGGTTTTGGGGTTTGGGGTTTGATGCTCTTGTTGATGAAGCGATTGTTGGTTTTTTGTGTGAGAGGGGTTTTGGGGTTCGGGGTTTGATGCTCTTGTTGATGGAGTGATTGTTGTTTTTTGTGTGAGAGGGGTTTTGGGGTTTGGGGTTTGATGCTCTTGTTGATGGAGTGATAGTTGTTTTCTGTGTGAGAGGGGTTTCGGGGTTTGGGATTTGATGCTCTTGTTGATGTAGTGATTGTTGGTTTTTTGTGTGAGAGGGGTTTTGGGGTTTGGGGTTTGATGCTCTTGTTGATGAAGTGATTGTTGTTTTTTGTGTGAGAGGGGTTTTGGGGTTTGGGGATTGATGCTCTTGTTGATGGAGTGATTGTTGTTTTTTGTGTGAGAGGGGTTTTGGGGTTCGGGGTTTGATGCTCTTGTTGATGGAGTGATTGTTGTTTTTTGTGAGAGGGGTTTCGGGGTTCGGGGTTTGATGCTCTTGTTGATGGAGTGATTGTTGGTTTTTTGTGTGAGAGGGGTTTTGGGGTTTGGGGTTTGATGCTCTTGTTGATGGAGCGATTGTTGTTTTTTGTGTGAGAGGGGTTTTGGGGTTTGGGGTTTGATGCTCTTGTTGATGGAGTGATTGTTGGTTTTTTGTGTGAGAGGGATTTTGGGGTTTGGGGTTTGATGCTCTTGTTGATGGAGTGATTGTTGTTTTTTGTGTGAGAGGGGTTTTGGTGTTTGGGGTTTCATGCTCTTGTTGATGGAGTGATTGTTGGTTTTTTGTGTGAGAGGGTTTTGGGGTTTGGGGTTTGATGCTCTTGTTGATGGAGTGATTGTTGTTTTTTGTGAGAGGGGTTTTGGGGTTTGGGGTTTGATGCTCTTGTTGATGGAGTGATTGTTGTTTTTTGTGCGAGGGGTTTTGGGGTTTGGGGTTTGATGCTCTTGTTGATGGACTGATTGTTGTTTTTTGTGTGAGTGGGTTTTGGGGTTTGGGGTTTGATGCTCTTGCTGATGGAGTGATTGTTGGTTTTTTGTCTGAGAGGGGTTTTGGGGTTTGGGGTTTGATGCTCTTGTTGATGGAGTGATTGTTGTTTTTTGTGTGAGAGGGGTTTTGGGGTTTGGGGTTCGATGCTCTTGTTGATGGAGTGATTGTTGTTTTTTGTGTGAGGGGTTTTGGGGTTTGGGGTTTGATGCTTTTGTTGATGGAGTGATTGTTGTTTTTTGTGTGAGAGGGGTTTTGGGGTTCGGGGTTTGATGCTCTTGTTGATGGAGTGATTGTTGTTTTTTGTGTGAGGGGTTTTGGGGTTCGGGGTTTGATGCTCTTGTTGATGGAGTGATTGTTGTTTTTTGTGTGAGAGGGGTTTTGGGGTTTGGGGTTTGATGCTCTTGTTGATGGAGTGATTGTTGGTTTTTTGTGTGAGAGGGGTTTTGGGGTTTGGGGTTTGATGCTCTTGTTGATGGAGTGATTGTTGGTTTTTTGTGTGAGAGGGGTTTTGGGGTTTGGGGTTTCATGCTCTTGTTGATGGAGTGATTGTTGTTTTTTGTGTGAGTGGGGTTTTGGGGTTTGGGGTTTGATGCTCTTGTTGATGGAGTTATTGTTGTTTTTTGTGTGTGAGGGGTTTCTGGGTTCGGGGTTTGATGCTCTTGTTGATGGAGTGATTGTTGATTTTTGTGTCTGAGGGGTTTTGGGGTTTGGGGTATGATGCTCTTGTTGATGGAGTGATTGTTGTTTTTTGTGTGAGCGGGGTTTTGGGGTTCGGGGTTTGATGCTCTTGTTGATGGAGTGATTGTTGTTTTTTCTGTGAGGGTTTTGGGGTTTGGGGTTTGATGCTCTTGTTGATGAAGCGATTGTTGGTTTTTTGTGTGAGAGTGGTTTTGGGGTTTGGGGTTTGATGCTCTTGCTGATGGAGTGATTGTTGGTTTTTTGTGTGAGAGGGGTTTTGGGGTTTGGGGTTTGATGCTCTTGTTGATGGAGTGATTGTTGTTTTTTGTGTGAGAGGTGTTTCGGGGTTCGAGGTTAGATGCTCTTGTTGATGAAGTGATTGTTGTTTTTTGTGTGAGAGGGGTTTTGGGGTTTGGGGTTCGATGCTCTTGTTGATGGAGTGATTGTTGTTTTTTGTGTGAGAGGGGTTTTGGGGTTTGGGGTTTCATGCTCTTGTTGATGGAGTGATTGTTGTTTTTTGTGTGAGTGGGGTTTTGGGGTTTGGGGTTTGATGCTCTTGTTGATGGAGTTATTGTTGTTTTTTGTGTGTGAGGGGTTTCTGGGTTCGGGGTTTGATGCTCTTGTTGATGGAGTGATTGTTGATTTTTGTGTCTGAGGGGTTTTGGGGTTTGGGGTATGATGCTCTTGTTGATGGAGTGATTGTTGTTTTTTGTGTGAGCGGGGTTTTGGGGTTCGGGGTTTGATGCTCTTGTTGATGGAGTGATTGTTGTTTTTTCTGTGAGATTTTTGGGGTTTGGGGTTTGATGCTCTTGTTGATGAAGCGATTGTTGGTTTTTTGTGTGAGAGTGGTTTTGGGGTTTGGGGTTTGATGCTCTTGCTGATGGAGTGATTGTTGGTTTTTTGTGTGAGAGGGGTTTTGGGGTTTGGGGTTTGATGCTCTTGTTGATGGAGTGATTGTTGTTTTTTGTGTGAGAGGTGTTTCGGGGTTCGAGGTTAGATGCTCTTGTTGATGAAGTGATTGTTGTTTTTTGTGTGAGAGGGGTTTTGGGGTTTGGGGTTCGATGCTCTTGTTGATGGAGTGATTGTTGTTTTTTGTGTGAGGGGTTTTGGGGTTTGGGGTTTGATGCTCTTGTTGATGGAGTGATTGTTGGTTTTTTGTGTGAGAGGGGTTTTGGGGTTTGGGGTTTGATGCTCTTGTTGATGGAGTGATTGTTGTTTTTTGTGTGAGGGGTTTCGGGGTTCGGGGTTTGATGCTCTTGTTAATGGAGTGATTGTTGTTTTTTGTGAGAGGGGTTTTAGGGTTTGGGGTTTGATGCTCTTGTTGATGGAGTGATTGTTGTTTTTTGTGCGAGGGGTTTTGGGGTTTGGGGTTTGATGCTCTTGTTGATGGACTGATTGTTGTTTTTTGTGTGAGTGGGTTTTGGGGTTTGGGGTTTGATGCTCTTGCTGATGGAGTGATTGTTGGTTTTTTGTCTGAGAGGGGTTTTGGGGTTTGGGGTTTGATGCTCTTGTTGATGGAGTGATTGTTGTTTTTTGTGTGAGAGGGGTTTTGGGGTTTGGGGTTCGATGCTCTTGTTGATGGAGTGATTGTTGTTTTTTGTGTGAGGGGTTTTGGGGTTTGGGGTTTGATGCTTTTGTTGATGGAGTGATTGTTGTTTTTTGTGTGAGAGGGGTTTTGGGGTTCGGGGTTTGATGCTCTTGTTGATGGAGTGATTGTTGTTTTTTGTGTGAGGGGTTTTGGGGTTCGGGGTTTGATGCTCTTGTTGATGGAGTGATTGTTGTTTTTTGTGTGAGAGGGGTTTTGGGGTTTGGGGTTTGATGCTCTTGTTGATGGAGTGATTGTTGGTTTTTTGTGTGAGAGGGGTTTTGGGGTTTGGGGTTTGATGCTCTTGTTGATGGAGTGATTGTTGGTTTTTTGTGTGAGAGGGGTTTTGGGGTTTGGGGTTTCATGCTCTTGTTGATGGAGTGATTGTTGTTTTTTGTGTGAGTGGGGTTTTGGGGTTTGGGGTTTGATGCTCTTGTTGATGGAGTTATTGTTGTTTTTTGTGTGTGAGGGGTTTCTGGGTTCGGGGTTTGATGCTCTTGTTGATGGAGTGATTGTTGATTTTTGTGTCTGAGGGGTTTTGGGGTTTGGGGTATGATGCTCTTGTTGATGGAGTGATTGTTGTTTTTTGTGTGAGCGGGGTTTTGGGGTTCGGGGTTTGATGCTCTTGTTGATGGAGTGATTGTTGTTTTTTCTGTGAGGGGTTTTGGGGTTTGGGGTTTGATGCTCTTGTTGATGAAGCGATTGTTGGTTTTTTGTGTGAGAGGGGTTTTGGGGTTTGGGGTTTGATGCTCTTGCTGATGTAGTGATTGTTGGTTTTTTGTGTGAGAGGGGTTTTGGGGTTTGGGGTTTGATGCTCTTGTTGATGGAGTGATTGTTGTTTTTTGTGTGAGAGGTGTTTCGGGGTTCGAGGTTAGATGCTCTTGTTGATGAAGTGATTGTTGTTTTTTGTGTGAGAGGGGTTTTGGGGTTTGGGGTTCGATGCTCTTGTTGATGGAGTGATTGTTGTTTTTTGTGTGAGGGGTTTTGGGGTTTGGGGTTTGATGCTCTTGTTGATGGAGTGATTGTTGTTTTTTGTGTGAGAGGGGTTTTGGGGTTTGGGGTTTGATGCTCTTGTTGATGGAGTGATTGTTGTTTTTTGTGTGAGGGGTTTTGGGGTTTGGGGTTTGATGCTCTTGTTGATGAAGCGATTGTTGGTTTTTTGTGTGAGAGGGGTTTTGGGGTTTGGGGTTTGATGCTCTTGCTGATGGAGTGATTGTTGGTTTTTTGTGTGAGAGGGGTTTTCGGGTTTGGGGTTTGATGCTCTTGTTGATGGAGTGATTGTTGTTTTTTGTGTGAGAGGTGTTTCGGAGTTCGAGGTTTGATGCTCTTGTTGATGAAGTGATTGTTGTTTTTTGTGTGAGAGTGGTTTTGGGGTTTGGGGTTCGATGCTCTTGTTGATGGAGTGATTGTTGTTTTTTGTGTGAGGGGTTTTGGGGTTTGGGGTTTAATGCTCTTGTTGATGGAGTGATTGTTGTTTTTTGTGTGAGAGGGGTTTTGGGGTTTGGGGTTTGATGCTCTTGTTGATGGAGTGATTGTTGTTTTTTGTGTGAGGGGTTTTTGGGTTCGGGGTTTGATGCTCTTGGTGATGGAGTTATTGTTGTTTTTTGTGTGAGAGGGGTTTTGGGGTTTGGGGTTTGATGCTCTTGTTGATGAAGCGATTGTTGGTTTTTTGTGTGAGAGGGGTTTTGGGGTTCGGGGTTTGATGCTCTTGTTGATGGAGTGATTGTTGTTTTTTGTGTGAGAGGGGTTTTGGGGTTTGGGGTTTGATGCTCTTGTTGATGGAGTGATAGTTGTTTTCTGTGTGAGAGGGGTTTCGGGGTTTGGGGTTTGATGCTCTTGTTGATGTAGTGATTGTTGGTTTTTTGTGTGAGAGGGGTTTTGGGGTTTGGGGTTTGATGCTCTTGTTGATGAAGTGATTGTTGTTTTTTGTGTGAGAGGGGTTTTGGGGTTTGGGGATTGATGCTCTTGTTGATGGAGTGATTGTTGTTTTTTGTGTGAGAGGGGTTTTGGGGTTCGGGGTTTGATGCTCTTGTTGATGGAGTGATTGTTGTTTTTTGTGAGAGGGGTTTCGGGGTTCGGGGTTTGATGCTCTTGTTGATGGAGTGATTGTTGGTTTTTTGTGTGAGAGGGGTTTTGGGGTTTGGGGTTTGATGCTCTTGTTGATGGAGCGATTGTTGTTTTTTGTGTGAGAGGGGTTTTGGGGTTTGGGGTTTGATGCTCTTGTTGATGGAGTGATTGTTGGTTTTTTGTGTGAGAGGGATTTTGGGGTTTGGGGTTTGATGCTCTTGTTGATGGAGTGATTGTTGTTTTTTGTGTGAGAGGGGTTTTGGTGTTTGGGGTTTCATGCTCTTGTTGATGGAGTGATTGTTGGTTTTTTGTGTGAGAGGGGTTTTGGGGTTTGGGGTTTGATGCTCTTGTTGATGGAGTGATTGTTGTTTTTTGTGTGAGGGGTTTCGGGGTTCGGGGTTTGATGCTCTTGTTAATGGAGTGATTGTTGTTTTTTGTGAGAGGGGTTTCGGGGTTTGGGGTTTGATGCTCTTGTTGATGGAGTGATTGTTGTTTTTTGTGCGAGGGGTTTTGGGGTTTGGGGTTTGATGCTCTTGTTGATGTACTGATTGTTGTTTTTTGTGTGAGAGGGTTTTGGGGTTTGGGGTTTGATGCTCTTGCTGATGGAGTGATTGTTGGTTTTTTGTCTGAGAGGGGTTTTGGGGTTTGGGGTTTGATGCTCTTGTTGATGGAGTGATTGTTGTTTTTTGTGTGAGAGGGGTTTTGGGGTTTGGGGTTCGATGCTCTTGTTGATGGAGTGATTGTTGTTTTTTGTGTGAGGGGTTTTGGGGTTTGGGGTATGATGCTCTTGTTGATGGAGTGATTGTTGTTTTTTGTGTGAGGGGTTTTGGGGTTCGGGGTTTGATGCTCTTGTTGATGGAGTGATTGTTGTTTTTTGTGAGAGGGGTTTCGGGGTTCGGGGTTTGATGCTCTTGTTGATGGAGTGATTGTTGGTTTTTTGTGTGAGAGGGGTTTTGGGGTTTGGGGTTTGATGCTCTTGTTGATGGAGCAATTGTTGTTTTTTGTGTGAGAGGGGTTTTGGGGTTTGGGGTTTGATGCTCTTGTTGATGGAGTGATTGTTGGTTTTTTGTGTGAGAGGGATTTTGGGGTTTGGGGTTTGATGCTCTTGTTGATGGAGTGATTGTTGTTTTT
This sequence comes from Hemitrygon akajei, assembly GCF_048418815.1. Classification (NCBI taxonomy): domain Eukaryota; kingdom Metazoa; phylum Chordata; class Chondrichthyes; order Myliobatiformes; family Dasyatidae; genus Hemitrygon; species Hemitrygon akajei. The sequence continues at coordinate 124,731,615 of NC_133130.1, read as the reverse complement.
TGTGTGAGAGGGGTTTTGGTGTTTGGGGTTTCATGCTCTTGTTGATGGAGTGATTGTTGGTTTTTTGTGTGAGAGGGGTTTTGGGGTTTGGGGTTTGATGCTCTTGTTGATGGAGTGATTGTTGGTTTTTTGTGTGAGAGGGGTTTTGGGGTTTGGGGTTTGATGCTCTTGTTGATGGAGTGATTGTTGTTTTTTGTGTGAGGGGTTTCGGGGTTCGGGGTTTGATGCTCTTGTTAATGGAGTGATTGTTGTTTTTTGTGAGAGGGGTTTTGGGGTTTGTGGTTTGATGCTCTTGTTGATGGAGTGATTGTTGTTTTTTGTGCGAGGGGTTTTGGGGTTTGGGGTTTGATGCTCTTGTTGATGGACTGATTGTTGTTTTTTGTGTGAGTGGGTTTTGGGGTTTGGGGTTTGATGCTCTTGCTGATGGAGTGATTGTTGGTTTTTTGTCTGAGAGGGGTTTTGGGGTTTGGGGTTTGATGCTCTTGTTGATGGAGTGATTGTTGTTTTTTGTGTGAGAGGGGTTTTGGGGTTTGGGGTTCGATGCTCTTGTTGATGGAGTGATTGTTGTTTTTTGTGTGAGGGGTTTTGGGGTTTGGGGTTTGATGCTTTTGTTGATGGAGTGATTGTTGTTTTTTGTGTGAGAGGGGTTTTGGGGTTCGGGGTTTGATGCTCTTGTTGATGGAGTGATTGTTGTTTTTTGTGTGAGGGGTTTTGGGGTTCGGGGTTTGATGCTCTTGTTGATGGAGTGATTGTTGTTTTTTGTGTGAGAGGGGTTTTGGGGTTTGGGGTTTGATGCTCTTGTTGATGGAGTGATTGTTGGTTTTTTGTGTGAGAGGGGTTTTGGGGTTTGGGGTTTGATGCTCTTGTTGATGGAGTGATTGTTGGTTTTTTGTGTGAGAGGGGTTTTGGGGTTTGGGGTTTCATGCTCTTGTTGATGGAGTGATTGATGTTTTTTGTGTGAGTGGGGTTTTGGGGTTTGGGGTTTGATGCTCTTGTTGATGGAGTTATTGTTGTTTTTTGTGTGTGAGGGGTTTCTGGGTTCGGGGTTTGATGCTCTTGTTGATGGAGTGATTGTTGATTTTTGTGTCTGAGGGGTTTTGGGGTTTGGGGTTTGATGCTCTTGTTGATGGAGTGATTGTTGTTTTTTGTGTGAGCGGGGTTTTGGGGTTCGGGGTTTGATGCTCTTGTTGATGGAGTGATTGTTGTTTTTTCTGTGAGGGGTTTTGGGGTTTGGGGTTTGATGCTCTTGTTGATGAAGCGATTGTTGGTTTTTTGTGTGAGAGTGGTTTTGGGGTTTGGGGTTTGATGCTCTTGCTGATGGAGTGATTGTTGGTTTTTTGTGTGAGAGGGGTTTTGGGGTTTGGGGTTTGATGCTCTTGTTGATGGAGTGATTGTTGTTTTTTGTGTGAGAGGTGTTTCGGGGTTCGAGGTTAGATGCTCTTGTTGATGAAGTGATTGTTGTTTTTTGTGTGAGAGGGGTTTTGGGGTTTGGGGTTCGATGCTCTTGTTGATGGAGCGATTGTTGGTTTTTTGTGTGAGAGGGGTTTTGGGGTTTGGGGTTTGATGCTCTTGCTGATGTAGTGATTGTTGGTTTTTTGTGTGAGAGGGGTTTTGGGGTTTGGGGTTTGATGCTCTTGTTGATGGAGTGATTGTTGTTTTTTGTGTGAGAGGTGTTTCGGGGTTCGAGGTTAGATGCTCTTGTTGATGAAGTGATTGTTGTTTTTTGTGTGAGAGGGGTTTTGGGGTTTGGGGTTCGATGCTCTTGTTGATGGAGTGATTGTTGTTTTTTGTGTGAGGGGTTTTGGGGTTTGGGGTTTGATGCTCTTGTTGTTGGAGTGATTGTTGTTTTTTGTGTGAGAGGGGTTTTGGGGTTTGGGGTTTGATGCTCTTGTTGATGGAGTGATTGTTGTTTTTTGTGTGAGGGGTTTTGGGGTTTGGGGTTTGATGCTCTTGTTGATGAAGCGATTGTTGGTTTTTTGTGTGAGAGGGGTTTTGGGGTTTGGGGTTTGATGCTCTTGCTGATGGAGTGATTGTTGGTTTTTTGTGTGAGAGGGGTTTTGGGGTTTGGGGTTTGATGCTCTTGTTGATGGAGTGATTGTTGTTTTTTGTGTGAGAGGTGTTTCGGGGTTCGAGGTTTGATGCTCTTGTTGATGAAGTGATTGTTGTTTTTTGTGTGAGAGTGGTTTTGGGGTTTGGGGTTCGATGCTCTTGTTGATGGAGTGATTGTTGTTTTTTGTGTGAGGGGTTTTGGGGTTTGGGGTTTAATGCTCTTGTTGATGGAGTGATTGTTGTTTTTTGTGTGAGAGGGGTTTTGGGGTTTGGGGTTTGATGCTCTTGTTGATGGAGTGATTGTTGTTTTTTGTGTGAGGGGTTTTTGGGTTCGGGGTTTGATGCTCTTGGTGATGGAGTTATTGTTGTTTTTTGTGTGAGAGGGGTTTTGGGGTTTGGGGTTTGATGCTCTTGTTGATGAAGCGATTGTTGGTTTTTTGTGTGAGAGGGGTTTTGGGGTTCGGGGTTTGATGCTCTTGTTGATGGAGTGATTGTTGTTTTTTGTGTGAGAGGGGTTTTGGGGTTTGGGGTTTGATGCTCTTGTTGATGGAGTGATAGTTGTTTTCTGTGTGAGAGGGGTTTCGGGGTTTGGGATTTGATGCTCTTGTTGATGTAGTGATTGTTGGTTTTTTGTGTGAGAGGGGTTTTGGGGTTTGGGGTTTGATGCTCTTGTTGATGAAGTGATTGTTGTTTTTTGTGTGAGAGGGGTTTTGGGGTTTGGGGATTGATGCTCTTGTTGATGGAGTGATTGTTGTTTTTTGTGTGAGAGGGGTTTTGGGGTTCGGGGTTTGATGCTCTTGTTGATGGAGTGATTGTTGTTTTTTGTGAGAGGGGTTTCGGGGTTCGGGGTTTGATGCTCTTGTTGATGGAGTGATTGTTGGTTTTTTGTGTGAGAGGGGTTTTGGGGTTTGGGGTTTGATGCTCTTGTTGATGGAGCGATTGTTGTTTTTTGTGTGAGAGGGGTTTTGGGGTTTGGGGTTTGATGCTCTTGTTGATGGAGTGATTGTTGGTTTTTTGTGTGAGAGGGATTTTGGGGTTTGGGGTTTGATGCTCTTGTTGATGGAGTGATTGTTGTTTTTTGTGTGAGAGGGGTTTTGGTGTCTGGGGTTTCATGCTCTTGTTGATGGAGTGATTGTTGGTTTTTTGTGTGAGAGGGTTTTGGGGTTTGGGGTTTGATGCTCTTGTTGATGGAGTGATTGTTGTTTTTTGTGAGAGGGGTTTTGGGGTTTGGGGTTTGATGCTCTTGTTGATGGAGTGATTGTTGTTTTTTGTGCGAGGGGTTTTGGGGTTTGGGGTTTGATGCTCTTGTTGATGGACTGATTGTTGTTTTTTGTGTGAGTGGGTTTTGGGGTTTGGGGTTTGATGCTCTTGCTGATGGAGTGATTGTTGGTTTTTTGTCTGAGAGGGGTTTTGGGGTTTGGGGTTTGATGCTCTTGTTGATGGAGTGATTGTTGTTTTTTGTGTGAGAGGGGTTTTGGGGTTTGGGGTTCGATGCTCTTGTTGATGGAGTGATTGTTGTTTTTTGTGTGAGGGGTTTTGGGGTTTGGGGTTTGATGCTTTTGTTGATGGAGTGATTGTTGTTTTTTGTGTGAGAGGGGTTTTGGGGTTCGGGGTTTGATGCTCTTGTTGATGGAGTGATTGTTGTTTTTTGTGTGAGGGGTTTTGGGGTTCGGGGTTTGATGCTCTTGTTGATGGAGTGATTGTTGTTTTTTGTGTGAGAGGGGTTTTGGGGTTTGGGGTTTGATGCTCTTGTTGATGGAGTGATTGTTGGTTTTTTGTGTGAGAGGGGTTTTGGGGTTTGGGGTTTGATGCTCTTGTTGATGGAGTGATTGTTGGTTTTTTGTGTGAGAGGGGTTTTGGGGTTTGGGGTTTCATGCTCTTGTTGATGGAGTGATTGTTGTTTTTTGTGTGAGTGGGGTTTTGGGGTTTGGGGTTTGATGCTCTTGTTGATGGAGTTATTGTTGTTTTTTGTGTGTGAGGGGTTTCTGGGTTCGGGGTTTGATGCTCTTGTTGATGGAGTGATTGTTGATTTTTGTGTCTGAGGGGTTTTGGGGTTTGGGGTATGATGCTCTTGTTGATGGAGTGATTGTTGTTTTTTGTGTGAGCGGGGTTTTGGGGTTCGGGGTTTGATGCTCTTGTTGATGGAGTGATTGTTGTTTTTTCTGTGAGGGTTTTGGGGTTTGGGGTTTGATGCTCTTGTTGATGAAGCGATTGTTGGTTTTTTGTGTGAGAGTGGTTTTGGGGTTTGGGGTTTGATGCTCTTGCTGATGGAGTGATTGTTGGTTTTTTGTGTGAGAGGGGTTTTGGGGTTTGGGGTTTGATGCTCTTGTTGATGGAGTGATTGTTGTTTTTTGTGTGAGAGGTGTTTCGGGGTTCGAGGTTAGATGCTCTTGTTGATGAAGTGATTGTTGTTTTTTGTGTGAGAGGGGTTTTGGGGTTTGGGGTTCGATGCTCTTGTTGATGGAGTGATTGTTGTTTTTTGTGTGAGAGGGGTTTTGGGGTTTGGGGTTTCATGCTCTTGTTGATGGAGTGATTGTTGTTTTTTGTGTGAGTGGGGTTTTGGGGTTTGGGGTTTGATGCTCTTGTTGATGGAGTTATTGTTGTTTTTTGTGTGTGAGGGGTTTCTGGGTTCGGGGTTTGATGCTCTTGTTGATGGAGTGATTGTTGATTTTTGTGTCTGAGGGGTTTTGGGGTTTGGGGTATGATGCTCTTGTTGATGGAGTGATTGTTGTTTTTTGTGTGAGCGGGGTTTTGGGGTTCGGGGTTTGATGCTCTTGTTGATGGAGTGATTGTTGTTTTTTCTGTGAGATTTTTGGGGTTTGGGGTTTGATGCTCTTGTTGATGAAGCGATTGTTGGTTTTTTGTGTGAGAGTGGTTTTGGGGTTTGGGGTTTGATGCTCTTGCTGATGGAGTGATTGTTGGTTTTTTGTGTGAGAGGGGTTTTGGGGTTTGGGGTTTGATGCTCTTGTTGATGGAGTGATTGTTGTTTTTTGTGTGAGAGGTGTTTCGGGGTTCGAGGTTAGATGCTCTTGTTGATGAAGTGATTGTTGTTTTTTGTGTGAGAGGGGTTTTGGGGTTTGGGGTTCGATGCTCTTGTTGATGGAGTGATTGTTGTTTTTTGTGTGAGGGGTTTTGGGGTTTGGGGTTTGATGCTCTTGTTGATGGAGTGATTGTTGTTTTTTGTGTGAGAGGGGTTTTGGGGTTTGGGGTTTGATGCTCTTGTTGATGGAGTGATTGTTGTTTTTTGTGTGAGGGGTTTTGGGGTTTGGGGTTTGATGCTCTTGTTGATGAAGCGATTGTTGGTTTTTTGTGTGAGAGGGGTTTTGGGGTTTGGGGTTTGATGCTCTTGCTGATGGAGTGATTGTTGGTTTTTTGTGTGAGAGGGGATTTGGGGTTTGGGGTTTGATGCTCTTGTTGATGGAGTGATTGTTGTTTTTTGTGTGAGAGGTGTTTCGGGGTTCGAGGTTTGATGCCCTTGTTGATGAAGTGATTGTTGTTTTTTGTGTGAGAGGGGTTTTGGGGTTTGGGGTTCGATGCTCTTGTTGATGGAGTGATTGTTGTTTTTTGTGTGAGGGGGGTTTTAGTGTTTGGGGTTTCATGCTCTTGTTGATGGAGTGATTGTTGGTTTTTTGTGTGAGAGGGGTTTTGGGGTTTGGGGTTTGATGCTCTTGTTGATGGAGTGATTGTTGTTTTTTGTGCGAGGGGTTTTGGGGTTTGGGGTTTGATGCTCTTGTTGATGTACTGATTGTTGTTTTTTGTGTGAGAGGGTTTTGGGGTTTGGGGTTTGATGCTCTTGCTGATGGAGTGATTGTTGGTTTTTTGTCTGAGAGGGGTTTTGGGGTTTGGGGTTTGATGCTCTTGTTGATGGAGTGATTGTTGTTTTTTGTGTGAGAGGGGTTTTGGGGTTTGGGGTTCGATGCTCTTGTTGATGGAGTGATTGTTGTTTTTTGTGTGAGGGGTTTTGGGGTTTGGGGTATGATGCTCTTGTTGATGGAGTGATTGTTGTTTTTTGTGTGAGGGGTTTTGGGGTTCGGGGTTTGATGCTCTTGTTGATGGAGTGATTGTTGTTTTTTGTGAGAGGGGTTTCGGGGTTCGGGGTTTGATGCTCTTGTTGATGGAGTGATTGTTGGTTTTTTGTGTGAGAGGGGTTTTGGGGTTTGGGGTTTGATGCTCTTGTTGATGGAGCAATTGTTGTTTTTTGTGTGAGAGGGGTTTTGGGGTTTGGGGTTTGATGCTCTTGTTGATGGAGTGATTGTTGGTTTTTTGTGTGAGAGGGATTTTGGGGTTTGGGGTTTGATGCTCTTGTTGATGGAGTGATTGTTGTTTTTTGTGTGAGAGGGGTTTTGGTGTTTGGGGTTTCATGCTCTTGTTGATGGAGTGATTGTTGGTTTTTTGTGTGAGAGGGGTTTTGGGGTTTGGGGTTTGATGCTCTTGTTGATGGAGTGATTGTTGGTTTTTTGTGTGAGAGGGGTTTTGGGGTTTGGGGTATGATGCTCTTGTTGATGGAGTGATTGTTGTTTTTTGTGTGAGCGGGGTTTTGGGGTTCGGGGTTTGATGCTCTTGTTGATGGAGTGATTGTTGTTTTTTCTGTGAGGGTTTTGGGGTTTGGGGTTTGATGCTCTTGTTGATGAAGCGATTGTTGGTTTTTTGTGTGAGAGTGGTTTTGGGGTTTGGGGTTTGATGCTCTTGCTGATGGAGTGATTGTTGGTTTTTTGTGTGAGAGGGGTTTTGGGGTTTGGGGTTTGATGCTCTTGTTGATGGAGTGATTGTTGTTTTTTGTGTGAGAGGTGTTTCGGGGTTCGAGGTTAGATGCTCTTGTTGATGAAGTGATTGTTGTTTTTTGTGTGAGAGGGGTTTTGGGGTTTGGGGTTCGATGCTCTTGTTGATGGAGTGATTGTTGTTTTTGTGTGAGAGGGGTTTTGGGGTTTGCGGTTTCATGCTCTTGTTGATGGAGTGATTGTTGTTTTTTGTGTGAGTGGGGTTTTGGGGTTTGGGGTTTGATGCTCTTGTTGATGGAGTTATTGTTGTTTTTTGTGTGTGAGGGGTTTCTGGGTTCGGGGTTTGATGCTCTTGTTGATGGAGTGATTGTTGATTTTTGTGTCTGAGGGGTTTTGGGGTTTGGGGTATGATGCTCTTGTTGATGGAGTGATTGTTGTTTTTTGTGTGAGCGGGGTTTTGGGGTTCGGGGTTTGATGCTCTTGTTGATGGAGTGATTGTTGTTTTTTCTGTGAGGGTTTTGGGGTTTGGGGTTTGATGCTCTTGTTGATGAAGCGATTGTTGGTTTTTTGTGTGAGAGTGGTTTTGGGGTTTGGGGTTTGATGCTCTTGCTGATGGAGTGATTGTTGGTTTTTTGTGTGAGAGGGGTTTTGGGGTTTGGGGTTTGATGCTCTTGTTGATGGAGTGATTGTTGTTTTTTGTGTGAGAGGTGTTTCGGGGTTCGAGGTTAGATGCTCTTGTTGATGAAGTGATTGTTGTTTTTTGTGTGAGAGGGGTTTTGGGGTTTGGGGTTCGATGCTCTTGTTGATGGAGTGATTGTTGTTTTTTGTGTGAGGGGTTTTGGGGTTTGGGGTTTGATGCTCTTGTTGATGGAGTGATTGTTGTTTTTTGTGTGAGAGGGGTTTTGGGGTTTGGGGTTTGATGCTCTTGTTGATGGAGTGATTGTTGTTTTTTGTGTGAGGGGTTTTGGGGTTTGGGGTTTGATGCTCTTGTTGATGAAGCGATTGTTGGTTTTTTGTGTGAGAGGGGTTTTGGGGTTTGGGGTTTGATGCTCTTGCTGATGGAGTGATTGTTGGTTTTTTGTGTGAGAGGGGATTTGGGGTTTGGGGTTTGATGCTCTTGTTGATGGAGTGATTGTTGTTTTTTGTGTGAGAGGTGTTTCGGGGTTCGAGGTTTGATGCCCTTGTTGATGAAGTGATTGTTGTTTTTTGTGTGAGAGGGGTTTTGGGGTTTGGGGTTCGATGCTCTTGTTGATGGAGTGATTGTTGTTTTTTGTGTGAGGGGGGTTTTAGTGTTTGGGGTTTCATGCTCTTGTTGATGGAGTGATTGTTGGTTTTTTGTGTGAGAGGGGTTTTGGGGTTTGGGGTTTGATGCTCTTGTTGATGGAGTGATTGTTGTTTTTTGTGCGAGGGGTTTTGGGGTTTGGGGTTTGATGCTCTTGTTGATGTACTGATTGTTGTTTTTTGTGTGAGAGGGTTTTGGGGTTTGGGGTTTGATGCTCTTGCTGATGGAGTGATTGTTGGTTTTTTGTCTGAGAGGGGTTTTGGGGTTTGGGGTTTGATGCTCTTGTTGATGGAGTGATTGTTGTTTTTTGTGTGAGAGGGGTTTTGGGGTTTGGGGTTCGATGCTCTTGTTGATGGAGTGATTGTTGTTTTTTGTGTGAGGGGTTTTGGGGTTTGGGGTATGATGCTCTTGTTGATGGAGTGATTGTTGTTTTTTGTGTGAGGGGTTTTGGGGTTCGGGGTTTGATGCTCTTGTTGATGGAGTGATTGTTGTTTTTTGTGAGAGGGGTTTCGGGGTTCGGGGTTTGATGCTCTTGTTGATGGAGTGATTGTTGGTTTTTTGTGTGAGAGGGGTTTTGGGGTTTGGGGTTTGATGCTCTTGTTGATGGAGCAATTGTTGTTTTTTGTGTGAGAGGGGTTTTGGGGTTTGGGGTTTGATGCTCTTGTTGATGGAGTGATTGTTGGTTTTTTGTGTGAGAGGGATTTTGGGGTTTGGGGTTTGATGCTCTTGTTGATGGAGTGATTGTTGTTTTTTGTGTGAGAGGGGTTTTGGTGTTTGGGGTTTCATGCTCTTGTTGATGGAGTGATTGTTGGTTTTTTGTGTGAGAGGGGTTTTGGGGTTTGGGGTTTGATGCTCTTGTTGATGGAGTGATTGTTGGTTTTTTGTGTGAGAGGGGTTTTGGGGTTTGGGGTTTGATGCTCTTGTTGATGGAGTGATTGTTGTTTTTTGTGTGAGGGGTTTCGGGGTTCGGGGTTTGATGCTCTTGTTAATGGAGTGATTGTTGTTTTTTGTGAGAGGGGTTTTGGGGTTTGGGGTTTGATGCTCTTGTTGATGGAGTGATTGTTGTTTTTTGTGCGAGGGGTTTTGGGGTTTGGGGTTTGATGCTCTTGTTGATGGACTGATTGTTGTTTTTTGTGTGAGTGGGTTTTGGGGTTTGGGGTTTGATGCTCTTGCTGATGGAGTGATTGTTGGTTTTTTGTCTGAGAGGGGTTTTGGGGTTTGGGGTTTGATGCTCTTGTTGATGGAGTGATTGTTGTTTTTTGTGTGAGAGGGGTTTTGGGGTTTGGGGTTCGATGCTCTTGTTGATGGAGTGATTGTTGTTTTTTGTGTGAGGGGTTTTGGGGTTTGGGGTTTGATGCTTTTGTTGATGGAGTGATTGTTGTTTTTTGTGTGAGAGGGGTTTTGGGGTTCGGGGTTTGATGCTCTTGTTGATGGAGTGATTGTTGTTTTTTGTGTGAGGGGTTTTGGGGTTCGGGGTTTGATGCTCTTGTTGATGGAGTGATTGTTGTTTTTTGTGTGAGAGGGGTTTTGGGGTTTGGGGTTTGATGCTCTTGTTGATGGAGTGATTGTTGGTTTTTTGTGTGAGAGGGGTTTTGGGGTTTGGGGTTTGATGCTCTTGTTGATGGAGTGATTGTTGGTTTTTTGTGTGAGAGGGGTTTTGGGGTTTGGGGTTTCATGCTCTTGTTGATGGAGTGATTGATGTTTTTTGTGTGAGTGGGGTTTTGGGGTTTGGGGTTTGATGCTCTTGTTGATGGAGTTATTGTTGTTTTTTGTGTGTGAGGGGTTTCTGGGTTCGGGGTTTGATGCTCTTGTTGATGGAGTGATTGTTGATTTTTGTGTCTGAGGGGTTTTGGGGTTTGGGGTATGATGCTCTTGTTGATGGAGTGATTGTTGTTTTTTGTGTGAGCGGGGTTTTGGGGTTCGGGGTTTGATGCTCTTGTTGATGGAGTGATTGTTGTTTTTTCTGTGAGGGGTTTTGGGGTTTGGGGTTTGATGCTCTTGTTGATGAAGCGATTGTTGGTTTTTTGTGTGAGAGTGGTTTTGGGGTTTGGGGTTTGATGCTCTTGCTGATGGAGTGATTGTTGGTTTTTTGTGTGAGAGGGGTTTTGGGGTTTGGGGTTTGATGCTCTTGTTGATGGAGTGATTGTTGTTTTTTGTGTGAGAGGTGTTTCGGGGTTCGAGGTTAGATGCTCTTGTTGATGAAGTGATTGTTGTTTTTTGTGTGAGAGGGGTTTTGGGGTTTGGGGTTCGATGCTCTTGTTGATGGAGTGATTGTTGTTTTTTGTGTGAGGGGTTTTGGGGTTTGGGGTTTGATGCTCTTGTTGATGAAGCGATTGTTGGTTTTTTGTGTGAGAGGGGTTTTGGGGTTTGGGGTTTGATGCTCTTGCTGATGTAGTGATTGTTGGTTTTTTGTGTGAGAGGGGTTTTGGGGTTTGGGGTTTGATGCTCTTGTTGATGGAGTGATTGTTGTTTTTTGTGTGAGAGGTGTTTCGGGGTTCGAGGTTAGATGCTCTTGTTGATGAAGTGATTGTTGTTTTTTGTGTGAGAGGGGTTTTGGGGTTTGGGGTTCGATGCTCTTGTTGATGGAGTGATTGTTGTTTTTTGTGTGAGGGGTTTTGGGGTTTGGGGTTTGATGCTCTTGTTGATGGAGTGATTGTTGTTTTTTGTGTGAGAGGGGTTTTGGGGTTTGGGGTTTGATGCTCTTGTTGATGGAGTGATTGTTGTTTTTTGTGTGAGGGGTTTTGGGGTTTGGGGTTTGATGCTCTTGTTGATGAAGCGATTGTTGGTTTTTTGTGTGAGAGGGGTTTTGGGGTTTGGGGTTTGATGCTCTTGCTGATGGAGTGATTGTTGGTTTTTTGTGTGAGAGGGGTTTTGGGGTTTGGGGTTTGATGCTCTTGTTGATGGAGTGATTGTTGTTTTTTGTGTGAGAGGTGTTTCGGGGTTCGAGGTTTGATGCTCTTGTTGATGAAGTGATTGTTGTTTTTTGTGTGAGAGTGGTTTTGGGGTTTGGGGTTCGATGCTCTTGTTGATGGAGTGATTGTTGTTTTTTGTGTGAGGGGTTTTGGGGTTTGGGGTTTAATGCTCTTGTTGATGGAGTGATTGTTTTTTTTTGTGTGAGAGGGGTTTTGGGGTTTGGGGTTTGATACTCTTGTTGATGGAGTGATTGTTGTTTTTTGTGTGAGGGGTTTTTGGGTTCGGGGTTTGATGCTCTTGGTGATGGAGTTATTGTTGTTTTTTGTGTGAGAGGGGTTTTGGGGTTTGGGGTTTGATGCTCTTGTTGATGAAGCGATTGTTGGTTTTTTGTGTGAGAGGGGTTTTGGGGTTCGGGGTTTGATGCTCTTGTTGATGGAGTGATTGTTGTTTTTTGTGTGAGAGGGGTTTTGGGGTTTGGGGTTTGATGCTCTTGTTGATGGAGTGATAGTTGTTTTCTGTGTGAGAGGGGTTTCGGGGTTTGGGATTTGATGCTCTTGTTGATGTAGTGATTGTTGGTTTTTTGTGTGAGAGGGGTTTTGGGGTTTGGGGTTTGATGCTCTTGTTGATGAAGTGATTGTTGTTTTTTGTGTGAGAGGGGTTTTGGGGTTTGGGGATTGATGCTCTTGTTGATGGAGTGATTGTTGTTTTTTGTGTGAGAGGGGTTTTGGGGTTCGGGGTTTGATGCTCTTGTTGATGGAGTGATTGTTGTTTTTTGTGAGAGGGGTTTCGGGGTTCGGGGTTTGATGCTCTTGTTGATGGAGTGATTGTTGGTTTTTTGTGTGAGAGGGGTTTTGGGGTTTGGGGTTTGATGCTCTTGTTGATGGAGCGATTGTTGTTTTTTGTGTGAGAGGGGTTTTGGGGTTTGGGGTTTGATGCTCTTGTTGATGGAGTGATTGTTGGTTTTTTGTGTGAGAGGGATTTTGGGGTTTGGGGTTTGATGCTCTTGTTGATGGAGTGATTGTTGTTTTTTGTGTGAGAGGGGTTTTGGTGTTTGGGGTTTCATGCTCTTGTTGATGGAGTGATTGTTGGTTTTTTGTGTGAGAGGGTTTTGGGGTTTGGGGTTTGATGCTCTTGTTGATGGAGTGATTGTTGTTTTTTGTGTGAGGGGTTTCGGGGTTCGGGGTTTGATGCTCTTGTTAATGGAGTGATTGTTGTTTTTTGTGAGAGGGGTTTTGGGGTTTGGGGTTTGATGCTCTTGTTGATGGAGTGATTGTTGTTTTTTGTGCGAGGGGTTTTGGGGTTTGGGGTTTGATGCTCTTGTTGATGGACTGATTGTTGTTTTTTGTGTGAGTGGGTTTTGGGGTTTGGGGTTTGATGCTCTTGCTGATGGAGTGATTGTTGGTTTTTTGTCTGAGAGGGGTTTTGGGGTTTGGGGTTTGATGCTCTTGTTGATGGAGTGATTGTTGTTTTTTGTGTGAGAGGGGTTTTGGGGTTTGGGGTTCGATGCTCTTGTTGATGGAGTGATTGTTGTTTTTTGTGTGAGGGGTTTTGGGGTTTGGGGTTTGATGCTTTTGTTGATGGAGTGATTGTTGTTTTTTGTGTGAGAGGGGTTTTGGGGTTCGGGGTTTGATGCTCTTGTTGATGGAGTGATTGTTGTTTTTTGTGTGAGGGGTTTTGGGGTTCGGGGTTTGATGCTCTTGTTGATGGAGTGATTGTTGTTTTTTGTGTGAGAGGGGTTTTGGGGTTTGGGGTTTGATGCTCTTGTTGATGGAGTGATTGTTGGTTTTTTGTGTGAGAGGGGTTTTGGGGTTTGGGGTTTGATGCTCTTGTTGATGGAGTGATTGTTGGTTTTTTGTGTGAGAGGGGTTTTGGGGTTTGGGGTTTCATGCTCTTGTTGATGGAGTGATTGTTGTTTTTTGTGTGAGTGGGGTTTTGGGGTTTGGGGTTTGATGCTCTTGTTGATGGAGTTATTGTTGTTTTTTGTGTGTGAGGGGTTTCTGGGTTCGGGGTTTGATGCTCTTGTTGATGGAGTGATTGTTGATTTTTGTGTCTGAGGGGTTTTGGGGTTTGGGGTATGATGCTCTTGTTGATGGAGTGATTGTTGTTTTTTGTGTGAGCGGGGTTTTGGGGTTCGGGGTTTGATGCTCTTGTTGATGGTGTGATTGTTGTTTTTTCTGTGAGGGTTTTGGGGTTTGGGGTTTGATGCTCTTGTTGATGAAGCGATTGTTGGTTTTTTGTGTGAGAGTGGTTTTGGGGTTTGGGGTTTGATGCTCTTGCTGATGGAGTGATTGTTGGTTTTTTGTGTGAGAGGGGTTTTGGGGTTTGGGGTTTGATGCTCTTGTTGATGGAGTGATTGTTGTTTTTTGTGTGAGAGGTGTTTCGGGGTTCGAGGTTAGATGCTCTTGTTGATGAAGTGATTGTTGTTTTTTGTGTGAGAGGGGTTTTGGGGTTTGGGGTTCGATGCTCTTGTTGATGGAGTGATTGTTGTTTTTTGTGTGAGAGGGGTTTTGGGGTTTGGGGTTTCATGCTCTTGTTGATGGAGTGATTGTTGTTTTTTGTGTGAGTGGGGTTTTGGGGTTTGGGGTTTGATGCTCTTGTTGATGGAGTTATTGTTGTTTTTTGTGTGTGAGGGGTTTCTGGGTTCGGGGTTTGATGCTCTTGTTGATGGAGTGATTGTTGATTTTTGTGTCTGAGGGGTTTTGGGGTTTGGGGTATGATGCTCTTGTTGATGGAGTGATTGTTGTTTTTTGTGTGAGCGGGGTTTTGGGGTTCGGGGTTTGATGCTCTTGTTGATGGAGTGATTGTTGTTTTTTCTGTGAGGGTTTTGGGGTTTGGGGTTTGATGCTCTTGTTGATGAAGCGATTGTTGGTTTTTTGTGTGAGAGTGGTTTTGGGGTTTGGGGTTCGATGCTCTTGTTGATGGAGTGATTGTTGTTTTTTGTGTGAGGGGTTTTGGGGTTTGGGGTTTGATGCTCTTGTTGATGGAGTGATTGTTGTTTTTTGTGTGAGAGGGGTTTTGGGGTTTGGGGTTTGATGCTCTTGTTGATGGAGTGATTGTTGTTTTTTGTGTGAGGGGTTTTGGGGTTTGGGGTTTGATGCTCTTGTTGATGAAGCGATTGTTGGTTTTTTGTGTGAGAGGGGTTTTGGGGTTTGGGGTTTGATGCTCTTGCTGATGGAGTGATTGTTGGTTTTTTGTGTGAGAGGGGATTTGGGGTTTGGGGTTTGATGCTCTTGTTGATGGAGTGATTGTTGTTTTTTGTGTGAGAGGTGTTTCGGGGTTCGAGGTTTGATGCCCTTGTTGATGAAGTGATTGTTGTTTTTTGTGTGAGAGGGGTTTTGGGGTTTGGGGTTCGATGCTCTTGTTGATGGAGTGATTGTTCTTTTTTGTGTGAGGGGGGTTTTAGTGTTTGGGGTTTCATGCTCTTGTTGATGGAGTGATTGTTGGTTTTTTGTGTGAGAGGGGTTTTGGGGTTTGGGGTTTGATGCTCTTGTTGATGGAGTGATTGTTGGTTTTTTGTGTGAGAGGGGTTTTGGGGTTTGGGGTTTGATGCTCTTGTTGATGGAGTGATTGTTGTTTTTTGTGTGAGGGGTTTCGGGGTTCGGGGTTTGATGCTCTTGTTAATGGAGTGATTGTTGTTTTTTGTGAGAGGGGTTTTGGGGTTTGGGGTTTGATGCTCTTGTTGATGGAGTGATTGTTGTTTTTTGTGCGAGGGGTTTTGGGGTTTGGGGTTTGATGCTCTTGTTGATGGACTGATTGTTGTTTTTTGTGTGAGTGGGTTTTGGGGTTTGGGGTTTGATGCTCTTGCTGATGGAGTGATTGTTGGTTTTTTGTCTGAGAGGGGTTTTGGGGTTTGGGGTTTGATGCTCTTGTTGATGGAGTGATTGTTGTTTTTTGTGTGAGAGGGGTTTTGGGGTTTGGGGTTCGATGCTCTTGTTGATGGAGTGATTGTTGTTTTTTGTGTGAGGGGTTTTGGGGTTTGGGGTTTGATGCTTTTGTTGATGGAGTGATTGTTGTTTTTTGTGTGAGAGGGGTTTTGGGGTTCGGGGTTTGATGCTCTTGTTGATGGAGTGATTGTTGTTTTTTGTGTGAGGGGTTTTGGGGTTCGGGGTTTGATGCTCTTGTTGATGGAGTGATTGTTGTTTTTTGTGTGAGAGGGGTTTTGGGGTTTGGGGTTTGATGCTCTTGTTGATGGAGTGATTGTTGGTTTTTTGTGTGAGAGGGGTTTTGGGGTTTGGGGTTTGATGCTCTTGTTGATGGAGTGATTGTTGGTTTTTTGTGTGAGAGGGGTTTTGGGGTTTGGGGTTTCATGCTCTTGTTGATGGAGTGATTGTTGTTTTTTGTGTGAGTGGGGTTTTGGGGTTTGGGGTTTGATGCTCTTGTTGATGGAGTTATTGTTGTTTTTTGTGTGTGAGGGGTTTCTGGGTTCGGGGTTTGATGCTCTTGTTGATGGAGTGATTGTTGATTTTTGTGTCTGAGGGGTTTTGGGGTTTGGGGTATGATGCTCTTGTTGATGGAGTGATTGTTGTTTTTTGTGTGAGCGGGGTTTTGGGGTTCGGGGTTTGATGCTCTTGTTGATGGAGTGATTGTTGTTTTTTCTGTGAGGGTTTTGGGGTTTGGGGTTTGATGCTCTTGTTGATGAAGCGATTGTTGGTTTTTTGTGTGAGAGTGGTTTTGGGGTTTGGGGTTTGATGCTCTTGCTGATGGAGTGATTGTTGGTTTTTTGTGTGACAGGGGTTTTGGGGTTTGGGGTTTGATGCTCTTGTTGATGGAGTGATTGTTGTTTTTTGTGTGAGAGGTGTTTCGGGGTTCGAGGTTAGATGCTCTTGTTGATGAAGTGATTGTTGTTTTTTGTGTGAGAGGGGTTTTGGGGTTTGGGGTTCGATGCTCTTGTTGATGGAGTGATTGTTGTTTTTTGTGTGAGGGGTTTTGGGGTTTGGGGTTTGATGCTCTTGTTGATGGAGTGATTGTTGTTTTTTGTGTGAGAGGGGTTTTGGGGTTTGGGGTTTGATGCTCTTGTTGATGGAGTGATTGTTGTTTTTTGTGTGAGGGGTTTTGGGGTTTGGGGTTTGATGCTCTTGTTGATGAAGCGATTGTTGGTTTTTTGTGTGAGAGGGGTTTTGGGGTTTGGGGTTTGATGCTCTTGCTGATGGAGTGATTGTTGGTTTTTTGTGTGAGAGGGGATTTGGGGTTTGGGGTTTGATGCTCTTGTTGATGGAGTGATTGTTGTTTTTTGTGTGAGAGGTGTTTCGGGGTTCGAGGTTTGATGCCCTTGTTGATGAAGTGATTGTTGTTTTTTGTGTGAGAGGGGTTTTGGGGTTTGGGGTTCGAGGCTCTTGTTGATGGAGTGATTGTTGTTTTTTGTGTGAGGGGTTTTGGGGTTTGGGGTTTAATGCTCTTGTTGATGGAGTGATTGTTGTTTTTTGTGTGAGAGGGGTTTTGGGGTTTGGGGTTTGATGCTCTTGTTGATGGAGTGATTGTTGTTTTTTGTGTGAGGGGTTTTTGGGTTCGGGGTTTGATGCTCTTGGTGATGGAGTTATTGTTGTTTTTTGTGTGAGAGGGGTTTTGGGGTTTGGGGTTTGATGCTCTTGTTGATGAAGCGATTGTTGGTTTTTTGTGTGAGAGGGGTTTTGGGGTTCGGGGTTTGATGCTCTTGTTGATGGAGTGATTGTTGTTTTTTGTGTGAGAGGGGTTTCGGGGTTTGGGGTTTGATGCTCTTGTTGATGGAGTGATTGTTGTTTTTTGTGTGAGAGGGGTTTTGTGGTTTGGGGTTTGATGCTCTTGTTGATGGAGTGATTGTTGGTTTTTTGTGTGAGAGGGATTTTGGGGTTTGGGGTTGGATGCTCTTGTTGATGGAGTGATTGTTGTTTTTTGTGTGAGAGGTGTTTTGGGGTTTGGGGTTTGATGCTCTTGTTGATGGAGTGATTGTTGTTTTTTGTGTGAGGGGTTTCGGGGTTCGGGGTTTGATGCTCTTGTTAATGGAGTGATCGTTGTTTTTTGTGAGAGGGGTTTCGGGGTTTGGGGTTTGATGCTCTTGTTGATGGAGTGATTGTTGTTTTTTGTGTGAGGGGTTTTTGGGTTTGAGGTTTGATGCTCTTGTTGATGGACTGATTGTTGTTTTTTGTGTGAGAGGGGTTTTGGGGTTTGGGGTTTGATGCTCTTGTTGATGAAGTGATTGTTGTTTTTTGTGTGAGAGGGGTTTTGGGGTTCGGGGTTTGATGCTCTTGTTGATGGAGTGATTGTTGTTTTTTGTGTGCGGGGTTTTGGGGTTTGGGGTTTTATGCCCTTGTTGATGGAGTGATTGTTGGTTTTTTGTGTGAGAGGGGTTTTGGGGTTTGGGGTTTGATGCTCTTGTTGATGGAGTGATTGTTGTTTTTTGTGTGAGGGGTTTTGGGGTTCGGGGTTTGATGCTCTTGTTGATGGAGTGATTGTTGTTTTTTGTGTGAGAGGGGTTTCGGTGTTCAGGGTTTGATGCTCTTGTTGATGGAGTGATTGTTGGTTTTTTGTGAGAGGGGTTTCGGGGTTAGGGGTTTGATGCTCTTGTTGATGGAGTGATTGTTGTTTTTTGTGTGAGAGGGGTTTTGGGGTTTGGGGTTTGATGCTCTTGTTGATGGAGTGATTGTTGGTTTTTTGTGTGAGAGGGGTTTTGGGGTTTGGGGCTTGATGCTCTTGTTGATGGAGTGATTGTTGTTTTTTGTGTGAGGGGTTTCGGGGTTCGGGGTTTGATGCTCTTGTTAATGGAGTGATTGTTGTTTTTTGTGAGAGGGGTTTCGGGGTTTGGGGTTTGATGCTCTTGTTGATGGAGTGATTGTTGTTTTTTGTGCGAGGGGTTTTGGGGTTTGGGGTTTGATGCTCTTGTTGATGGACTGATTGTTGTTTTTTGTGTGAGAGGGTTTTGGGGTTTGGGGTTTGATGCTCTTGCTGATGGAGTGATTGTTGGTTTTTTGTCTGAGAGGGGTTTTGGGGTTTGGGGTTTGATGCTCTTGTTGATGGAGTGATTGTTGTTTTTTGTGTGAGAGGGGTTTTGGGGTTTGGAGTTCGATGCTCTTGTTGATGGAGTGATTGTTGTTTTTTGTGTGAGGGGTTTTGGGGTTTGGGGTTTGATGCTTTTGTTGATGGAGTGATTGTTGTTTTTTGTGTGAGAGGGGTTTTGGGGTTCGGGGTTTGATGCTCTTGTTGATGGAGTGATTGTTGTTTTTTGTGTGAGGGGTTTTTGGGTTCGGGGTTTGATGCTCTTGGTGATGGAGTTATTGTTGTTTTTTGTGTGAGAGGGGTTTTGGGGTTTGGGGTTTGATGCTCTTGTTGATGAAGCGATTGTTGGTTTTTTGTGTGAGAGGGGTTTTGGGGTTCGGGGTTTGATGCTCTTGTTGATGGAGTGATTGTTGTTTTTTGTGTGAGAGGGGTTTCGGGGTTTGGGGTTTGATGCTCTTGTTGATGGAGTGATTGTTGTTTTTTGTGTGAGAGGGGTTTTGTGGTTTGGGGTTTGATGCTCTTGTTGATGGAGTGATTGTTGGTTTTTTGTGTGAGAGGGATTTTGGGGTTTGGGGTTGGATGCTCTTGTTGATGGAGTGATTGTTGTTTTTTGTGTGAGAGGGGTTTTGGGGTTTGGGGTTTGATGCTCTTGTTGATGGAGTGATTGTTGTTTTTTGTGTGAGGGGTTTCGGGGTTCGGGGTTTGATGCTCTTGTTAATGGAGTGATCGTTGTTTTTTGTGAGAGGGGTTTCGGGGTTTGGGGTTTGATGCTCTTGTTGATGGAGTGATTGTTGTTTTTTGTGTGAGGGGTTTTGGGGTTTGAGGTTTGATGCTCTTGTTGATGGAGTGATTGTTGGTTTTTTGTGTGAGAGGGGTTTTGGGGTTTGGGGTTTCATGCTCTTGTTGATGGAGTGATTGTTGTTTTTTGTGTGAGTGGGGTTTTGGGGTTTGGGGTTTGATGCTCTTGTTGATGGAGTTATTGTTGTTTTTTGTGTGTGAGGGGTTTCTGGGTTCGGGGTTTGATGCTCTTGTTGATGGAGTGATTGTTGATTTTTGTGTCTGAGGGGTTTTGGGGTTTGGGGTATGATGCTCTTGTTGATGGAGTGATTGTTGTTTTTTGTGTGAGCGGGGTTTTGGGGTTCGGGGTTTGATGCTCTTGTTGATGGAGTGATTGTTGTTTTTTCTGTGAGGGGTTTTGGGGTTTGGGGTTTGATGCTCTTGTTGATGAAGCGATTGTTGGTTTTTTGTGTGAGAGTGGTTTTGGGGTTTGGGGTTTGATGCTCTTGCTGATGGAGTGATTGTTGGTTTTTTGTGTGAGAGGGGTTTTGGGGTTTGGGGTTTGATGCTCTTGTTGATGGAGTGATTGTTGTTTTTTGTGTGAGAGGTGTTTCGGGGTTCGAGGTTAGATGCTCTTGTTGATGAAGTGATTGTTGTTTTTTGTGTGAGAGGGGTTTTGGGGTTTGGGGTTCGATGCTCTTGTTGATGGAGTGATTGTTGTTTTTTGTGTGAGGGGTTTTGGGGTTTGGGGTTTGATGCTCTTGTTGATGGAGTGATTGTTGTTTTTTGTGTGAGAGGGGTTTTGGGGTTTGGGGTTTGATGCTCTTGTTGATGGAGTGATTGTTGTTTTTTGTGTGAGGGGTTTTGGGGTTTGGGGTTTGATGCTCTTGTTGATGAAGCGATTGTTGGTTTTTTGTGTGCGAGGGGTTTTGGGGTTTGGGGTTTGATGCTCTTGCTGATGGAGTGATTGTTGGTTTTTTGTGTGAGAGGGGTTTTGGGGTTTGGGGTTTGATGCTCTTGTTGATGGAGTGATTGTTGTTTTTTGTGTGAGAGGTGTTTCGGGGTTCGAGGTTTGATGCCCTTGTTGATGAAGTGATTGTTGTTTTTTGTGTGAGAGGGGTTTTGGGGTTTGGGGTTCGATGCTCTTGTTGATGGAGTGATTGTTGTTTTTTGTGTGAGGGGTTTTGGGGTTTGGGGTTTAATGCTCTTGTTGATGGAGTGATTGTTGTTTTTTGTGTGAGAGGGGTTTTGGGGTTTGGGGTTTGATGCTCTTGTTGATGGAGTGATTGTTGTTTTTTGTGTGAGGGGTTTTGGGGTTTGAGGTTTGATGCTCTTGTTGATGGACTGATTGTTGTTTTTTGTGTGAGAGGGGTTTTGGGGTTTGGGGTTTGATGCTCTTGTTGATGAAGTGATTGTTGTTTTTTGTGTGAGAGGGGTTTTGGGGTTCGGGGTTTGATGCTCTTGTTGATGGAGTGATTGTTGTTTTTTGTGTGCGGGGTTTTGGGGTTTGGGGTTTTATGCCCTTGTTGATGGAGTGATTGTTGGTTTTTTGTGTGAGAGGGGTTTTGGGGTTTGGGGTTTGATGCTCTTGTTGATGGAGTGATTGTTGTTTTTTGTGTGAGGGGTTTTGGGGTTCGGGGTTTGATGCTCTTGTTGATGGAGTGATTGTTGTTTTTTGTGTGAGAGGGGTTTCGGTGTTCAGGGTTTGATGCTCTTGTTGATGGAGTGATTGTTGGTTTTTTGTGAGAGGGGTTTCGGGGTTAGGGGTTTGATGCTCTTGTTGATGGAGTGATTGTTGTTTTTTGTGTGAGAGGGGTTTTGGGGTTTGGGGTTTGATGCTCTTGTTGATGGAGTGATTGTTGGTTTTTTGTGTGAGAGGGGTTTTGGGGTTTGGGGCTTGATGCTCTTGTTGATGGAGTGATTGTTGTTTTTTGTGTGAGGGGTTTCGGGGTTCGGGGTTTGATGCTCTTGTTAATGGAGTGATTGTTGTTTTTTGTGAGAGGGGTTTCGGGGTTTGGGGTTTGATGCTCTTGTTGATGGAGTGATTGCTGTTTTTTGTGCGAGGGGTTTTGGGGTTTGGGGTTTGATGCTCTTGTTGATGGACTGATTGTTGTTTTTTGTGTGAGAGGGTTTTGGGGTTTGGGGTTTGATGCTCTTGCTGATGGAGTGATTGTTGGTTTTTTGTCTGAGAGGGGTTTTGGGGTTTGGGGTTTGATGCTCTTGTTGATGGAGTGATTGTTGTTTTTTGTGTGAGAGGGGTTTTGGGGTTTGGAGTTCGATGCTCTTGTTGATGGAGTGATTGTTGTTTTTTGTGTGAGGGGTTTTGGGGTTTGGGGTTTGATGCTTTTGTTGATGGAGTGATTGTTGTTTTTTGTGTGAGAGGGGTTTTGGGGTTCGGGGTTTGATGCTCTTGTTGATGGAGTGATTGTTGTTTTTTGTGTGAGGGGTTTTTGGGTTCGGGGTTTGATGCTCTTGGTGATGGAGTTATTGTTGTTTTTTGTGTGAGAGGGGTTTTGGGGTTTGGGGTTTGATGCTCTTGTTGATGAAGCGATTGTTGGTTTTTTGTGTGAGAGGGGTTTTGGGGTTCGGGGTTTGATGCTCTTGTTGATGGAGTGATTGTTGTTTTTTGTGTGAGAGGGGTTTCGGGGTTTGGGGTTTGATGCTCTTGTTGATGGAGTGATTGTTGTTTTTTGTGTGAGAGGGGTTTTGTGGTTTGGGGTTTGATGCTCTTGTTGATGGAGTGATTGTTGGTTTTTTGTGTGAGAGGGATTTTGGGGTTTGGGGTTGGATGCTCTTGTTGATGGAGTGATTGTTGTTTTTTGTGTGAGAGGGGTTTTGGGGTTTGGGGTTTGATGCTCTTGTTGATGGAGTGATTGTTGTTTTTTGTGTGAGGGGTTTCGGGGTTCGGGGTTTGATGCTCTTGTTAATGGAGTGATCGTTGTTTTTTGTGAGAGGGGTTTCGGGGTTTGGGGTTTGATGCTCTTGTTGATGGAGTGATTGTTGTTTTTTGTGTGAGGGGTTTTGGGGTTTGAGGTTTGATGCTCTTGTTGATGGACTGATTGTTGTTTTTTGTGTGAGAGGGGTTTTGGGGTTTGGGGTTTGATGCTCTTGTTGATGAAGTGATTGTTGTTTTTTGTGTGAGAGGGGTTTTGGGGTTCGGGGTTTGATGCTCTTGTTGATGGAGTGATTGTTGTTTTTTGTGTGCGGGGTTTTGGGGTTTGGGGTTTGATGCCCTTGTTGATGGAGTGATTGTTGGTTTTTTCTGTGAGAGGGGTTTTGGGGTTTGGGGTTTGATGCTCTTGTTGATGGAGTGATTGTTGTTTTTTGTGTGAGGGGTTTTGGGGTTCGGGGTTTGATGCTCTTGTTGATGGAGTGATTGTTGTTTTTTGTGTGAGAGGGTTTTCGGTGTTCACGGTTTGATGCTCTTGTTGATGGAGTGATTGTTGGTTTTTTGTGAGAGGGGTTTCGGGGTTAGGGGTTTGATGCTCTTGTTGATGGAGTGATTGTTGTTTTTTGTGTGAGCGGGGTTTTGGGGTTCGGGGTTTGATGCTCTTGTTGATGGAGTGATTGTTGTTTTTTCTGTGAGGGGTTTTGGGGTTTGGGGTTTGATGCTCTTGTTGATGAAGCGATTGTTGGTTTTTTGTGTGAGAGGGGTTTTGGGGTTTGGGGTTTGATGCTCTTGCTGATGGAGTGATTGTTGGTTTTTTGTGTGAGAGGGGTTTTGGGGTTTGGGGTTTGATGCTCTTGTTGATGGAGTGATTGTTGTTTTTTGTGTGAGAGGGGTTTCGGGGTTCGAGGTTTGATGCTCTTGTTGATGAAGTGATTGTTGTTTTTTGTGTGAGAGGGGTTTTGGGGTTTGGGGTTCGATGCTCTTGTTGATGGAGTGATTGTTGTTTTTTGTGTGAGGGGTTTTGGGGTTTGGGGTTTGATGCTCTTGTTGATGGAGTGATTGTTGTTTTTTGTGTGAGAGGGGTTTTGGGGTTCGGGGTTTGATGCTCTTGTTGATGGAGTGATTGTTGTTTTTTGTGTGAGTGGTTTTTGGGTTCGGGGTTTGATGCTCTTGGTGATGGAGTTATTGTTGTTTTTTGTGTGAGAGGGGTTTTGGGGTTTGGGGTTTGATGCTCTTGTTGATGAAGCGATTGTTGGTTTTTTGTGTGAGAGGCGTTTTGGGGTTCGGGGTTTGATGCTCTTGTTGATGGAGTGATTGTTGGTTTTTAGTGTGAGAGGGGTTTTGGGGTTTGGGGTTCGATGCTCTTGTTGATGGAGTGATTGTTGTTTTTTGTGTGAGTGGGGTTTTGGGGTTTGGGGTTTGATGCTCTTGTTGATGGAGTTATTGTTGTTTTTTGTGTGTGAGGGGTTTCTGGGTTCGGGGTTTGATGCTCTTGTTGATGGAGTGATTGTTGATTTTTGTGTGAGAGTGGTTTTGGGGTTTGGGGTTTGATGCTCTTGTTGATGGAGTGATTGTTGGTTTTTTGTGTGAGAGGGGTTTTGGGGTTTGGGGTTCGATGCTCTTGTTGATGGAGTGATTGTTGTTTTTTGTGTGAGTGGGGTTTTGGGGTTTGGGGTTTGATGCTCTTGTTGATGGAGTTATTGTTGTTTTTTGTGTGTGAGGAGTCTCTGGGTTCGGGGTTCGATGCTCTTGTTCATGGAGTGATTGTTGTTTTTTGCGTGAGTGGGGTTTTGGGGTTTGGGGTTTGATGCTCTTGTTGATGGAGTGATTGTTGGTTTTTTGTGTGAGAGGGGTTTTGGGGTTTGGGGTTTGATGCTCTTGTTGATGGAGTGATTGTTGTTTTTTCTGTGAGAGGGGTTTCGGGGTTCGAGGTTTGATGCTCTTGTTGATGAAGTGATTTTTGTTTTTTGTGTGAGAGGGGTTTTGGGGTTTGGGGTTCGATGCTCTTGTTGATGGAGTGATTGCTGTTTTTTGTGTGAGAGGGGTAATGGGGTTTGGGGTTTGATGCTCTTGTTGATGGAGTGATTGTTGTTTTTTGTGTGAGAGGGGTTTTGGGGTTCCGGGTTTGATGCTCTTGGTGATGGAGTAATTGTTGTTTTTTGTGTGAGAGGGGTTTTGGGGTTTGGGGTTTTATGCTCTTGTTGATGGAGTGATTGTTGTTTTTTGTGTGAGGGGTTTTGGGGTTTGGGGTTTGATGCTCTTGTTGATGGAGTGATTGTTGTTTTTTGTGTGAGAGGGGTTTTGGGGTTCGGGGTTTGATGCTCTTGTTGATGGAGTGATTGTTGTTTTTTGTGTGAGGGGTTTTTGGGTTCGGGGTTTGATGCTCTTGGTGATGGAGTGATTGTTGTTTTTTGTGTGAGAGGGGTTTTGGGGTTTGGGGTTTGATGCTCTTGTTGATGAAGCGATTGTTGGTTTTTTGTGTGAAAGGGGTTTTGGGGTTCGGGGTTTGATGCTCTTGTTTATGGAGTGATTGTTGTTTTTTGTGTGAGAGGGGTTTCGGGGTTTGGGGTTTGATGCTCTTGTTGATGGAGTGATTGTTGTTTTTTGTGTGAGAGGGGTTTTGGGGTTTGGGGTTTGATGCTCTTGTTGATGGAGTGATTGTTGGTTTTTTGTGTGAGAGGGATTTTGGGGTTTGGGGTTGGATGCTCTTGTTGATGGAGTGATTGTTGTTTTTTGTGTGCGGGGTTTTGGGGTTTGGGGTTTGATGCCCTTGTTGATGGAGTGATTGTTGGTTTTTTGTGTGAGAGGGGTTTTGGGGTTTGGGGTTTGATGCTCTTGTTGATGGAGTGATTGTTGTTTTTTGTGTGAGGGGTTTTGGGGTTCGGGGTTTGATGCTCTTGTTGATGGAGTGATTGTTGTTTTTTGTGTGAGAGGGGTTTCGGTGTTCAGGGTTTGATGCTCTTGTTGATGGAGTGATTGTTGGTTTTTTGTGAGAGGGGTTTCGGGGTTAGGGGTTTGATGCTCTTGTTGATGGAGTGATTGTTGTTTTTTGTGTGAGCGGGGTTTTGGGGTTCGGTGTTTGATGCTCTTGTTGATGGAGTGATTGTTGTTTTTTCTGTGAGGGGTTTTGGGGTTTGGGGTTTGATGCTCTTGTTGATGAAGCGATTGTTGGTTTTTTGTGTGAGAGGGGTTTTGGGGTTTGGGGTTTGATGCTCTTGCTGATGGAGTGATTGTTGGTTTTTTGTGTGAGAGGGGTTTTGGGGTTTGGGGTTTGATGCTCTTGTTGATGGAGTGATTGTTGTTTTTTGTGTGAGAGGGGTTTCGGGGTTCGAGGTTTGATGCTCTTGTTGATGAAGTGATTGTTGTTTTTTGTGTGAGAGGGGTTTTGGGGTTTGGGGTTCGATGCTCTTGTTGATGGAGTGATTGTTGGTTTTTAGTGTGAGAGGGGTTTTGGGGTTTGGGGTTCGATGCTCTTGTTGATGGAGTGATTGTTGTTTTTTGTGTGAGTGGGGTTTTGGGGTTTGGGGTTTGATGCTCTTGTTGATGGAGTTATTGTTGTTTTTTGTGTGTGAGGGGTTTCTGGGTTCGGGATTTGATGCTCTTGTTGATGGAGTGATTGTTGATTTTTGTGTGAGAGTGGTTTTGGGGTTTGGGGTTTGATGCTCTTGTTGATGGAGTGATTGTTGGTTTTTTGTGTGAGAGGGGTTTTGGGGTTTGGGGTTCGATGCTCTTGTTGATGGAGTGATTGTTGTTTTTTGTGTGAGTGGGGTTTTGGGGTTTGGGGTTTGATGCTCTTGTTGATGGAGTTATTGTTGTTTTTTGCGTGTGAGGGGTCTCTGGGTTCGGGGTTCGATGCTCTTGTTGATGGAGTGATTGTTGTTTTTTGTGTGAGTGGGGTTTTGGGGTTTGGGGTTTGATGCTCTTGTTGATGGAGTGATTGTTGGTTTTTTGTGTGAGAGGGGTTTTGGGGTTTGGGGTTTGATGCTCTTGTTGATGGAGTGATTGTTGTTTTTTCTGTGAGAGGGGTTTCGGGGTTCGAGGTTTGATGCTCTTGTTGATGAAGTGATTTTTGTTTTTTGTGTGAGAGGGGTTTTGGGGTTTGGGGTTCGATGCTCTTGTTGATGGAGTGATTGTTGTTTTTTGTGTGAGGGGTTTTGGGGTTTGGGGTTTGATGCTCTTGTTGATGGAGTGATTGTTGTTTTTTGTGTGAGAGGGGTTTTGGGGTTCGGGGTTTGATGCTCTTGTTGATGGAGTGATTGTTGTTTTTTGTGTGAGAGGGGTTTCGGTGTTCAGGGTTTGATGCTCTTGTTGATGGAGTGATTGTTGGTTTTTTGTGAGAGGGGTTTCGGGGTTAGGGGTTTGATGCTCTTGTTGATGGAGTGATTGTTGTTTTTTGTGTGAGCGGGGTTTTGGGGTTCGGGGTTTGATGCTCTTGTTGATGGAGTGATTGTTGTTTTTTCTGTGAGGGGTTTTGGGGTTTGGGGTTTGATGCTCTTGTTGATGAAGCGATTGTTGGTTTTTTGTGTGAGAGGGGTTTTGGGGTTTGGGGTTTGATGCTCTTGCTGATGGAGTGATTGTTGGTTTTTTGTGTGAGAGGGGTTTTGGGGTTTGGGGTTTGATGCTCTTGTTGATGGAGTGATTGTTGTTTTTTGTGTGAGAGGGGTTTTGGGGTTCGAGGTTTGATGCTCTTGTTGATGAAGTGATTGTTGTTTTTTGTGTGAGAGGGGTTTTGGGGTTTGGGGTTCGATGCTCTTGTTGATGGAGTGATTGTTGTTTTTTGTGTGAGGGGTTTTGGGGTTTGGGGTTTGATGCTCTTGTTGATGGAGTGATTGTTGTTTTTTGTGTGAGAGGGGTTTTGGGGTTCGGGGTTTGATGCTCTTGTTGATGGAGTGATTGTTGTTTTTTGTGTGAGTGGTTTTTGGGTTCGGGGTTTGATGCTCTTGGTGATGGAGTTATTGTTGTTTTTTGTGTGAGAGGGGTTTTGGGGTTTGGGGTTTGATGCTCTTGTTGATGAAGCGATTGTTGGTTTTTTGTGTGAGAGGCGTTTTGGGGTTCGGGGTTTGATGCTCTTGTAGATGGAGTGATTGTTGGTTTTTAGTGTGAGAGGGGTTTTGGGGTTTGGGGTTCGATGCTCTTGTTGATGGAGTGATTGTTGTTTTTTGTGTGAGTGGGGTCTTGGGGTTTGGGGTTTGATGCTCTTGTTGATGGAGTTATTGTTGTTTTTTGTGTGTGAGGGGTTTCTGGGTTCGGGGTTTGATGCTCTTGTTGATGGAGTGTTTGTTGATTTTTGTGTGAGAGTGGTTTTGGGGTTTGGGGTTTGATGCTCTTGTTGATGGAGTGATTGTTGGTTTTTTGTGTGAGAGGGGTTTTGGGGTTTGGGGTTCGATGCTCTTGTTGATGGAGTGATTGTTGTTTTTTGTGTGAGTGGGGTTTTGGGGTTAGGGGTTTGATGCTCTTGTTGATGGAGTTATTGTTGTTTTTTGTGTGTGAGGGGTCTCTGGGTTCGGGGTTCGATGCTCTTGTTGATGGAGTGATTGTTGTTTTTTGTGTGAGTGGGGTTTTGGGGTTTGGGGTTTGATGCTCTTGTTGATGGAGTGATTGTTGGTTTTTTGTGTGAGAGGGGTTTTGGGGTTTGGGGTTTGATGCTCTTGTTGATGGAGTGATTGTTGTTTTTTCTGTGAGAGGGGTTTCGGGGTTCGAGGTTTGATGCTCTTGTTGATGAAGTGATTTTTGTTTTTTGTGTGAGAGGGGTTTTGGGGTTTGGGGTTTGATGCTCTTGTTGATGGAGTGATTGTTGTTTTTTGTGTGAGGGGTTTTGGGGTTTGGGGTTTGATGCTCTTGTTGATGGAGTGATTGTTGTTTTTTGTGTGAGAGGGGTTTTGGGGTTCGGGGTTTGATGCTCTTGTTGATGGAGTGATTGTTGTCTTTTGTGTGAGGGGTTTTTGGGTTCGGGGTTTGATGCTCTTGGTGATGGAGTGATTGTTGTTTTTTGTGTGAGAGGGGTTTTGGGGTTTGGGGTTTGATGCTCTTGTTGATGAAGCGATTGTTGGTTTTTTGTGTGAGAGGGGTTTTGGGGTTCGGGGTTTGATGCTCTTGTTTATGGAGTGATTGTTGTTTTTTGTGTGAGAGGGGTTTTGGGGTTTGGGGTTTGATGCTCTTGTTGATGGAGTGATTGTTGTTTTTTGTGTGAGAGGGGTTTTGGGGTTTGGGGTTTGATGCTCTTGTTGATGGAGTGATTGTTGGTTTTTTGTGTGAGAGGGATTTTGGGGTTTGGGGTTGGATGCTCTTGTTGATGGAGTGATTGTTGTTTTTTGTTTGAGAGGGGTTTTGGGGTTTGGGGTTTGATGCTCTTGTTGATGGAGTGATTGTTGGTTTTTTGTGTGAGAGGGGTTTTGGGGTTTGGGGTTTGATGCTCTTGTTGATGGAGTGATTGCTGTTTTTTGTGTGAGAGGGGTAATGGGGTTTGGGGTTTGATGCTCTTGTTGATGGAGTGATTGTTGTTTTTTGTGTGAGAGGGGTTTTGGGGTTCCGGGTTTGATGCTCTTGGTGATGGAGTAATTGTTGTTTTTTGTGTGAGAGGGGTTTTGGGGTTTGGGGTTTGATGCTCTTGTTGATGGAGTGATTGTTGGTTTTTTGTGTTAGAGGGGTTTCGGTGTTCAGGGTTTGATGCTCTTGTTGATGGAGTGATTGTTGTTTTTTTGTGAGAGGTGTTTCGGGGTTCGGTGTTTGATGCTCTTGTTGATGGAGTGATTGTTGTTTTTTGTGTGAGAGGGGTTTTGGGGTTTGGGGTTTGATGCTCTTGTTGATGGAGTGATTGTTGGTTTTTAGTGTGAGAGGGGTTTTGGGGTTTGGGGTTCGATGCTCTTGTTGATGGAGTGATTGTTGTTTTTTGTGTGAGTGGGGTTTTGGGGTTTGGGTTATGATGCTCTTGTTGATGGAGTTATTGTTGTTTTTTGTGTGTGAGTGGTTTCTGGGTTCGGGGTTTGATGCTCTTGTTGATGGAGTGATTGTTGATTTTTGTGTGAGAGGGGTTTTGGGGTTTGGGGTTTGATGCTCTTGTTGATGGAGTGATTGTTGGTTTTTTGTGTGAGAGGGGTTTTGGGGTTTGGGGTTCGATGCTCTTGTTGATGGAGTGATTGTTGTTTTTTGTGTGAGTGGGGTTTTGGGGTTTGGGGTTTGATGCTCTTGTTCATGGAGTTATTGTTGTTTTTTGTGTGTGAGGGGTTTCTGGGTTCGGGGTTTGATGCTCTTGTTGATGGAGTGATTGTTGATTTTTGTGTCTGAGGGGTTTTGGGGTTTGTGGTATGATGCTCTTGTTGATGGAGTGATTGTTGTTTTTTGTGTGAGAGGGGTTTTGGGGTTCGGGGTTTGATGCTCTTGTTGATGGAGTGATTGTTGTTTTTTGTGTGAGGGGTTTTGGGGTTTGGGGTTTGATGCTCTTGTTGATGAAGCGACTGTTGGTTTTTTGTGTGAGAGGGGTTTTGGGGTTTGGTGTTTGATGCTGTTGTTGATGGAGTGATTGTTGTTTTTTGTGTGAGAGGGGTTTTGGGTTTTGGGGTTTGATGCTCTTGTTGATGGAGTGATAGTTGTTTTCTGTGTGAGAGGGGTTTCGGGGTTTGGGGTTTGATGCTCTTGTTGATGTAGTGATAGTTGGTTTTTTGTGTGAGAGGGGTTTTGGGGTTTGGGGTTTGATGCTCTTGTTGATGAAGTGATTGTTGTTTTTTGTGTGAGAGGGGTTTTGGGGTTTGGGGATTGATGCTCTTGTTGATGGAGTGATTGTTGTTTTTTGTGTGAGGGGTTTTGGGGTTCGGGGTTTGATGCTCTTGTTGATGGAGTGATTGTTGTTTTTTGTGAGAGGGGTTTCGGGGTTCGGGGTTTGATGCTCTTGTTCATGGAGTGATTGTTGGTTTTTTGTGCGAGAGGGGTTTGGGGTTTGGGGTTTGATGCTCTTGTTGATGGAGCGATTGTTGT
Organism: Hemitrygon akajei; assembly: GCF_048418815.1. Classification (NCBI taxonomy): domain Eukaryota; kingdom Metazoa; phylum Chordata; class Chondrichthyes; order Myliobatiformes; family Dasyatidae; genus Hemitrygon; species Hemitrygon akajei. Next base: position 124,702,046 of record NC_133130.1, on the reverse strand, counting down.
TTTTTGTGTGAGAGGGGCTTTGGGGTTTGGGGTTTGATGCTCTTGCTGATGGAGTGATTGTTGGTTTTTTGTGTGAGAGGGATTTTGGGGTTTGGGGTTTGATGCTCTTGTTGATGGAGTGATTGTTGTTTTTTGTGTGAGAGGGGTTTTGGTGTTTGGGGTTTCATGCTCTTGTTGATGGAGTGATTGTTGGTTTTTTGTGTGAGAGGGGTTTTGGGGTTTGGGGTTTGATGCTCTTGTTGATGGAGTGATTGTTGGTTTTTTGTGTGAGTGGGGTTTTGGGGTTTGGGGTTTGATGCTCTTGTTGATGGAGTGATTGTTGTTTTTTCTGTGAGGGGTTTCGGGGTTCGGGGTTTGATGCTCTTGTTAATGGAGTGATTGTTGTTTTTTGTGAGAGGGGTTTCGGGGTTTGGGGTTTGATGCTCTTGTTGATGGAGTGATTGTTGTTTTTTGTGTGAGGGGTTTTGGGGTTTGGGGTTTGATGCTCTTGTTGATGGACTGATTGTTGTTTTTTGTGTGAGAGGGTTTTGGGGTTTGGGGTTTGATGCTCTTGCTGATGGAGTGATTGTTGGTTTTTTGTGTGAGAGGGGTTTTGGGGTTTGGGGTTTGATGCTCTTGTTGATGGAGTTATTGTTGTTTTTTGTGTGTGAGTGGTTTCTGGGTTCGGGGTTTGATGCTCTTGTTGATGGAGTGATTGTTGATTTTTGTGTGAGAGGGGTTTTGGGGTTTGGGGTTTGATGCTCTTGTTGATGGAGTGATTGTTGGTTTTTTGTGTGAGAGGGGTTTTGGGGTTTGGGGTTCGATGCTCTTGTTGATGGAGTGATTGTTGTTTTTTGTGTGAGTGGGGTTTTGGGGTTTGGGGTTTGATGCTCTTGTTCATGGAGTTATTGTTGTTTTTTGTGTGTGAGGGGTTTCTGGGTTCGGGGTTTGATGCTCTTGTTGATGGAGTGATTGTTGATTTTTGTGTCTGAGGGGTTTTGGGGTTTGTGGTATGATGCTCTTGTTGATGGAGTGATTGTTGTTTTTTGTGTGAGAGGGGTTTTGGGGTTCGGGGTTTGATGCTCTTGTTGATGGAGTGATTGTTGTTTTTTGTGTGAGGGGTTTTGGGGTTTGGGGTTTGATGCTCTTGTTGATGAAGCGACTGTTGGTTTTTTGTGTGAGAGGGGTTTTTTGGGTTTGGTGTTTGATGCTGTTGTTGATGGAGTGATTGTTGTTTTTTGTGTGAGAGGGGTTTTGGGTTTTGGGGTTTGATGCTCTTGTTGATGGAGTGATAGTTGTTTTCTGTGTGAGAGGGGTTTCGGGGTTTGGGGTTTGATGCTCTTGTTGATGTAGTGATAGTTGGTTTTTTGTGTGAGAGGGGTTTTGGGGTTTGGGGTTTGATGCTCTTGTTGATGAAGTGATTGTTGTTTTTTGTGTGAGAGGGGTTTTGGGGTTTGGGGATTGATGCTCTTGTTGATGGAGTGATTGTTGTTTTTTGTGTGAGGGGTTTTGGGGTTCGGGGTTTGATGCTCTTGTTGATGGAGTGATTGTTGTTTTTTGTGAGAGGGGTTTCGGGGTTCGGGGTTTGATGCTCTTGTTCATGGAGTGATTGTTGGTTTTTTGTGCGAGAGGGGTTTGGGGTTTGGGGTTTGATGCTCTTGTTGATGGAGCGATTGTTGTTTTTTGTGTGAGAGGGGCTTTGGGGTTTGGGGTTTGATGCTCTTGCTGATGGAGTGATTGTTGGTTTTTTGTGTGAGAGGGATTTTGGGGTTTGGGGTTTGATGCTCTTGTTGATGGAGTGATTGTTGTTTTTTGTGTGAGAGGGGTTTTGGTGTTTGGGGTTTCATGCTCTTGTTGATGGAGTGATTGTTGGTTTTTTGTGTGAGAGGGGTTTTGGGGTTTGGGGTTTGATGCTCTTGTTGATGGAGTGATTGTTGGTTTTTTGTGTGAGTGGGGTTTTGGGGTTTGGGGTTTGATGCTCTTGTTGATGGAGTGATTGTTGTTTTTTCTGTGAGGGGTTTCGGGGTTCGGGGTTTGATGCTCTTGTTAATGGAGTGATTGTTGTCTTTTGTGAGAGGGGTTTCGGGGTTTGGGGTTTGATGCTCTTGTTGATGGAGTGATTGTTGTTTTTTGTGTGAGGGGTTTTGGGGTTTGGGGTTTGATGCTCTTGTTGATGGACTGATTGTTGTTTTTTGTGTGAGAGGGTTTTGGGGTTTGGGGTTTGATGCTCTTGCTGATGGAGTGATTGTTGGTTTTTTGTGTGAGAGGGGTTTTGGGGTTTGGGGTTTGATGCTCTTGTTGATGGAGTGATTGTTGTTTTTTGTGTGAGAGGGGTTTTGGGGTTTGGGGTTCGATGCTCTTGTTGATGGAGTGATTGTTGTTTTTTGTGTGAGGGGTTTTGGGGTTTGGGGTATGATGCTTTTGTTGATGGAGTGATTGTTGTTTTTTGTGTGAGAGGGGTTTTGGGGTTCGGGGTTTGATGCTCTTGTTGATGGAGTGATTGTTGTTTTTTGTGTGAGGGGTTTTGGGGTTCGGGGTTTGATGCTCTTGTTGATGGAGTGATTGTTGTTTTTTGTGTGAGAGGGGTTTTGGGGTTTGGGGTTTGATGCTCTTGTTGATGGAGTGATTGTTGGTTTTTTGTGTGAGAGGGGTTTTGGGGTTTGGGGTTTGATGCTCTTGTTGATGGAGTGATTGTTGGTTTTTTGTGTGAGAGGGGTTTTGGGGTTTGGGGTTTGATGCTCTTGTTGATGGAGTGATTGTTGTTTTTTGTGTGAGTGGGGTTTTGGGGTTTGGGGTTTGATGCTCCTGTTGATGGAGTTATTGTTGTTTTTTGTGTGTGAGGGGTTTCTGGGTTCGGGGTTTGATGCTCTTGTTGATGGAGTGATTGTTGATTTTTGTGTCTGAGGGGTTTTGGGGTTTGGGGTATGATGCTCTTGTTGATGGAGTGATTGTTGTTTTTTGTGTGAGCGGGGTTTTGGGGTTCGGGTTTTGATGCTCTTGTTGATATAGAGATTGTTGTTTTTTGTGTGAGGGGTTTTGGGGTTTGGGGTTTGATGCTCTTGTTGATGAAGCGATTGTTGGTTTTTTGTGTGAGAGGGGTTTTGGGGTTTGGCGTTTGATGCTCTTGTTGATGGAGTGATTGTTGTTTTTTGTGTGAGAGGGGTTTCGTGGTTTGGGGTTTGATGCTCTTGTTGATGGAGTGATTGTTGTTTTTTGTGTGAGACGGTTTTTGGGGTTTGGGGTTTGATGCTCTTGTTGATGGAGTGATTGTTGTTTTTTGTGTGAGAGGGGTTTCGGGGTTTGGGGTTTGATGCTCTTGTTGATGGAATGATTGTTGGTTTTTTGTGTGAGAGGGGTTTTGGGGTTTGGGGTTTGATGCTCTTGTTGATGAAGTGATTGTTGTTTTTTGTGTGAGAGGGGTTTTGGGGTTTGGGGTTTGATGCTCTTGTTGATGGAGTGATTGTTGTTTTTTGTGTGAGAGGGGTTCTGGGGTTTGGGGTTTGATGCTCTTGTTGATGGAGTGATTGTTGGTTTTTTGAGTGAGGGGGGTTTTGGGGTTTGGGGTTTGATGCTCTTGTTGATGGAGTGATTGTTGTTTTTTGTGTGAGAGGGGTTTTGGGGTTTGGGGTTTGATGCTCTTGCTGATGGAGTGATTGTTGGTTTTTTGTGTGAGAGGGGTTTTGGGGTTTGGGGTTTGATGCTCTTGTTGATGGAGTGATTGTTGTTTTTTGTGTGAGAGGGGTTTCGGGGTTCGAGGTTTGATGCTCTTTTTGATGAACTGATTGTTGTTTTTTGTGTGAGTGGGGTTTTGGGGTTTGGGGTTCGATGCTCTTGTTGATGGAGTGATTGTTGTTTTTTGTGTGAGTGGTTTTGGGGTTTGGGGTTTGATGCTCTTGTTGATGGAGTGATTGTTGTTTTTTGTGTGAGAGGGGTATTGGGGTTCGGGGTTTGATGCTCTTGTTGATGGCGTGATTGTTGTTTTTTGTGTGAGTGGTTTTTGGGTTCGGGGTTTGATGCTCTTGGTGATGGAGTTATTGTTGTTTTTTGTGTGAGAGGGGTTTTGGGGTTCGGGGTTTGATGCTCTTGTTGATGGAGTGAATGTTGTTTTTTGTGTGAGGGGTTTTGGGGATTGGGGTTTGATGCTCTTGTTGATGAAGCGACTGTTGGTTTTTTGTGTGAGAGGGGTTTTGGGGTTTGGTGTTTGATGCTGTTGTTGATGGAGTGATTGTTGTTTTTTGTGTGAGAGGGGTTTTGGGGTTTGGGGTTTGATGCTCTTGTTGATGGAGTGATAGTTGTTTTCTGTGTGAGAGGGGTTTCGGGGTTTGGGGTTTGATGCTCTTGTTGATGTAGTGATTGTTGGTTTTTTGCGTGAGAGGGGTTTTGGGGTTTGGGGTTTGATGCTCTTGTTGATGAAGTGATTGTTGTTTTTTGTGTGAGAGGGGTTTTGGGGTTTGGGGATTGATGCTCTTGTTGATGGAGTGATTGTTGTTTTTTGTGTGAGGGGTTTTGGGGTTCGGGGTTTGCTGCTCTTGTTGATGGAGTGATTGTTGTTTTTTGTGTGAGGGGTTTTGGGGTTTAGGGTTTGATGCTCTTGTTGATGGACTGATTGTTGTTTTTTGTGTGAGAGGGTTTTGGGGTTTGGGGTTTGATGCTCTTGCTGATGGAGTGATTGTTGGTTTTTTGTGTGAGAGGGGTTTTGGGGTTTGGGGTTTGATGCTCTTGTTGATGGAGTGATTGTTGTTTTTTGTGTGAGAGGGGTTTTGGGGTTTGGGGTTCGATGCTCTTGTTGATGGAGTGATTGTTGTTTTTTGTGTGAGGGGTTTTGGGGTTTGGGGTATGATGCTCTTGTTAATGGAGTGATTGTTGTTTTTTGTGAGAGGGGTTTCGGGGTTTGGGGTTTGATGCTCTTGTTGATGGAGTGATTGTTGTTTTTTGTGTGAGGGGTTTTGGGGTTTGGGGTTTGATGCTCTTGTTGATGGACTGATTGTTGTTTTTTGTGTGAGAGGGTTTTGGGGTTTGGGGTTTGATGCTCTTGCTGATGGAGTGATTGTTGGTTTTTTGTGTGAGAGGGGTTTTGGGGTTTGGGGTTTGATGCTCTTGTTGATGGAGTGATTGTTGTTTTTTGTGTGAGAGGGGTTTTGGGGTTTGGGGTTCGATGCTCTTGTTGATGGAGTGATTGTTGTTTTTTGTGTGAGGGGTTTTGGGGTTTGGGGTATGATGCTTTTGTTGATGGAGTGATTGTTGTTTTTTGTGTGAGAGGGGTTTTGGGGTTCGGGGTTTGATGCTCTTGTTGATGGAGTGATTGTTGTTTTTTGTGTGAGGGGTTTTGGGGTTCGGGGTTTGATGCTCTTGTTGATGGAGTGATTGTTGTTTTTTGTGTGAGAGGGGTTTTGGGGTTTGGGGTTTGATGCTCTTGTTGATGGAGTGATTGTTGGTTTTTTGTGTGAGAGGGGTTTTGGGGTTTGGGGTTTGATGCTCTTGTTGATGGAGTGATTGTTGGTTTTTTGTGTGAGAGGGGTTTTGGGGTTTGGGGTTTGATGCTCTTGTTGATGGAGTGATTGTTGTTTTTTGTGTGAGTGGGGTTTTGGGGTTTGGGGTTTGATGCTCCTGTTGATGGAGTTATTGTTGTTTTTTGTGTGTGAGGGGTTTCTGGGTTCGGGGTTTGATGCTCTTGTTGATGGAGTGATTGTTGTTTTTTGTGTGAGCGGGGTTTTGGGGTTCGGGTTTTGATGCTCTTGTTGATATAGAGATTGTTGTTTTTTGTGTGAGGGGTTTTGGGGTTTGGGGTTTGATGCTCTTGTTGATGAAGCGATTGTTGGTTTTTTGTGTGAGAGGGGTTTTGGGGTTTGGCGTTTGATGCTCTTGTTGATGGAGTGATTGTTGTTTTTTGTGTGAGAGGGGTTTCGTGGTTTGGGGTTTGATGCTCTTGTTGATGGAGTGATTGTTGTTTTTTGTGTGAGACGGTTTTTGGGGTTTGGGGTTTGATGCTCTTGTTGATGGAGTGATTGTTGTTTTTTGTGTGAGAGGGGTTTCGGGGTTTGGGGTTTGATGCTCTTGTTGATGGAATGATTGTTGGTTTTTTGTGTGAGAGGGGTTTTGGGGTTTGGGGTTTGATGCTCTTGTTGATGAAGTGATTGTTGTTTTTTGTGTGAGAGGGGTTTTGGGGTTTGGGGTTTGATGCTCTTGTTGATGGAGTGATTGTTGTTTTTTGTGTGAGAGGGGTTCTGGGGTTTGGGGTTTGATGCTCTTGTTGATGGAGTGATTGTTGGTTTTTTGTGTGAGGGGGGTTTTGGGGTTTGGGGTTTGATGCTCTTGTTGATGGAGTGATTGTTGTTTTTTGTGTGAGAGGGGTTTTGGGGTTTAGGGTTTGATGCTCTTGCTGATGGAGTGATTGTTGGTTTTTTGTGTGAGAGGGGTTTTGGGGTTTGGGGTTTGATGCTCTTGTTGATGGAGTGATTGTTGTTTTTTGTGTGAGAGGGGTTTCGGGGTTCGAGGTTTGATGCTCTTTTTGATGAACTGATTGTTGTTTTTTGTGTGAGAGGGGTTTTGGGGTTTGGGGTTCGATGCTCTTGTTGATGGAGTGATTGTTGTTTTTTGTGTGAGTGGTTTTGGGGTTTGGGGTTTGATGCTCTTGTTGATGGAGTGATTGTTGTTTTTTGTGTGAGAGGGGTATTGGGGTTCGGGGTTTGATGCTCTTGTTGATGGCGTGATTGTTGTTTTTTGTGTGAGGGGTTTTTGGGTTCGGGGTTTGATGCTCTTGGTGATGGAGTTATTGTTGTTTTTTGTGTGAGAGGGGTTTTGGGGTTCGGGGTTTGATGCTCTTGTTGATGGAGTGAATGTTGTTTTTTGTGTGAGGGGTTTTGGGGATTGGGGTTTGATGCTCTTGTTGATGAAGCGACTGTTGGTTTTTTGTGTGAGAGGGGTTTTGGGGTTTGGTGTTTGATGCTGTTGTTGATGGAGTGATTGTTGTTTTTTGTGTGAGAGGGGTTTTGGGGTTTGGGGTTTGATGCTCTTGTTGATGGAGTGATAGTTGTTTTCTGTGTGAGAGGGGTTTCGGGGTTTGGGGTTTGATGCTCTTGTTGATGTAGTGATTGTTGGTTTTTTGTGTGAGAGGGGTTTTGGGGTTTGGGGTTTGATGCTCTTGTTGATGAAGTGATTGTTGTTTTTTGTGTGAGAGGGGTTTTGGGGTTTGGGGATTGATGCTCTTGTTGATGGAGTGATTGTTGTTTTTTGTGTGAGGGGTTTTGGGGTTCGGGGTTTGATGCTCTTGTTGATGGAGTGATTGTTGTTTTTTGTGTGAGGGGTTTTGGGGTTTGGGGTTTGATGCTCTTGTTGATGGACTGATTGTTGTTTTTTGTGTGAGAGGGTTTTGGGGTTTGGGGTTTGATGCTCTTGCTGATGGAGTGATTGTTGGTTTTTTGTGTGAGAGGGGTTTTGGGGTTTGGGGTTTGATGCTCTTGTTGATGGAGTGATTGTTGTTTTTTGTGTGAGAGGGGTTTTGGGGTTTGGGGTTCGATGCTCTTGTTGATGGAGTGATTGTTGTTTTTTGTGTGAGGGGTTTTGGGGTTTGGGGTATGATGCTTTTGTTGATGGAGTGATTGTTGTTTTTTGTGTGAGAGGGGTTTTGGGGTTCGGGGTTTGATGCTCTTGTTGATGGAGTGATTGTTGTTTTTTGTGTGAGGGGTTTTGGGGTTCGGGGTTTGATGCTCTTGTTGATGGAGTGATTGTTGTTTTTTGTGTGAGAGGGGTTTTGGGGTTTGGGGTTTGATGCTCTTGTTGATGGAGTGATTGTTGGTTTTTTGTGTGAGAGGGGTTTTGGGGTTTGGGGTTTGATGCTCTTGTTGATGGAGTGATTGTTGGTTTTTTGTGTGAGAGGGGTTTTGGGGTTTGGGGTTTGATGCTCTTGTTGATGGAGTGATTGTTGTTTTTTGTGTGAGTGGGGTTTTGGGGTTTGGGGTTTGATGATCCTGTTGATGGAGTTATTGTTGTTTTTTGTGTGTGAGGGGTTTCTGGGTTCGGGGTTTGATGCTCTTGTTGATGGAGTGATTGTTGATTTTTGTGTCTGAGGGGTTTTGGGGTTTGGGGTATGATGCTCTTGTTGATGGAGTGATTGTTGTTTTTTGTGTGAGCGGGGTTTTGGGGTTCGGGGTTTGATGCTCTTGTTGATATAGAGATTGTTGTTTTTTGTGTGAGGGGTTTTGGGGTTTGGGGTTTGATGCTCTTGTTGATGAAGCGATTGTTGGTTTTTTGTGTGAGAGGGGTTTTAGGGTTTGGCGTTTGATGCTCTTGTTGATGGAGTGATTGTTGTTTTTTGTGTGAGAGGGGTTTCGTGGTTTGGGGTTTGATGCTCTTGTTGATGGAGTGATTGTTGTTTTTTGTGTGAGACGGTTTTTGGGGTTTGGGGTTTGATGCTCTTGTTGATGGAGTGATTGTTGTTTTTTGTGTGAGAGGGGTTTCGGGGTTTGGGGTTTGATGCTCTTGTTGATGGTATGATTGTTGGTTTTTTGTGTGAGAGGGGTTTTGGGGTTTGGGGTTTGATGCTCTTGTTGATGAAGTGATTGTTGTTTTTTGTGTGAGAGGGGTTTTGGGGTTTGGGGTTTGATGCTCTTGTTGATGGAGTGATTGTTGTTTTTTGTGTGAGAGGGGTTCTGGGGTTTGGGGTTTGATGCTCTTGTTGATGGAGTGATTGTTGGTTTTTTGTGTGAGGGGGGTTTTGGGGTTTGGGGTTTGATGCTCTTGTTGATGGAGTGATTGTTGTTTTTTGTGTGAGAGGGGTTTTGGGGTTTGGGGTTTGATGCTCTTGCTGATGGAGTGATTGTTGGTTTTTTGTGTGAGAGGGGTTTTGGGGTTTGGGGTTTGATGCTCTTGTTGATGGAGTGATTGTTGTTTTTTGTGTGAGAGGGGTTTCGGGGTTCGAGGTTTGATGCTCTTTTTGATGAACTGATTGTTGTTTTTTGTGTGAGAGGGGTTTTGGGGTTTGGGGTTCGATGCTCTTGTTGATGGAGTGATTGTTGTTTTTTGTGTGAGTGGTTTTGGGGTTTGGGGTTTGATGCTCTTGTTGATGGAGTGATTGTTGTTTTTTGTGTGAGAGGGGTATTGGGGTTCGGGGTTTGATGCTCTTGTTGATGGCGTGATTGTTGTTTTTTGTGTGAGGGGTTTTTGGGTTCGGGGTTTGATGCTCTTGTTGATGGAGTGAATGTTGTTTTTTGTGTGAGGGGTTTTGGGGATTGGGGTTTGATGCTCTTGTTGATGAAGCGACTGTTGGTTTTTTGTGTGAGAGGGGTTTTGGGGTTTGGTGTTTGATGCTGTTGTTGATGGAGTGATTGTTGTTTTTTGTGTGAGAGGGGTTTTGGGGTTTGGGGTTTGATGCTCTTGTTGATGGAGTGATAGTTGTTTTCTGTGTGAGAGGGGTTTCGGGGTTTGGGGTTTGATGCTCTTGTTGATGTAGTGATTGTTGGTTTTTTGTGTGAGAGGGGTTTTGGGGTTTGGGGTTTGATGCTCTTGTTGATGAAGTGATTGTTGTTTTTTGTGTGAGAGGGGTTTTGGGGTTTGGGGATTGATGCTCTTGTTGATGGAGTGATTGTTGTTTTTTGTGTGAGGGGTTTTGGGGTTCGGGGTTTGATGCTCTTGTTGATGGAGTGATTGTTGTTTTTTGTGTGAGGGGTTTTGGGGTTTGGGGTTTGATGCTCTTGTTGATGGACTGATTGTTGTTTTTTGTGTGAGAGGGTTTTGGGGTTTGGGGTTTGATGCTCTTGCTGATGGAGTGATTGTTGGTTTTTTGTGTGAGAGGGGTTTTGGGGTTTGGGGTTTGATGCTCTTGTTGATGGAGTGATTGTTGTTTTTTGTGTGAGAGGGGTTTTGGGGTTTGGGGTTCGATGCTCTTGTTGATGGAGTGATTGTTGTTTTTTGTGTGAAGGGTTTTGGGGTTTGGGGTATGATGCTTTTGTTGATGGAGTGATTGTTGTTTTTTGTGTGAGAGGGGTTTTGGGGTTCGGGGTTTGATGCTCTTGTTGATGGAGTGATTGTTGTTTTTTGTGTGAGGGGTTTTGGGGTTCGGGGTTTGATGCTCTTGTTGATGGAGTGATTGTTGTTTTTTGTGTGAGAGGGGTTTTGGGGTTTGGGGTTTGATGCTCTTGTTGATGGAGTGATTGTTGGTTTTTTGTGTGAGAGGGGTTTTGGGGTTTGGGGTTTGATGCTCTTGTTGATGGAGTGATTGTTGGTTTTTTGTGTGAGAGGGGTTTTGGGGTTTGGGGTTTGATGCTCTTGTTGATGGAGTGATTGTTGTTTTTTGTGTGAGTGGGGTTTTGGGGTTTGGGGTTTGATGCTCCTGTTGATGGAGTTATTGTTGTTTTTTGTGTGTGAGGGGTTTCTGGGTTCGGGGTTTGATGCTCTTGTTGATGGAGTGATTGTTGATTTTTGTGTCTGAGGGGTTTTGGGGTTTGGGGTATGATGCTCTTGTTGATGGAGTGATTGTTGTTTTTTGTGTGAGCGGGGTTTTGGGGTTCGGGGTTTGATGCTCTTGTTGATATAGAGATTGTTGTTTTTTGTGTGAGGGGTTTTGGGGTTTGGGGTTTGATGCTCTTGTTGATGAAGCGATTGTTGGTTTATTGTGTGAGAGGGGTTTTGGGGTTTGGGGTTTGATGCTCTTGTTGATGGAGTGATTGTTGTTTTTTGTGTGAGAGGGGTTTCGTGGTTTGGGGTTTGATGCTCCTGTTGATGGAGTGATTGTTGTTTTTTGTGTGAGACGGTTTTTGGGGTTTGGGGTTTGATGCTCTTGTTGATGGAGTGATTGTTGTTTTTTGTGTGAGAGGGGTTTCGGGGTTTGGGGTTTGATGCTCTTGTTGATGGAATGATTGTTGGTTTTTTGTGTGAGAGGGGTTTTGGGGTTTGGGGTTTGATGCTCTTGTTGATGAAGTGATTGTTGTTTTTTGTGTGAGAGGTGTTTTGGGGTTTGGGGTTTGATGCTCTTGTTGATGGAGTGATTGTTGTTTTTTGTGTGAGAGGGGTTCTGGGGTTTGGGGTTTGATGCTCTTGTTGATGGAGTGATTGTTGGTTTTTTGTGTGAGGGGGGTTTTGGGGTTTGGGGTTTGATGCTCTTGTTGATGGAGTGATTGTTGTTTTTTGTGTGAGAGGGGTTTTGGGGTTTGGGGTTTGATGCTCTTGCTGATGGAGTGATTGTTGGTTTTTTGTGTGAGAGGGGTTTTGGGGTTTGGGGTTTGATGCTCTTGTTGATGGAGTGATTGTTATTTTTTGTGTGAGAGGGGTTTCGGGGTTCGAGGTTTGATGCTCTTGTTGATGAACTGATTGTTGTTTTTTGTGTGAGAGGGGTTTTGGGGTTTGGGGTTCGATGCTCTTGTTGATGGAGTGATTGTTGTTTTTTGTGTGAGTGGTTTTGGGGTTTGGGGTTTGATGCTCTTGTTGATGGAGTGATTGTTGTTTTTTGTGTGAGAGGGGTATTGGGGTTCGGGGTTTGATGCTCTTGTTGATGGAGTGATTGTTGTTTTTTGTGTGAGGGGTTTTTGGGTTCGGGGTTTGATGCTCTTGGTGATGGAGTTATTGTTGTTTTTTGTGTGAGAGGGGTTTTGGGGTTCGGGGTTTGATGCTCTTGTTGATGGAGTGATTGTTGTTTTTTGTGTGAGGGGTTTTGGGGATTGGGGTTTGATGCTCTTGTTGATGAAGCGACTGTTGGTTTTTTGTGTGAGAGGGGTTTTGGGGTTTGGTGTTTGATGCTGTTGTTGATGGAGTGATTGTTGTTTTTTGTGTGAGAGGGGTTTTGGGGTTTGGGGTTTGATGCTCTTGTTGATGGAGTGATAGTTGTTTTCTGTGTGAGAGGGGTTTCGGGGTTTGGGGTTTGATGCTCTTGTTGATGTAGTGATTGTTGGTTTTTTGTGTGAGAGGGGTTTTGGGGTTTGGGGTTTGATGCTCTTGTTGATGAAGTGATTGTTGTTTTTTGTGTGAGAGGGGTTTTGGGGTTTGGGGATTGATGCTCTTGTTGATGGAGTGATTGTTGTTTTTTGTGTGAGGGGTTTTGGGGTTCGGGGTTTGATGCTCTTGTTGATGGAGTGATTGTTGTTTTTTGTGAGAGGGGTTTCGGGGTTCGGGGTTTGATGCTCTTGTTGATGGAGTGATTGTTGGTTTTTTGTGTGAGAGGGGTTTTGGGGTTTGGGGTTTGATGCTCTTGTTGATGGAGTGATTGTTGTTTTTTGTGTGAGGGGTTTTGGGGTTTGGGGTTTGATGCTCTTGTTGATGGAGTGATTGTTGGTTTTTTGTGTGAGAGGGATTTTGGGGTTTGGGGTTTGATGCTCTTGTTGATGGAGTGATTGTTGTTTTTTGTGTGAGAGGGGTTTTGGTGTTTGGGGTTTCATGCTCTTGTTGATGGAGTGATTGTTGGTTTTTTGTGTGAGAGGGGTTTTGTGGTTTGGGGTTTGATGCTCTTGTTGATGGAGTGATTGTTGGTTTTTTGTGTGAGAGGGGTTTTGGGGTTTGGGGTTTGATGCTCTTGTTGATGGAGTGATTGTTGTTTTTTGTGTGAGAGGGGTTTTGGTGTTTGGGGTTTCATGCTCTTGTTGATGGAGTGATTGTTGGTTTTTTGTGTGAGAGGGGTTTTGGGGTTTGGGGTTTGATGCTCTTGTTGATAGAGTGATTGTTGTTTTTTGTGTGAGAGGGGTTTTGGGGTTTTGGGTTTGATGCTCTTGTTGATGTAGTGATTGTTGTTTTTTGTGTGAGAGGGGTTTCGGGGTTTGGGGTTTGATGCTCTTGTTGATGGAGTGATTGTTGTTTTTTGTGTGAGAGGGGTTTCGGGGTTTGGGGTTTGATGCTCTTGTTGATGGAATGATTGTTGGTTTTTTGTGTGAGAGGGGTTTTGGGGTTTGGGGTTTGATGCTCTTGTTGATGAAGTGATTGTTGTTTTTTGTGTGAGAGGGGTTTTGGGGTTTGGGGTTTGATGCTCTTGTTGATGGAGTGATTGTTGTTTTTTGTGTGAGAGGGTTTTGGGGTTTGGGGTTTGATGCTCTTGTTGATGGAGTGATTGTTGGTTTTTTGTGTGAGAGGGGTTTTGGGGTTTGGGGTTTGATGCTCTTGTTGATGGAGTGATTGTTGTTTTTTGTGTGAGAGGGGTTTTGGGGTTTGGGGTTTGATGCTCTTGCTGATGGAGTGATTGTTGTTTTTTTGTGTGAGAGGGGTTTTGGGGTTTGGGGTTTGATGCTCTTGTTGATGGAGTGATTGTTGTTTTTTGTGTGAGAGGGGTTTCGGGGTTCGAGGTTTGATGCTCTTGTTGATGAAGTGATTGTTGTTTTTTGTGTGAGAGGGGTTTTGGGGTTTGGGGTTCGATGCTCTTGTTGATGGAGTGATTGTTGTTTTTTGTGTGAGAGGGGTTTTGGGGTTTGGGGTTTGATGCTCTTGTTGATGGAGTGATTGTTGGTTTTTTGTGTGAGAGGGGTTTTGGGGTTTGGGGTTTGATGCTCTTGTTGATGGAGTGATTGTTGGTTTTTTGTGTGAGAGGGGTTTTGGGGTTTGGGGTTTGATGCTCTTGTTGATGGAGTGATTGTTGTTTTTTGTGTGAGTGGGGTTTTGGGGTTTGGGGTTTGATGCTCCTGTTGATGGAGTTATTGTTGTTTTTTGTGTGTGAGGGGTTTCTGGGTTCGGGGTTTGATGCTCTTGTTGATGGAGTGATTGTTGATTTTTGTGTCTGAGGGGTTTTGGGGTTTGGGGTATGATGCTCTTGTTGATGGAGTGATTGTTGTTTTTTGTGTGAGCGGGGTTTTGGGGTTCGGGGTTTGATGCTCTTGTTGATATAGAGATTGTTGTTTTTTGTGTGAGGGGTTTTGGGGTTTGGGGTTTGATGCTCTTGTTGATGAAGCGATTGTTGGTTTTTTGTGTGAGAGGGGTTTTGGGGTTTGGCGTTTGATGCTCTTGTTGATGGAGTGATTGTTGTTTTTTGTGTGAGAGGGGTTTCGTGGTTTGGGGTTTGATGCTCTTGTTGATGGAGTGATTGTTGTTTTTTGTGTGAGACGGTTTTTGGGGTTTGGGGTTTGATGCTCTTGTTGATGGAGTGATTGTTGTTTTTTGTGTGAGAGGGGTTTCGGGGTTTGGGGTTTGATGCTCTTGTTGATGGAATGATTGTTGGTTTTTTGTGTGAGAGGGGTTTTGGGGTTTGGGGTTTGATGCTCTTGTTGATGAAGTGATTGTTGTTTTTTGTGTGAGAGGGGTTTTGGTGTTTGGGGTTTGATGCTCTTGTTGATGGAGTGATTGTTGTTTTTTGTGTGAGAGGGGTTCTGGGGTTTGGGGTTTGATGTTCTTGTTGATGGAGTGATTGTTGTTTTTTGTGTGAGAGGGGTTTTGGGGTTTGGGGTTTGATGCTCTTGCTGATGGAGTGATTGTTGGTTTTTTGTGTGAGAGGGGTTTTGGGGTTTGGGGTTTGATGCTCTTGTTGATGGAGTGATTGTTGTTTTTTGTGTGAGAGGGGTTTCGGGGTTCGAGGTTTGATGCTCTTTTTGATGAACTGATTGTTGTTTTTTGTGTGAGAGGGTATTTGGGGTTTGGGGTTCGATGCTCTTGTTGATGGAGTGATTGTTGTTTTTTGTGTGAGTGGTTTTGGGGTTTGGGGTTTGATGCTCTTGTTGATGGAGTGATTGTTGTTTTTTGTGTGAGAGGGGTATTGGGGTTCGGGGTTTGATGCTCTTGTTGATGGCGTGATTGTTGTTTTTTGTGTGAGGGGTTTTTGGGTTCGGGGTTTGATGCTCTTGGTGATGGAGTTATTGTTGTTTTTTGTGTGAGAGGGGTTTTGGGGTTCGGGGTTTGATGCTCTTGTTGATGGAGTGAATGTTGTTTTTTGTGTGAGGGGTTTTGGGGATTGGGGTTTGATGCTCTTGTTGATGAAGCGACTGTTGGTTTTTTGTGTGAGAGGGGTTTTGGGGTTTGGTGTTTGATGCTGTTGTTGATGGAGTGATTGTTGTTTTTTGTGTGAGAGGGGTTTTGGGGTTTGGGGTTTGATGCTCTTGTTGATGGAGTGATAGTTGTTTTCTGTGTGAGAGGGGTTTCGGGGTTTGGGGTTTGATGCTCTTGTTGATGTAGTGATTGTTGGTTTTTTGTGTGAGAGGGGTTTTGGGGTTTGGGGTTTGATGCTCTTGTTGATGAAGTGATTGTTGTTTTTTGTGTGAGAGGGGTTTTGGGGTTTGGGGATTGATGCTCTTGTTGATGGAGTGATTGTTGTTTTTTGTGTGAGGGGTTTTGGGGTTCGGGGTTTGATGCTCTTGTTGATGGAGTGATTGTTGTTTTTTGTGTGAGGGGTTTTGGGGTTTGGGGTTTGATGCTCTTGTTGATGGACTGATTGTTGTTTTTTGTGTGAGAGGGTTTTGGGGTTTGGGGTTTGATGCTCTTGCTGATGGAGTGATTGTTGGTTTTTTGTGTGAGAGGGGTTTTGGGGTTTGGGGTTTGATGCTCTTGTTGATGGAGTGATTGTTGTTTTTTGTGTGAGAGGGGTTTTGGGGTTTGGGGTTCGATGCTCTTGTTGATGGAGTGATTGTTGTTTTTTGTGTGAGGGGTTTTGGGGTTTGGGGTATGATGCTTTTGTTGATGGAGTGATTGTTGTTTTTTGTGTGAGAGGGGTTTTGGGGTTCGGGGTTTGATGCTCTTGTTGATGGAGTGATGGTTGTTTTTTGTGTGAGGGGTTTTGGGGTTCGGGGTTTGATGCTCTTGTTGATGGAGTGATTGTTGTTTTTTGTGTGAGAGGGGTTTTGGGGTTTGGGGTTTGATGCTCTTGTTGATGGAGTGATTGTTGGTTTTTTGTGTGAGAGGGGTTTTGGGGTTTGGGGTTTGATGCTCTTGTTGATGGAGTGATTGTTGGTTTTTTGTGTGAGAGGGGTTTTGGGGTTTGGGGTTTGATGCTCTTGTTGATGGAGTGATTGTTGTTTTTTGTGTGAGTGGGGTTTTGGGGTTTGGGGTTTGAGGCTCCTGTTGATGGAGTTATTGTTGTTTTTTGTGTGTGAGGGGTTTCTGGGTTCGGGGTTTGATGCTCTTGTTGATGGAGTGATTGCTGATTTTTGTGTCTGAGGGGTTTTGGGGTTTGGGGTATGATGCTCTTGTTGATGGAGTGATTGTTGTTTTTTGTGTGAGCGGGGTTTTGGGGTTCGGGGTTTGATGCTCTTGTTGATATAGAGATTGTTGTTTTTTGTGTGAGGGGTTTTGGGGTTTGGTGTTTGATGCTCTTGTTGATGAAGCGATTGTTGGTTTATTGTGTGAGAGGGGTTTTGGGGTTTGGGGTTTGATGCTCTTGTTGATGGAGTGATTGTTGTTTTTTGTGTGAGAGGGGTTTCGTGGTTTGGGGTTTGATGCTCCTGTTGATGGAGTAATTGTTGTTTTTTGTGTGAGACGGTTTTTGGGGTTTGGGGTTTGATGCTCTTGTTGATGGAGTGATTGTTGTTTTTTGTGTGAGAGGGGTTTCGGGTTTTGGGGTTTGATGCTCTTGTTGATGGAATGATTGTTGGTTTTTTGTGTGAGAGGGGTTTTGGGGTTTGGGGTTTGATGCTCTTGTTGATGGAGTGATTGTTGTTTTTTGTGTGAGAGGGGTTCTGGGGTTTGGGGTTTGATGCTCTTGTTGATGGAGTGATTGTTGGTTTTTTGTGTGAGGGGGGTTTTGGGGTTTGGGGTTTGATGCTCTTGTTGATGGAGTGATTGTTGTTTTTTGTGTGAGAGGGGTTTTGGGGGTTGGGGTTTGATGCTCTTGCTGATGGAGTGATTGTTGGTTTTTTGTGTGAGAGGGGTTTTGGGGTTTGGGGTTTGATGCTCTTGTTGATGGAGTGATTGTTATTTTTTGTGTGAGAGGGGTTTCGGGGTTCGAGGTTTGATGCTCTTGTTGATGAACTGATTGTTGTTTTTTGTGTGAGAGGGGTTTTGGGGTTTGGGGTTCGATGCTCTTGTTGATGGAGTGATTGTTGTTTTTTGTGTGAGTGGTTTTGGGGTTTGGGGTTTGATGCTCTTGTTGATGGAGTGATTGTTGTTTTTTGTGTGAGAGGGGTATTGGGGTTCGGGGTTTGATGCTCTTGTTGATGGAGTGATTGTTGTTTTTTGTGTGAGGGGTTTTTGGGTTCGGGGTTTGATGCTCTTGGTGATGGAGTTATTGTTGTTTTTTGTGTGAGAGGGGTTTTGGGGTTCGGGGTTTGATGCTCTTGTTGATGGAGTGATTGTTGTTTTTTGTGTGAGGGGTTTTGGGGATTGGGGTTTGATGCTCTTGTTGATGAAGCGACTGTTGGTTTTTTGTGTGAGAGGGGTTTTGGGGTTTGGTGTTTGATGCTGTTGTTGATGGAGTGATTGTTGTTTTTTGTGTGAGAGGGGTTTTGGGGTTTGGGGTTTGATGCTCTTGTTGATGGAGTGATAGTTGTTTTCTGTGTGAGAGGGGTTTCGGGGTTTGGGGTTTGATGCTCTTGTTGATGTAGTGATTGTTGGTTTTTTGTGTGAGAGGGGTTTTGGGGTTTGGGGTTTGATGCTCTTGTTGATGAAGTGATTGTTGTTTTTTGTGTGAGAGGGGTTTTGGGGTTTGGGGATTGATGCTCTTGTTGATGGAGTGATTGTTGTTTTTTGTGTGAGGGGTTTTGGGGTTCGGGGTTTGATGCTCTTGTTGATGGAGTGATTGTTGTTTTTTGTGAGAGGGGTTTCGGGGTTCGGGGTTTGATGCTCTTGTTGATGGAGTGATTGTTGGTTTTTTGTGTGAGAGGGGTTTTGGGGTTTGGGGTTTGATGCTCTTGTTGATGGAGTGATTGTTGTTTTTTGTGTGAGGGGTTTTGGGGTTTGGGGTTTGATGCTCTTGTTGATGGAGTGATTGTTGGTTTTTTGTGTGAGAGGGATTTTGGGGTTTGGGGTTTGATGCTCTTGTTGATGGAGTGATTGTTGTTTTTTGTGTGAGAGGGGTTTTGGTGTTTGGGGTTTCATGCTCTTGTTGATGGAGTGATTGTTGGTTTTTTGTGTGAGAGGGGTTTTGGGGTTTGGGGTTTGATGCTCTTGTTGATGGAGTGATTGTTGGTTTTTTGTGTGAGAGGGGTTTTGGGGTTTGGGGTTTGATGCTCTTGTTGATGGAGTGATTGTTGTTTTTTGTGTGAGAGGGGTTTTGGTGTTTGGGGTTTCATGCTCTTGTTGATGGAGTGATTGTTGGTTTTTTGTGTGAGAGGGGTTTTGGGGTTTGGGGTTTGATGCTCTTGTTGATGAAGTGATTGTTGTTTTTTGTGTGAGAGGGGTTTTGGGGTTTGGGGTTTGATGCTCTTGTTGATGGAGTGATTGTTGTTTTTTGTGTGAGAGGGTTTTTGGGGTTTGGGGTTTGATGCTCTTGTTGATGGAGTGATTGTTGGTTTTTTGTGTGAGAGGGGTTTTGGGGTTTGGGGTTTGATGCTCTTGTTGATGGAGTGATTGTTGTTTTTTGTGTGAGAGGGGTTTTGGGGTTCGGGGTTTGATGCTCTTGCTGATGGAGTGATTGTTGTTTTTTTGTGTGAGAGGGGTTTTGGGGTTTGGGGTTTGATGCTCTTGTTGATGGAGTGATTGTTGTTTTTTGTGTGAGAGGGGTTTCGGGGTTCGAGGTTTGATGCTCTTGTTGATGAAGTGATTGTTGTTTTTTGTGTGAGAGGGGTTTTGGGGTTTGGGGTTCGATGCTCTTGTTGATGGAGTGATTGTTGTTTTTTGTGTGAGAGGGGTTTTGGGGTTCGGGGTTTGATGCTCTTGTTGATGGAGTGATTGTTGTTTTTTGTGTGAGGGGTTTTGGGGTTTGGGGTTTGATGCTCTTGTTGATGAAGCGACTGTTGGTTTTTTGAGTGAGAGGGGTTTTGGGGTTTGGTGTTTGATGCTGTTGTTGATGGAGTGATAGTTGTTTTCTGTGTGAGAGGGGTTTCGGGGTTTGGGGTTGATGCTCTTGTTGATGTAGTGATTGTTGGTTTTTTGTGTGAGAGGGGTTTTGGGGTTTGGGGTTTGATGCTCTTGTTGATGAAGTGATTGTTGTTTTTTGTGTGAGAGGGGTTTTGGGGTTTGGGGTTTGATGCTCTTGTTGATGGAGTGATTGTTGGTTTTTTGTGTGAGAGGGATTTTGGGGTTTGGGGTTTGATGCTCTTGTTGATGGAGTGATTGTTGTTTTTTGTGTGAGAGGGGTTTTGGTGTTTGGGGTTTCATGCTCTTGTTGATGGAGTGATTGTTGGTTTTTTGTGTGAGAGGGGTTTTGGGGTTTGGGGTTTGATGCTCTTGTTGATGGAGTGATTGTTGGTTTTTTGTGTGAGAGGGGTTTTGGGGTTTGGGGTTTGATGCTCTTGTTGATGGAGTGATTGTTGTTTTTTGTGTGAGGGGTTTCGGGGTTCGGGGTTTGATGCTCTTGTTAATGGAGTGATTGTTGTTTTTTGTGAGAGGGGTTTCGGGGTTTGGGGTTTGATGCTCTTGTTGATGGAGTGATTGTTGTTTTTTGTGCGAGGGGTTTTGGGGTTTGGGGTTTGATGCTCTTGTTGATGGACTGATTGTTGTTTTTTGTGTGAGAGGGTTTTGGGGTTTGGGGTTTGATGCTCTTGCTGATGGAGTGATTGTTGGTTTTTTGTCTGAGAGGGGTTTTGGGGATTGGGGTTTGATGCTCTTGTTGATGGAGTGATTGTTGTTTTTTGTGTGAGAGGGGTTTCGGGGTTTGGGGTTCGATGCTCTTGTTGATGGAGTGATTGTTGTTTTTTGTGTGAGGGGTTTTGGGGTTTGTGGTATGATGCTCTTGTTGATGGAGTGATTGTTGTTTTTTGTGTGAGGGGTTTTGGGGTTCGGGGTTTGATGCTCTTGTTGATGGAGTGATTGTTGTTTTTTGTGAGAGGGGTTTCGGGGTTCGGGGTTTGATGCTCTTGTTGATGGAGTGATTGTTGGTTTTTTGTGTGAGAGGGGTTTTGGGGTTTGGGGTTTGATGCTCTTGTTGATGGAGCGATTGTTGTTTTTTGTGTGAGAGGGGTTTTGGGGTTTGGGGTTTGATGCTCTTGTTGATGGAGTGATTGTTGGTTTTTTGTGTGAGAGGGATTTTGGGGTTTGGGGTTTGATGCTCTTGTTGATGGAGTGATTGTTGTTTTTTGTGTGAGAGGGGTTTTGGTGTTTGGGGTTTCATGCTCTTGTTGATGGAGTGATTGTTGGTTTTTTGTGTGAGAGGGGTTTTGGGGTTTGGGGTTTGATGCTCTTGTTGATGGAGTGATTGTTGGTTTTTTGTGTGAGAGGGGTTTTGGGGTTTGGGGTTTGATGCTCTTGTTGATGGAGTGATTGTTGGTTTTTTGTGTGAGAGGGGTTTTGGGGTTTGGGGTTTGATGCTCTTGTTGATGGAGTGATTGTTGTTTTTTGTGTGAGGGGTTTCGGGGTTCGGGGTTTGATGCTCTTGTTAATGGAGTGATTGTTGTTTTTTGTGAGAGGGGTTTCGGGGTTTGGGGTTTGATGCTCTTGTTGATGGAGTGATTGTTGTTTTTTGTGCGAGGGGTTTTGGGGTTTGGGGTTTGATGCTCTTGTTGATGGACTGATTGTTGTTTTTTGTGTGAGAGGGTTTTGGGGTTTGGGGTTTGATGCTCTTGCTGATGGAGTGATTGTTGGTTTTTTGTCTGAGAGGGGTTTTGGGGTTTGGGGTTTGATGCTCTTGTTGATGGAGTGATTGTTGTTTTTTGTGTGAGAGGGGTTTCGGGGTTTGGGGTTCGATGCTCTTGTTGATGGAGTGATTGTTGTTTTTTGTGTGAGGGGTTTTGGGGTTTGTGGTATGATGCTCTTGTTGATGGAGTGATTGTTGTTTTTTGTGTGAGGGGTTTTGGGGTTCGGGGTTTGATGCTCTTGTTGATGGAGTGATTGTTGTTTTTTGTGAGAGGGGTTTCGGGGTTCGGGGTTTGATGCTCTTGTTGATGGAGTGATTGTTGGTTTTTTGTGTGAGAGGGGTTTTGGGGTTTGGGGTTTGATGCTCTTGTTGATGGAGCGATTGTTGTTTTTTGTGTGAGAGGGGTTTTGGGGTTTGGGGTTTGATGCTCTTGTTGATGGAGTGATTGTTGGTTTTTTGTGTGAGAGGGATTTTGGGGTTTGGGGTTTGATGCTCTTGTTGATGGAGTGATTGTTGTTTTTTGTGTGAGAGGGGTTTTGGTGTTTGGGGTTTCATGCTCTTGTTGATGGAGTGATTGTTGGTTTTTTGTGTGAGAGGGGTTTTGGGGTTTGGGGTTTGATGCTCTTGTTGATGGAGTGATTGTTGGTTTTTTGTGTGAGAGGGGTTTTGGGGTTTGGGGTTTGATGCTCTTGTTGATGGAGTGATTGTTGTTTTTTGTGTGAGAGGGGTTTTGGGGTTTGGGGTTTGATGCTCTTGTTGATGGAGTGATTGTTGGTTTTTTGTGTGAGAGGGGTTTTGGGGTTTGGGGTTTGATGCTCTTGTTGATGGAGTGATTGTTGTTTTTTGTGTGAGAGGGGTTTTGGGGTTTGGGGTTTGATGCTCTTGTTGATGGAGTGATTGTTGGTTTTTTGTGTGAGAGGGGTTTTGGGGTTTGGGGTTTGATGCTCTTGTTGATGGAGTGATTGTTGTTTTTTGTGTGAGAGGGGTTTTGGGGCTCAGGGTTGATATTCTTGTTGCTGTTTGTGGGATTTGTGTTTTTTTTGCACGTGACACACTGTAAGGTTTCACTGCTAATGTAATGGCTTCTCTGTAATGTTCCACTGCTGAGGTAATGGTTTCTCTGTAGCAGCAATGTTTGGGTTATGACTAGCGATAATGGAGCATGTTAGCCAATGAGTGGAATGTTGTTCTTTTTTGTGTGTCTGCGAGCTGGGAATTCATGGTCTTTTGCAGGGGAGAGATGAAGAGCGAAGACACGAATGATAAAATGGCTTGTGTAATTCTCGTTTTAATGCAGACCAGCGCTGAGGTAGCGTTAGCTGGGGATGGAGATTTCAAAGACAGAGTTTTATCGTTTCTGAGGAGTGAGGGGAAAGGGAGGTCGGATTTGGAATGTCTAATTAGTCCACGTCCCCCAGTGAAGTGTGAGAATTCTGAGGTAGTATCCGCCCTTACTTCTCTGGCAAATAAATGGAAAAATCAGATTCAAAGTCCCAGCTATGGCAGGCTCTGCCTGTTCTCTGGAATAATGCCGACCCCTAAAGGGGAGGAGGAGTATGAGACTTGGGCGGAGCGGACGCTCAGTTGTTAGATGAGTGGCAGTCCTCTGATGACGAAAAGCGACAGAGATTGGTTGAAAGTTTGAATGGGCGGGCCACTGACATCGTCAGGTTAAAGTATCCCGTAGCGACTGCTGTCAATTACATCCAAGCACTGGACAATGTTTTTGGCCCAACAGGAAGCCCAATGGAACTCATCGTGGGGTTTCAGATCATGCATCAGGGGAAGGGGGAGAAGCTTACTGCTTATATTTCTCAGCTAGAGCTAAATTGCTTGCAGCGCAGAGGGGTCATTCAGGCAGCTGAGATGGATCAGATAAGAATGAACCCGATAGCCAGGGACGCCCAGTCCCGTGACCTGATTGCTTGGGGTCTCCGACAGTCTCATAAGATCCTCCATCTTTAGTTGAGCTGATCAGAGAGGTACAGGAAGAAGAGAATGCGGTGGAGTCACGGGAGGACTCTGTCAACAGGATACGGTCATCGGTGAAGTGACCACAGAGAATGGAGATATGTCAGCTGTTATCCTCGGGTGTGACCCCTCCATATGATGGAGCTAATGGGGGGGTGGATTCCCCAAGGGGACGAACAATGCGGAGGGCTGCTGGCAGCAGGTGTCAAGCCCGAAGGAGAGTGAGCCCCCTAGTACCTCAGCAGAGAGAGTTGTTGGGAAAACTTAGAGCAGACCCAGTGAGGGAACAGCCTGGTGTCTCTGGGGGAACACATTCTCAGCAAAGTACCAAGGAACCCCTGAAAGCGAAACGTCCAACTCCTGAAGGCTTAGTGGGTCCATGCTCCAGTGTGTCGCTACAAATAGAGAGTATTTATGCTAAAGCCATACTCAACACCAGGCCGCGTTGTTGTACAGTTTGTTTTACAACTAGTATCTGAAGCATTTACCATTGACACCATTCAGGGCACTGGAGATCTGGGGGCTTAGTGCTAATGATTATCCATACGACGGTTATTTGTCAGTGAAGCTGGAAAGGGTACAGAGGAGATTTACCAGGATGCTGCCTGGTTTAGAGAGTATGGATTATGATCAGAGATTAAGGGAGCTAGGGCTTTACTCTTTGGAGTGAAGGAGGATGAGAGGAGACATGATAGAGGTGTACAAGATATTAAGAGGAATAGATAGAGTGGACAGCCAGCACTTCTTCCCCAGGGCACCACCGCTCAGTACAAGAGGACGTGGCTTTAAGGTAAGGGGAGGGAAGTTCAAGGGGGATATTAGAAGAAGGTTTTTCACTCAGAGAGTGGTTGGTGCGTGGAATGCACTGCCTGAGTCAGTGGTGGAGGCAGATACACTAGTGAAGTTTAAGAGACTACTAGACAGGTATATGGAGGAATTTAAGGTGGGGGGTTATATAGGAGGCAGGGTTTGAGGGTCAGCACAACATTGTGGGCCAAAGGGCCTGTAATGTGCTGTACTATTCTATGTTCTATGTTCTATGTTTTGTTGGAGTTCTTGGAGGCCGATGTGGGAGTGTCTGAGGCCCTTAATACATTGGTACTAGTTTGTCCAGACCCTGTTGAGAAGGACGGCATTTCAATTCTGGTGGGGACCAACACCCCTCTTGTGAAGAGGCTCATGGGGGTCTGCAAGGAGAAGGCTGGTGAGAGCTTTCTGGGAACATTGTCCGTGCACCTGGGGTTTTGAGCTGCTTTTGAGGAAGTGTGTGGCAGCATTGGGCCCGACACCGAATTTAAACGAGGGACTGTGTGGTTCACCCAGTCAAAGCCAATGGTGGTACAGCCCGGGTAAATAGCGAGAGTGATGGGGACCCCCAAATTTCCCGGAGTGCCTGAGGGCGAAGTCCTCTTAGTGGACGCTCTGGAAGGCCACGAGGGAGAGTCAGGATTTCCTGCTGGGGTACTGGTGAGGCCCGAGTTGCAGAAGCCGTCGGTTGTACAGGAACATAGGATGGCAGTGATTGTCAGGAACACTATGAAGAGGGAGGTCCCCTTCAAGCAGGGGATGTCCCTGGCACATTTATTCCTGGTGATGGTAATATCTAGTGTCCCTGTGAGACACACAGGGGAGAAACTACCGGAAAAAAGGGGAAAGTTGATCAGAGTCATTCAACCTCGGGGACTCCCCGGTTCCTGCGGGTTGGAAGAGGAGGTTGATAAAGAAGCTGGAAGGTGTCTTTTCCACTGATGAGTTTGATGTGGGTTGTTCCAAGAGCATTCGTCACGCTATCCAGGTGACCGAGGACACTCAAGTAAGAGAGAGTTTGCGAAGACTGGTCCCTGCAGAGGTGGAGGATGTTCGGCAGCATTTGTGTAAGTTGGAGGAAGCTGGGATCATCACTGAGTCCTGAAGCCCCTATGATTCGCCAATAGTCACGGCCCGAAAGAAGAATGGGAAGGTATGGTTGTGTGTGGACTATAGGACTCTGAACCGTCCCTGACCAGTATACTGTCCCAAGGATTGAAGACATGTGGTCCTGCCTGAGTGCTGCGAAGTGGTTCAGTGTGCTGGACTTGAGGAGTGGATATTACAAGATCCCCATGAATGAGGCCAACAAAGAGAAAATGGCATTTATATGTCCGCTGGGATTTTTCCAGTTCGAAAGGATGCTCCAGGGCATCTCAGGAACCCGTGCAACCTTCCAGCGGGTCATGGAGAAGACGGAGAGGGATATGAAATTGCTTGAGGCATTGGTATAACTGGATGACCTCATAGTATTTGGATCCACCTGGGAAGAACATGAAATGAGGCTGCTGAAGGTGCTGGGCTGCATGAAAGCTGAAGGGTTAAAACTTTCCCTGGACAAGTGCCAGTTCTGCTAAACATCTGTTAGCTATGTTGGGATCATAGTCTCATGGGATGGGGTAGCTACAGACCCAGCTAATATCGAGGCAGTTACCACTTGGCCAAGAACCCAGACTGTGAGCGCTCTGCGCTCGTTCCTCGGGTTCTGTAGTTACTGTCGGAGGTTTGTGAAAGGCTACGTGAAAGTGAGTCACCCTTTGAATCAGCTTCTGTGTGGTTACCCTCCCTTGGGGAAGAAGGGGTGGGGGAGGAAAGGACAGGAGGGTGGAGAGTATCTTAGCCCGTCGGAGCCCTTTGGACAGAGGTGGGATGCAAAATGTGAGGAGGCCTTTCAGTTGCTGAAGGAGCTGCTGACCCAGGCACCAGTGCTGGCTTTTGCAGACCCCCGATTGCCGTATGTACTGCACACGGATGCCAGCCAAGAGGGTTTAGGGGGTGTCCTGTATCAGGATCAGGGCTCCGGGTTGAGGCCCATGGCGTTTTTCAGCCGGAGTCTGTCGCCCCCCGAGAAAAACTATCCCACGTTTAAGTTGGAATTTCTGGCGTTGAAATGGGCGGTAGTGCATAAGCTGAGTGACTATCTCTACGGGGCCAAGTTTGAGGTGAGGACGGACAACAACCCCCTAACTTTTATCGTGACCTCAGTGAAACTGGATGCCACAGGCCATCGGTGGTTGGCGGCGTTGTCTGCCTCTGATTTCAGCCTGAAGTACTGGCCGGGAAGCAGGAACTTTGATGCTGATGCTTTGTCCCGAGGGGCACATGAGGGACTGGTCAGAGACGAGGAGTGGGAGTGCATTCCTGCCCCGGGGGTGAAGGCCCTGTGTCAGTTTGCCATCACCGTGAAGGCAGAGGGAAAGGAGTGGCCGGATCGAGTGGTGGATCAATTGGGAGCTTCTAATGATGACTTTCCCCAAGTTTATTGTAACTTGACTGCTCTGAAGACAAATCAGTTACGTGGCTCAGGCAGAGAAGACGAAACATGCGTCGGTGCCTCCATTACTGTGAGAATGGCCTCAGTTGGAGTTGAAGAACCAGATCTGATACCGGATCACGTCACCCCCAGATCGACCTTGGGGTTGCCAGCTGGTTTTGCCCGAGAAGTATCGGAGGAGTGTGTTGAAGTCACTTCATGATGACTCTGGACATGTGGGGGTGGAGAAGACCTATGGATTGCTCACAGTCTGGTTTTACTGGCCCTGGATGAAATTGGAGGTGGAAGAATACTGCAAGTCATGCTTTTGATGCATACGGCGGAAGACACTGCCTACGCGGACAGCTCCCTTGTCCCACTTGCAGAGTGTGGGGCCCCTGGACTTGGTGTGTATGGTCAATAGAACCTGATGCCAGCAACACGGCGAATGGCTTAGTCATCACGGACTACTACACCAGATATGCACAGGCTTTTCCTACCCAGGAACAGAGGATGTCTACGGTGGCAAAAGTGTTATGGGAGAAGTACTTCATCTATTATGGCCTTCCCAGGTGGTTACATAGTGATCAGGGATGGGATTTTGAGAGCAGACTCATCCATGCTTGGAGTCAAGAAGTTGAGACCATGCCCTATTACCAGCAGGGTGATCCCCAGCCCGAGAGGTTTAATCGGACCTTGCTAGACATGCTCAGGACCTTGGAGATCAGCAAGAAGAGCAGGTGGAGTCAACATATTGGGCATCTGGTTCACAGTTACAACTGTACTCGAAATGAAACTACTGGGTACTCGCCATATTTTCTGATGTTTGGGCACGTGGCTGTAATATTCCACTGCTAATGTAATGGCTTTTCTGTAATATTCCACTGCTAATGTAATGGCTTTTCTGTAATGTTCCACTGCTAAGGTAATGGCTTCTCTGTAATGTTCCACTGCTAATGTAATGGTTTCTCTGTAATGTTCCACTGCTGAGGTAATGGCTTCTCTGTAATGTTCCACTGCTAATGTAATGGTTTCTCTGTAATGTTCCACTGCTGAGGTAATGGTTTCTCTGTAATGTTCCACTGCTAAGGTAATGGTTTCTCTGTAATGTTCCACTGCTAAGGTAATGGCTTCTCTGTAATGTTCCACTGCTGAGGTAATGGCTTCTCTGTAATGTTCCACTGCTGAGGTAATGGCTTCTCTGTAATGTTCCACTGCTAATGTAATGGTTTCTCTGTAATGTTCCACTGCTAATGTAATGGCTTCTCTGTAATGTTCCACTGCTAAGGTAATGGCTTCTCTGTAATGTTCCACTGCTAATGTAATGGTTTCTCTGTAATGTTCCACTGCTAAGGTAATGGTTTTTCTGTAATGTTCCACTGCTGAGGTAATGGTTTCTCTGTAATGTTCCACTGCTAATGTAATGGTTTCTCTGTAATGTTCCACTGCTGAGGTAATGGCTTCTCTGTAATGTTCCACTGCTAATGTAATGGTTTCTCTGTAATGTTCCACTGCTAATGTAATGGCTTCTCTGTAATGTTCCACTGCTGAGGTAATGGCTTCTCTGTAATGTTCCACTGCTAATGTAATGGTTTCTCTGTAATGTTCCACTGCTAATGTAATGGCTTCTCTGTAATGTTCCACTGCTAAGGTAATGGCTTCTCTGTAATGTTCCACTGCTAATGTAATGGTTTCTCTGTAATGTTCCACTGCTAAGGTAATGGTTTCTCTGTAATGTTCCACTGCTGAGGTAATGGTTTCTCTGTAATGTTCCACTGCTAATGTAATGGTTTCTCTGTAATGTTCCACTGCTAAGGTAATGGTTTCTCTGTAATGTTCCACTGCTGAGGTAATGGTTTCTCTGTAATGTTCCACTGCTGAGGTAATGGCTTCTCTGTAATGTTCCACTGCTAATATAATGGTTTCTCTGTAATGTTCCACTGCTAAGGTAATGGCTTCTCTGTAATGTTCCACTGCTAAGGTAATGGCTTCTCTGTAATGTTCCACTGCTGAGGTAATGGCTTCTCTGTAATGTTCCACTGCTAATGTAATGGTTTCTCTGTAATGTTCCACTGCTAAGGTAATGGCTTCTCTGTAATGTTCCACTGCTAATGTAATGGGTTCTCTGTAGCCACAATATCTGGGATATGACTAGAGATAACGAGGCATGTTAGCCAATGAGCGGGATGTTGTTCTTTCTTGCGTGTCTGGGAGCTGGGAACTCGCAGTCTTTTGCCGGGGAGAGATAAGGAGAGAAGACGTGAATGGAGAGAGTTGGTAGACCGCTGGATGGAGTGGAATTGGAAGGTCAGCGACGATCGGAGGAGGTAGATGGTGGATGAACGGCCTTATCAGTGAGCTCCAAAGTTGTGCATTAGGCTGTTTCACGAGAATGGGCCCTTTTTTCTGTTTCTTTTCTAACCATATCATCAAATGAAGAATTATAAAGCACAATTGTTCAATCGCATATTGTTTACTGTTTGTTATTTCATGGTACTCATTTGTAACAGGGGACACATCGTGCAGCATCCACTCAAACAAGATTTCTTAAGTTTGCCCGGGCTGGGGGTGCTATCATCCCTATATTAAGCCACTCTTCTTGTTTGCACGATTTGTTTGTTTTTTGCATGAGAGGGGTTTTGGGGTTCGGGATTTAATGTGCTTGTTGCTGTTTGTGCGATTTGTTTTTTGCCCATGGGGGGAGTTGATGTTCTAGTTGCTGTTTGTGCAATTTGTTTTTTGAGCATGGTGTGGAGATTTGTTTTTTTGCATGTTGTGGAGGGGGGTGTTGATGTTTTTATTTGATTAGCTTCCATGGTTTTGTTTGTTTCATGGCTATCTGGAGAAGATGAATCTCAAAGTTGTATTCTGGATATATACTTTGATATCCATATTCAGATCTGGAGATTGGTGGCTGAAGATAATATTTTGCTATATGTCCTAACCCCAAAAATGCCTTAACACCAGAGAACCATTCAATAGTTCTATAACTGTAGGATGGAGGCTGTCCTTGAGGCTAGTGGTATGTACTTTTAGGCTTTAATCTTCTGCCTGAAGCATAGGAGGAGAAGAGAGATTGTCCATCGTGGGTGAAGTCTTTGATTATGTTGTCTGCTTTATCAAGACAGTTTGAAGTTTAGATCCTCGAAGAGGACCACAACCTCATCGTTGGGTCTGGAGGCTTACATGCCTTTAATGACTCAGAGTGCTCTGTTGACTGGAGTCAGGGATTTATGATTTGGCTTTTGGTAGGTTCACCCATACCAAACAGGTCAAAGGGTAGAGGCCAGATGAAGAGTGGTTGACCAGTCCTCTGGGTTCGGGGTCTCAGCTCAGGGCTAACAACCCCGACTGGTAAAACAAAATTGTTGCGGAAACAGCAATGAAGAATCCTTCTACATCTGAGTGTGACGGTATTCCTGAGTCTCCACCCGGGACTTGTATGACTGACAATAGTGAAAGGAGGTAGCTACTATCATGATGAAGGAAGCCCTGAACACCACCAGAGATGGAGGATCTTCATTGCTGCCCTAAACGCCAGTGGTGTAATGAGCAGTAAGTAAGTAACAGGAGTCTGCAGAGGGGAGACTGATTTCTGTAATGTGCTGAGTTGCATTCAGAGCTCTCTGCAGATTATTTTGGTCACAGGCAGAGAAGATGTTTTCTATGGTGCCTGTAATGAAGGTCGAAGGGAATATGCCAAAAATATTTAGCCTCCTGAGGCTTTGACCCTTTGACCCTCATCAATCCTTATCAATGTACCATATCACAGCATCCTATCCCAATGCATCGCAGCATGTTAGAATAACATTGTCATTTAAAATGAGTGAGACTACAGAGTGTTATGATGCATAAGGATCTGGAAGTCCTCATACATGAAACATACATTCATATGTAAAGAAACAACAACACACACAAAATGCTGGTAGAACACAGTAGGCTAGGCAGCATCTATAGGGAGAAGCGCTGTCGACATTTTGGGCCGAGACCCTTCGGCAGGAAGGGTTGTTGTTTGAATTTCCAGCATCTGCAGATTTCCTCGTGTTTGCTCTTCATATGTAAAGAAAGCTTTTGGCACAATGGCCTTCATAAATCAAAGTATTGAGTCAGGAGATGTTACATTGAAGTTGCACAAGACATTGGTGAGGCCTAATTAGGAGTAGTGTGTGCAGTTTTGGTCACCTACCTACAGGAAAGATGTAAACCAGATTGAAGGAGTACAGAGGAAAGTTACAAGTATGTTGCCAGGGCTGGAGGACCTGAGTTACAAGGAAAGATTGAATAGGCTAGGACTTTATTCCTTGAAATATGGAAGATTGAGAAGAAATTTGATAGAGATATACAAAATTATGAGGGGTGTAGATAGGGTAAATGCAACCAGGCTTTTTCTACTGAGGTTGGATGGGTCTACAGTCAGAGGTCATGGGTTAAGGGTGAAAGGTTAAAACATTTAAGCGGAACATGAGGAAAACCTTCTTCACTCAGAGAGTCGAGAGAGTGTGGAACGAGCTGCTAGTTTAGAGTAATGTAGTTGGTGGAAACATACAGAATTCACAACCACTGACATTGGTTTGGGGTTTCTCTTTAAAAGACTGGCCTGACATGATGGTGTAGTCATGTAAAGGACTTTTAGTGTGCCTTGTGTTCAGTTTTTAATGTTCAATTGTTACGGCTTTTTTGATCACCTCTGCTGTTTTATTTCAGAATTATTGAACATGTTGGCCAATACAGTCACTTTGAAACTGCCTGAGTTTTGGGAGCAAAATGCCAACGATTGGTTTATACAAGCCGAGGCCCACTTCATGCTGTGAGAAATCTCTGCCGACAACACCAAATATTTTTATGTGATGGCATTGCTCAGCATCTCCTTGGTTGTGAGAATGGTGAGTCTACTAGAACACCTGCCTAAACACGATAACTGAAAACACACCTTATACAGACTTTTGGACTATCAGAGTCTGATTGCATCAGCCAGTTGCTCTCCTTGCTTGGTCTCAGCAATGCTAAGCCTTCAGGGCTAATGGACCACGCGCTGTCTCTCCTCACCATCCTTGCTTAATTTTTAAAGAACTCAATGCAGCAAATGCCCGGTGAAGTGTGCGTAGCCCTCGCTAATGAACCCATGAAGGACTATAGTGAGCTTGTTAAATGTGCTGATAATCTACACTCAGCTAGGCAGTGGTACATCATTCCTCCTCCTTTCCCTACCTTAATAAGCCTCATCACCAAAGCCCCCAGCACAAGGATGCCAGCAACTGGGAACGGACGATGTGGGGCCTGTATTTTTACCACACTCGCTTTGATGTGGATGTTAGGAAGTGCTGACTGCCTTGCACCTGCAACAGTGCCAGTGCATCGGAACATCAGAGATCTGTGAACACCATGGATTCCAGCTGGCAGAGCTGTTTACTGCTCATTGCAGAAACCTTTTCAGGGTAATGCTTCCTGTGTGACGTGGGTGCTCAAGTGCATGACCTTGCCAAAGTGACTAGATCTCTGCTTGGTGCAGACTTCCCGTGTGCCCATGGACTATTAGTTGATCCTAAGAACTGCCAGCTTGTGGATGTCAAGGACTTTGGGTCGTTACCCTGCTCCTCCGGTAAGTTCCCCACAATGACTCTATCGAGCACATACACCACCATGTGCGTTTACTCGACTGCTGGGTGAATTCCCAAACCTCACCAAGCCACTTTCTCCACTACAGTCACAAAACATGGGATCAAGCACCACGTTCTCATAATTGGCCTGCCACTCCAAGCCTGCACTCATAGACTGGATCAGAAATGCTGGCAACTGTGAAGGCTGAGTTTGCCAATATGGAAAGACTTGGCATTATAAGCCGGTCAAATAGCCCTTGGGCTTTTCCCCTCCATATGGTCCCAATGTCTAATGGTGGTTGCCACCCACCTGGTGATTACAGATGCCTTAATGAGACCACCACCCCCGACTGTTACCTAGTCCAACACATCCAAGATGTTTCAGCACTTTTAGCTGGAAAGTTAATTTTTTCCAAAGTCATTTTTCCAAAGTTAGGGGCTACCATCAGGTGCCTGTCTGCTTGGAGAACATTCCCAAAATAGCTGTGAACCAGCTGGGACCAGGTTAGGTCCTCAGAGATATTGTCTCCCAAGAACTTGAAACTGCTTACTCTCTCCACTTCTGATCTCTCTATGAGGATTGGTTTGTGTTCCCTCGTTTTACCCTTCTTCAGCTCTTTGGGTCTTACTGACATTGAGTGCAAGGTTGTTATTGCGACACCACTCATCTAGCTTGTATACCTTGCTCCTATACTCCATCTCATCACCATCTGAGATTCTGCCAACAATGGTTGTATGAACAGCAAATTTATATCTTAGTCCCTAGCTGCAGAAACACTAAGAATTACTGCAGGCTGAGATTTCATGTTGTCCCGGTGAGGTGAAGGATAAATCTGGTCATGTTTCCTTGAACATTCCTTTCAGTTGTACTGCGTAAAACCGTCAGTCCCTCAAAGAGCACTTTATCCAGAGACTTTTGATCATAAATCAGTCAGACAGTGAGCTGCAGGAAATGTCATCTGAGCCCTGCGGTAAAGGGAAACCGTGATCCTGACAGTTAGTTCCTGAAGCAGACTATCACTTACTTGACAGAATTCCTCATCACCAGAACTTTCAAGCAAGCACAAGACCTCACTTGCTCTGTGGTGAGAAAGGCTGTCTCATCAGAGGGGGGGGGGGGGGGGGGGGTCATTGTCATAGGTGGCTTCAACTTCTTCAAATAGAAGAACAGATTATTATTTAAATGGTGAAAGATTGCAGCATGTTGTTGTGCAGAGGGATTTGGGAGTGCTTGTGCATGAATTTCAAAAAGTTGGCTTGTAGGTGCAACAGGTTATTAAGAAGGCAAACGGAATGTTGGCCTTCATTGCTAGAGGGATTAAATTCAAGAACAGGCAGGTCATTCTGCAACTATACAGGGTACTGGTGAGGCCGCACCTGGAGTACTGTGTGCAGTTCTGGCCTCCATACTTGAGTAAGGATATACTGGCTTTGGAGGTTCACCAGATTGATTCCAGAGATAAAGGGGTTAACCTATGAGGAGAGATTGAGCTGCCTGGGACTATACTCTCTGGAGTTCAGAAGAATGGATCTTATAGAAACATACAAAATTTTGAAAGGGATAGATAAGATTGAAGTAGGAAAGTTGTTTCCATTGAACTCGGGGACATTGCCTCAAGATTCATGGGAGAAAATTTAGGACAGAGATGAGGAAAAACTGTTTTTCCCAGAGAGTGGTGAATCTGTGGAATTCTCTGCCCAGGGAAGCAGTTGAGGCTTCTTCACTAAATGTATTTAAGATACAGTTAGACAGATTTTTACATAGTAGAGGAATTAAGGGTTATGGGGAAAAGGCAGGTAGATGGAGCTGAGTTTACGGTCAGATCAGCCATGATCTTATTGAATGGTGGGGCAGGCTCAATGGGCCGGATGGCCTACTCCTGCACCTATTTCTTACGTTCTTCTGTTCCCTAATATTGATTGGCACTTCCTCAGTGCAGAAGGTGTGGATGGGACAGAATTTGTTAAATGTCTCCAGGAATGAAGGAGGATGAGAGGCGACTTGATATGGCTGTACAAGATGATAAGAGGCACGGATTGAGTGGACAGCCAGGGTGGAGATGGCTAATACTGGAGGGCATCATTTTAATGGAAATGAAGGAAAGTAGAGAGGTAGGTTCTTCACTCGGGGTGGCAGGGTGGAGATACATCTCTACCAAAGGAGGTGTAAGGTGCTCCTTTCCCCTGGCAGCCTGCAGGTGTAAGGTGCAGCCCCCCCTCCCCCCCCCCCCCGATCAGGGTCACGTGAAGCCGTGGGAGCAGGTGTGACCGTGGTTGATATGCCTAGTGATAACATCAGTCTGGTCTGCCAGTTTGTACTCAAGTCACAAAGGCGGAAATAATTTAGCCATGTTGCCTCGTATGATGCAATCCAATTAACACAAACCCGTTGTTTTAACGATTTGCTCTTGCATATGCAATCTCTTCATCTGTAGAGCAGCCTGTGCTTTTAAATTCAATTCCTCCACTTCCCGCACTTCAGCCCTTAACCCATCCTCCCATTACCACAACAGGGACAGGGTTCCCCTTGTCCTCACCTACCACCCCACCAGCTTCCGGATCCAACATATTATCCTCCGCAACTTCCACCACCTTCAACAGGACCCCACCACCAAGCACATCTTTCCCTCCCTACCCCTCTCAGCTTTTCACAGGGATCGTTCCCTCTGCGACTACCTGGTCCACACGTCCCTCCCCACAGAACTCTCACCTGGCACTTATCCCTGCAAGCGCAAATGCTACAGCTGTCCCCACACCTCACCCCTTACCACCATTCCGGGCCCCAGACAGTCCTTCCAGGTGAGACAACACTTCACCTGCGAGTCTGCTGGTGTCGTCTATTGCATCCGGTGCTCCCGATGAGGCCTCCTCTACATCGACGAGACCCGACGCAGATTGGGGGACCGCTTCGTCAAGCACCTACTCTCCGTCCGTCACAATAGACAGGATCTCCCGGTTGCCACTCACTTCAACTCTGCCTCTCATTCCCATCTAGATATGTCCATACATGGCCTCCTCTACTGCCATAATGACGCCAAACTCAGATTGGAGGAGCAACACCTCATCTACCGTCTGGCTAGCCTCCAGCCTGGTGGTATAAACATTGAATTCTCCAATTTCCAGTAATTCCCTCCCCCTCCCCCTTCCCCTATCCCAGGTCCCTCTCTGCCTCTCTCCCCTTTCAACTTTCTGCTTCTTTATCTCTACAGTTCTTTCATGCTTATCCCCTCCCCCCTTTATCTTTCCTCTGATTGGTTTTCCACCCGGCACCTCTAGGCCCTACCCCCTCCCCTATATTACTGGGCTTCGGCCCTCTCTTTCCCCCCCATTCCTGATTAAGGGTCTCGGCCCGAAACGTTGGCTACACTTTTCTCACGGATGCTGCCTGACCTGCTGAGTTCTTCCAGCGTTGTGTTCCTATTCTTTGATCCACAGCATCTGCAGTTGTATTTTTGTGTTTTTTGTATTTTTGTGTTTAAATTCAATTACTGGGGACTTCCGGTAAGATGGCGATTGCTTAGCTGCTCCGAACTTTTGTTCCATTACGGTCGCTATCTGCACTAAATGTCTCAATTTCTTAAACCTTAATTAGGAACTTTTTCGGTATCTCTTACTTGCCTGTGAACACATCTAACTTACAATGTCTAGCAAGAGTTCTAAATCCGGGAGAAAGGAAGCTATGGCTCTCTCAGATGAGACCCGGGCTGCGCTTGGACAGCTCCGAGACGAAATTTTAAAGGAATTCAAAACCGCTTTCAAACAGTTGGAAGACAAACTGGATCGGATCAACGATAAAGTGGACAAACATGCTGAACACTTATCTCGCATCGATTCGACTTCTGAAGATTTAGAAAGCCGTGTTCGATACTTGGAGACTCTCTGTTCCAGCTTAGAGGGAAAATGTAACAAACTCCTTTCCAAAATGGTGGATCTCGAAAATCGCAGCAGACGCTGCAATCTTAGAATTCTTGGATTACCAGAGGCCACCGAACAGGGATCAACAGTGAAGTTTTTCGCCAAGTTTCTCTGTGAGATATTCGGGAAAGATTTGCTTCCGAACCCGCCCGAGCTCGAACGGGCACACAGAGTTTACGTTCCCCCGCGGAATTCTGGGCTCCAGCCCGCGACCAGTAATTTTGTGCTTCCATCAATACCAGGTAAAACACAGTCTGATTGTAGAGGCACGTCGCAGAGGTTCTTTTTCTTTCCAGGATACAACCATTCGTTTTGTGGAAGATTTTGTACCCCAGACCTTAAAGATGCGCGCTGGGTTTAAAGGCGCAATGAAAGTGCTTTTTGATTGTGGTTTTAAACCCTCTCTTCGTACTCCTGCTGATCTACGAATCAAGCTTAATACTGGAAAATACAAGTGGTTTAGATCAGCGAAGGAAGCTGAAGCATTTGTGGCAAGTCTTCCGGCTATCCAGTCATCTTCGGAACCCGATCGGACCTCCTAAAACGGTAGATAAGTACTTCTCGTAGTAAAATTACTTTTTCTGGACCCAGACTTTACGTGAATCATTCAGACATTATTCATTGAAACTCTAAGGGCTGTTGACAATCTCTCCCTGGATTTGGTGTGTGTGTAATCTATTTTATTCTTGTATAACTTTATCTACAGAGTTCTACAACTGACTCTAACTTGTTTTGGAGGTTTGAAGTCGTTAGTGAAGGCCTCCCTGTTTGTTGGTTCACAGTTTAATTGCTGATGTATTTTTCCTTTTTAAAAATATTTATTTATTTATTTATTTTTCTTTTCTTCACCCTTTTTTCTAATCTCTGAATTTTTTTTCTCTCCTCTTTGTAAATGGTTGATAAATACTCGTCTTGAATTTATAATTTTCCCTTTCTTCTCCTTTTTTTTTACCTTTTTTTCCCTTTCTCTTACTTTATTCTTCTATAATTTTTCGCGGGTAGGTTAGTTTTGGTTTTCTCCCAATTTTCTTTGTATTAAGTTTTATATTTCTGCAGAAGGTGTTCTAATCTGTAGTTATGTTTCCTAGTGCGTAAACTAGTTACTATTTGCTATAGTATTTATACGGAACTGCTGTTAATGACACAGATCTGGAAGTTGTATTTGGGTTAATTTTTTTGGTAGAGCTAGCTACTTGTTTTGGTAGCCGTCTAGTTTTGGGTTGTGTGGATGGGGTGGATTTTCCAGTTCCAACATCACTCATTGTATTTATTGTTTCTCTTTATTGCTCAGGACATGTACATGTTTTGATTTTACGAATCTATGTTTACATTTCTGCTCCCAGACTGCTACAGTACTGCTTGACTTTTTATATGCCTGCTGCCTTTTATGCATTAGAAATTGATAATGGCTAGTGCACTTAAATTCATGAGCTGAAATGTAAAGGGATTGAATCACCCTGTTAAAAGGAGGAAGGTATTCTCACATATCAAACAACTCAAAGCTGACATTGCTTTCCTTCAAGAAACTCATATTTGTTGTGTTGATAACTCCCGCCTTCTGTCAAAGTGGGCAGGTCAGCACTTTCATTCATCCTTTGCCACTAAAGCTAGGGAAGTCTCCATTCTTATTAACTCAAATATTCCTTTTGAACTCCATAATAAAACTTCTGATACAAATGGCCATTTTATTATTGTTTCTGGTAAACTATACAACACTAAAGTTGCACTAGCAAACCTGTATGCCCCCAACTTTGATGATGTTAACTTTTTTGAACAGTTTTTTTCCTCACTACCAGACTTAAACTCATACTCTCTTATACTGGGTGGTGACTTCAACTGTTGGTTGGATCCTAATCTGGATCGATCGTCCTCTGTTACCAGATCACCTACTAAATCTGCCTTAGCTATCCAATTGTTTCTCTTTAATTTTGGTATCTCTGATATATGGCGTTTCCTTCATCCTACGGAGAGAGATTATTCTTTTTTCTCACATGTTCACCATACCTTCACTAGAATTGACTATTTCTTACTCGATAACCAACTTACTCCATTTGCCCACTCTTGTGACTATCAGAGTATACTGATTTCTGACCATGCCCCAATTACTCTCTCTCTGAAATTTCCTGGTCTCCCTCAGAGGAATAAACACTGGCGGTTCGATTCAACTTTATTATCGGATGATGATTTTTAAAAATTCATTAAGGATCAGATAACCTTTTATTTTAACACTAATACATCACCTGAAGTGCCATCCCAGATTGTCTGGGATGCCATGAAAGCATATCTGAGGGGTCAAATAATCTCTTACACAGCAAATCTCAACAGAAGATCCCGTGCAGATCGACTAGACCTCATTAACCAGATTAAAGAATTGGATCAAATATATGCCCAAACTGAGAACCCTGAATTATACAAGAAGCGCGTTGAACTTCAAACTAAATTTAACCTTCTGTCCACTCAAACTGTCGAACGCCAACTTCTCGAAAGCAAGAGTCACTTTTACATTCATGGGGATAAGTCTGGTAAATTCCTAGCCAATCAGCTGAGGCGTTCCAAAGCCAAACAACATATTACAAAGATCCAGAAGGAGAACAGAGACTTTACATCGGATCATTTAGAAATTAATGACGCATTTAAAAATTTCTATTCTCGGCTTTATTCCTCTGAATCTCTGAATGACAATATCTCTGTTGATCAATTTTTACAGAATCTGAATATCCCCTCACTTTCATCTGATTTCAAAGCCAAACTCAATGCGCCTATATCATCAGAAGAAATATCTTTTGCAATTTCTGCACTGTCCTCAGGGAAATCTCCTGGACCTGATGGGTCATTCTCTTCACTTCTTTCTCCTCAGTTACTTTCAGTATTATCTGACTCATTTAATTACGGCAAATTGCCACCCTCTTTCAATGAGGCATCTATTATTCTTCTTTTAAAAAAGGGCAAAGACCCAACAGAGTGTTCCTCGTATAGGTCGATCTCTCTGCTCAATGTTGATGTAAAGATCTTAGCTAAAGTTTTGGCTCATAGATTAGAAACCGTTATTCCCTCCATTATCTCTGATGACCAAACAGGCTTTATTAAAAACCGTCTCCCTTTTTTTAACATCCGGCGTTTATTCAATATCTTATACTCACCTCCAACTGGGATTCCTGAATGTGCTATTTCCCTCGATGCATAGAAAGCATTTGACCGTATAGAGTGGAACTACCTTTTTGCAGTCTTAGAAAAATTTGACTTCGGCCAAAGTTTCATCTCCTGGATCCAATTGCTGTACCTGTGTCCTACTGCTTCTGTTTTAACTAATTTTCAGAAATCCCAAGTATTTAATCTCAAATGTGGCACCCGTCAGGGATGCCCCTTAAGTCCCTTTCTCTTTGATTTGGCTATAGAACCTCTGGCGATAGCATTTCGAAACTGTCCTGAATTGACCGGGATTTGGAGAGGGGGTGTTGAGCAAAAAGTTTCTCTCTATGCTGATGACTTATTACTCTTTCTCTCAAATCCGTCTATGTCCTTACCTCTAATGTTTTCACTTCTTGACCAGTTTAGCCAGATCTCTGGCTATAAACTTAATTTACATAAGAGTGAACTTTTCCCAATTAATAAAGAAGCACAAGAACTAACATTTCGTGATCTCCCTTTTAAAGTAGTCCATAATCAATTTACTTATCTTGGAATTACAGTCACAAGGAAGTTTAAAGATCTCTTTCGGGAAAACTTTGCCAATCTTTCATATGCTATAAAACAGAATCTGGTACAATGGTCACCTCTATCTATGTCTTTGGTAGGTCGTATTAATGTTGTTAAAATGTATGTTCTCCCCAAATTTTTATACTTATTTCAATCTATCCCAATTTTTATTCCTAAATCTTTTTTTGATTCCTTAGACTATTATTTTGTCATATCTGTGGCAGAATAAGCGCTCTAGAATTAATAAAATCCACCTCCAAAAATCTAAAAAAGAGGGTGGCATGGCTTTACCTAACTTTCGCTTATATTACTGGGCAGCTAATATACGTTGTGCTGCCTTCTGGTCTTTCTTCCACGGTCAACCCGAGTGCCCTAACTGGGTGGCAATGGAGTTGAGCTCCACTAAAGAATTATCTATATCTGCACTTCTTGGCTCTGCACTCCCTAGCAGTCTGCCCAGATCAATAGCTAATCCTCTTGTTAGACACACTTTTCGTATATGGGCTCAGTTCAGGAAATGCTATGGTTTCCAGGGGTTTTCCGTTTCTAGCCCTGTCGCACATAATCACCTTTTTTCACCTACTACGTACGATTCAGCATTCCATGTTTGGTACAGGAAGGGCATTAGACATTTTGAAGATCTCTTCATTGATAATCGCTTTGCTTCTTTTCAGCAGCTCTCCGTTAAGTTCAACCTGCCTAACGCTCACTTTTTCAGATATTTCCAAATCCGACACTTTACTGCTCCTTTAATTCCTAACTTTCCTGAAATGCCTGCGAAAAATGCTATGGACCTATTTCTTTCCATTAATCCACTAGGTAAAGGTTTAATATCAATTATCCGAGATAAACTAGCAGCCTTACGACGGGCCCCTGTGGATAAAATTAAAATGGCCTGGGAGCAGGATTTAAATATCTCCTTATCCGAGGAGAGCTGGGACTCAGTTCTCAAATCGGTTAACTCAACCTCTCTTTGTGCTCGCCATTGCCTTTTACAGTTTAAGATTGTTCATAGAGCCCATATGTCTAAATCTAAACTATCTCGATTCTACCCTGGCATTAGTCCGCTCTGTGATAAATGCAAGAGGGGCGTGGCCTCTCTCATCCATATGTACTGGTTCTGTCCTAGCTTGGAGAGATTTTGGAAAGATGTCTTCACTACGTTATCGTGTATTCTGAATCAGCACCTAGAACCAAACCCCTTAATTGCTCTGTTCGGTTTTTGGGGCGAGACAGATTTATGTCTGGGTCCGACCAAATGCCGAATATTATCCTTTGCCTCTCTCCTGGCTAGACGCTTGATCCTCCTTAGATGGAGAGATGTTGCCCCGCCCACTCATGCGCAATGGCTTAACGACATTATGGCCTGCTTGGACCTCGAAAAAATTCATTATTCAGTTCTGAATTCAGATCTAAAGTTCCATAAGGTCTGGGGACCTTTTATCGAGTACTTTCATAACCTTCCTCTTGACTAGGGGTTTTGTTTTTTCTTCTTCTTCTTTTCGGTCCCTTGCTTTCAGCTCCCTTTTTTTTCTGGTAGTAGGCATTATTATCCTCTGTTGCTAAGTGTATTCACAGTCTGGGAGTTTGACTGTTCTGACTTATACTCTCTATATTGTGTTGTGGTTGGTCTGGAGTTGTTGTTGTTTTTTCTTGTGTTGTGGGGCTTGGGGAGGATACTAAGCTTACTTGTCTTTAATTTAGGTGCTTTTTTGTTAATTCTCTTCCTTTGTAGCATATTGTTATCGTATGCTTAATTTTGCACTGTATTAATGTTCCTCATTGGGATTTGGGGTTTTTAATTTGTAAAATGTTTTGAAAAACTAATAAAAAAAATTCAATTACTGCTTCAATTTATTTTAAAAAAAAACTGAAGGCTACTTGCAAGCTTCCTGAACTTATTTATGTTTACAAACTGAAGTCTGGTTCTTGGTTGAATTAATATCTGCTCTATTCACACAACTCTAGAATAGACTGAATCAGAATCAGAATTAGGTTTAATATCACCGGCATATGTCGTGCAATTTGCTTACTTTGTGGCAGCACCACAATGAAATACATGATAATAGAGAGAGAGAAAAAACTGTGAATTACAGTAAATATATATTAAATTCAGGAGTCCATTCAGAAATTGGAAGCTAGCGGGAAGAACCTGTTCCTGACTCATTGAGTGTGTGCCTTCAAGCACCTGTTCTTCCTCCCTGGGTGATGGGTCCCTTAACGATGGATCCCGTTTTTTGAAGATGTCCTGGATGTGCCTCAGAAAGGTGGCATCCATCATTAGGACTCACCCAGGTCATGCCCTTTTCTCACTGGTACCATCAGGAAGGAGGTACAGAAGATGAAAGGCACATGCTCAGTGATTCAGGAACAGCTTCTTACCCTCTGGCATCAGATTTCTGAATGAACATTGAACCCATGAGCATTATCTCA
The DNA here is from genome assembly GCF_048418815.1 of Hemitrygon akajei. NCBI lineage: Eukaryota > Metazoa > Chordata > Chondrichthyes > Myliobatiformes > Dasyatidae > Hemitrygon > Hemitrygon akajei. The sequence continues at coordinate 124,660,615 of NC_133130.1, read as the reverse complement.
CTAGTTTTTTTATTTCTATTTTTGCACTACTGATTTAATTATTTAATATATGTATAAGCACACATATACTTATTGTAATTCACAGGTTTTTTGTATATTTATCATGTATTGCAGTGTAATGCTGCTGCAAGTTAACAAATTTCACAACATATGCTGATGATAATAAACCTGATTTTGATTCTACGGAGGCTAGTGTCCATAATGGAGTTGGCTAAGTTTACAAACTCTCTGCAGCTTACTTTGATCCTGTGTAGTAGCCCCACCCACCATACCAGAAGGTGATGCAGCCAGTTAGAATGCTGTCCACAGTACATCTGCAGAAACCTTCAAAGTGTTTTTGGTGACATACCAAATCTCCTCAAACTCCTAATGAAGCATGGCCATTGTCTTGCCTTCTTTATGGCGCTTCGTTATGTTGGGTCCAGGATGGGATCTCAGAGAAATTGATACCCAGGAAATTGAAACTCAGAATACTCCCTAACATATGGCCAATACAAGGTCGAAGGATGACACCTTAATATCCGCCTGGGCATATCTTAGCCTTTGGATTCTCTAACAGAAGATAACTCACTCTCTATTTCAAAATCCTCCAAGAGGACCACAAGCTTGTAGGCTTGGAGGCTTGCGTGCCTCAAGGACAGAGAGCTATGTTGGCTTGAATCATGGCTTTATACTTTTGCTCTTGGTAGGGTCACCCATGCCAACTCTTTAAGATTAAGAAAGGAGGAACACAGCGGAAAGGAAATTATAGACCAGTTAGCCTGACCTCAGTGGTTGGGAAGATTTTAGAGTCAATTGTTAAGGATGAGGTTATGGAGTACTTGTTGACACAGGACAAAGCCAGCGTGGTTTCCTTAAGGGAAAATCTTGCCTGATGAACCTGTTGGAATTCTTTGAGGAGATTACAAATAGGATAGATAAAGGAGTTGCTGTGGAAGTTGTATATTTGGACTTTCAAAAGGCCTTTGAAAGGTGCCACACATGAGGCTGCTTACCAAGTTAAGACCCAGTGGTATTAGAGGAAAGTTACTGGCATGGTTAGAGCATTGGCTGATTGGTAGGAAGCAGCAAGTGGGAATCCTTCTCTGGTTGGCTGCCAGCAATTAGTGGTGTTCTACAGAGGTCGGTGCTGGGATCGCTTCTTTTTATCCTGTATATCAATGATTTAGATGATGGAATACATGGCTTTGTTGCCAACTTCGCAGATGATACAAAGATTGGTGGAGGGGAATGTAGTGTTGAGGACACAGGTAGGCTGCAGAAAGACTTAGACAGATTAGGAGAATGGGCAAGAAAGTGGCAAATAAAATTCAGTGTTGGAAAATGCATGGTCATGCACTTTGGTAGAATAAATAAATGTGCAGACTATTTTCTAAATAGGGAGAAAACCCAAAAATCTGAGATGCAGAGGGACTTGGGAGTCCTTGTGCAGAACACCCTAAAGGTTAACCTGCAGATAGAGTCAGTGGTAAAGAAGGCAAATGCAATGTTAACATTCATTTCAAGAGGTCTAGAATACAAGAGCAGGGATGTGATGCTGAGGTTTTGTATTGGTGAGTCCTCACCTTGAGTATAGTGAACAGTTTTGGGCCCTTCATCTTAGAAAAGATGTACTGCCATTGGAGAGGGTCCAGAGGAGGTTCACAAGGATGATTCCAGGAATTAAAGGGTTATCATATATTTGATGGCTCTGGGTCTATACTCGCTGGAATTGAGAAGGATGAGAAGGGATCTCATTGAAAGCTTTCAAATGTTGAAAGGTCTAGACAGAGTAGATGTGGAAAGGCCTCTATCCTTCCCATGGTGGGGGAGTCTAGGACAAGAGGGCCCAGCCTCAGGATAGAGGCGCGTCCATTTAAAACAGAGATGTGGGGAAATTTCTTTAGCCAGAGTGTAGTGAATTTGTGAAATTTATTACCACAGGCAGCTGTGGAGACCAGGTTGATGGGTGTATTGGACATGGCATCAAAGGTTATGGGGAGAAGGCTGGGGAGTGGAGCTGAGGAGGGGAAAAATGGGGTCAGCCATGATTAAATGGCGGGGCAGAGTCAATGAGCCCAATGGCCTAATTCTACTCTTATGCTTTATGGTCTTATGATAAACAGGCCAAAGGGTAGAGGCCAGGCTAAGGGAGGTCCACTGGCCCTCCAGGTTTGGGAGTTCAGCTCAGGGCTAACAACCCTAACTGGTTGGAAAAAAAATTGTTACGGAAACTGCGATGAAGAATTTCTTCTATACAGCCAGAGATGGAGGATCTTCATTGTTGCCCTAATGCCAGTGGTGTAACGGGCAGGAAGTAAATAAGTAAGAAAGTATGTTATTACAAAATACAAACTGCTGAAAGAACTGATTTGATCAAGCAGCATTTGTGAAGGTAAAGGGATGAGACAATGCATCAGGTCTGAGTGTGCAGAGGGAGGGTGAGACAGACAGAGGCTAGTAGGTAATAAATAGATATAGGTAAGGAGGGGGTTGATGGGCAGCTGGAGCCAGGTTGGGAAGAGAAGAGGAGGGATGGGGCAATAACAGACAGATGATGGTAACAGATAGGTGAAAAAAGATAACCCCACCACCACGCAGTCTGTTAGGTCTCCCTCTTTCTGTCTGTCTGTATCAGAACTGCTGTCTGCCAGTTATGCAGCTGAGATTTTGGCTCAGTTTTTCTCTCTCTACTGGTACAGTAGACCCACAGTCCTGCTATTAGCAACACTTAGAACAGACAAGGAAGAACAATCTATCTCTAACTGCTGTATCTATTCGCTCAGTCTCACTCTATCTGAGGTATTTCTTTTGATCTGCCCGTCCCCTTATCACTGCTCTGCAAACAAACTAATTTTGCTTTTCTTTTTCTTCTAGTAGTCCCACTATCACCCCTGGCTATAACAACCTGAAGGAGCCCTGCAGTTCACACCCTCCCAAAAATATAAAAAGCCTCTCAGAATGGAGAGTTTTGTAGAACAGAGAGATATAAGATTACGGGTACACACAGTACTGTGCAAATATCTTAGGCACATACATCTGGCCCAGACAGAGTGCCCGGCTGGGTACTGAAAGCATGTGCCGACCAGCTTGCTGAGGTGTTTACAAGTATATTTAACCTCTCACTGCAACAAACTGCCGTTCCAACATGCCTTAAAACCTCCACCATCATCCCAGTGCCCAAAAAATCAGCTGTGAAGTGCCTGAATGACTATCGTCCTGTAGCGCTGACACCCATTGTCATGAAGTGCTTTGAGAGACTTGTGCTCTCACACGTTAAGGCTATAATCCCACCTGATCTGGACAACACCAGTTTGCCTACTGGGCAAACTGCCCCACAGAGGTTGCAGTCACAACAGCCCTCCATATTGCTCTGACTCACTTAGAGGAACTGAATACTTATGTGAGGATGTTATTTGTGGACTTTAGTTCTGCATTTAACACAGTCATCCCCCATAAACTGGTCAGCAAACTGAACACTCTTGGCCTTGGTTCCTCCCTGTGCTCATGGGTCATGGACTTTCTCACAGACCGACCACAGCAACTCAGAGTTGGTGAGCACACCTCCACCACCCTCATCTTAAACACAGGTACCCCGCAGGGCTGTGTGCTGAGCCCTATGCTCTACACACTCTTCACACATGACTGCACCCCCATCTACACCTCCAATTCCATAATTAAATTTGTGGATGATACCACAGTGGTTGGCCTGATCTTGGACGAAGATGAAACAGCCTACAGGCTCGAAGTAAATCATCTGACGGAGTGGTGTAAGGACAACGACCTGGTCCTTAACACTTCTAAAACAAAAGAAATGATCATTGACTTTAAGAGACCAAAGGACAGAGTACACACCCCCCTCCATATACATGGAGAGGTAGTGAAAAGTGTGGAAAACCTGAAGTTCCTTAGAATTATATTGTCAAAACAGCTGACATGGACCACCAACACCTCGCTGCTTGTAAAAAAGGCACAACAAAGACTCTTCTTCCTCAAAAATCTGAAACAGGCCAAACTCCCACAAAAGCTGCTGTTTAAATTCTACAGAAGCACAATTGAAACCATCCTGACCGACAACGCCACCGTGTGGTGTGCCAGCTGCACAGCCGCTGAGCGACAAGACCTGCATCGCGTGATGAAGGCGGCCCAGCGAATTGTCAGGATGGAGCTCCCAGGACTGGACACCATCTATTCCAGCAGACTCAGGAGGAAAGCAATCAGCATAACCAGAGACACCACACACCCCGGCCACTCCCTGTTTGATCCGCTGCCGTCCAGAAAAAAGATTGAAGACACTAAAGCCAGAACAAATAGACTGAGGAACAGCTTCTACCCCAGAGCTGTGGCCTCCATCACACCACTCCCACAGAACAATGACTGAAACTGTGAGCACACAAAAGGACTCAAAAACTTGCACTAACGGCACTTTGTGCATTACTGTGATATTCTGGTGCTGTGGCAACTTATTTTCTGTTACTTATCTATTTAATACTGTTTTTCTATTACTGTCTTATTTTTATCTACCACTTTGTTTGATTGCCTGAGAGGAAGCCAAACAGAGTTTCATTGTACCTATGTATAATGACAATAAAGATCATTCAATTCAATTCAATTCAAATCTAGACATCTGGACTGAGAGTGGGAAAGGGGGCAGGGAGAGGGGAGGGACCGGGAAGCACCAGAGAGATATTCTGTAATGATCAAGTGACCCTGCCTGGTGTCTCAGAGCTGGGTTTGTCCACATGGTATCAGCTCCCGCCCCTGGTACTCCTCTGCCACCTGCCCCACACCCCTCCTGCAGTGCTCCACCCTCACCATTCCCAACATCGTTTTCTCCTGCCAGATTTAAAAACTCACTCTCCACTCCATGTTGACAATAGACAATAGGTGCAGGAGTAGGCCATTCGGCCCTTCGAGCCATTCAATGTGATCATGGCTGAACATCCACAATCAGTACCCGGTTCCTGCCCTCTCCCCATATCCCTTGACTCCGCTATCTTTAAGAGCTCTATCTAACTCTTTCTTGAAAGCATCCAGAGAATTGGCCTCCACTGCCTTCTGAGGCAGAACATTCCACAGATCCACAACTCTCTGGGTGAAAAAGTTTTTCCTCAACTCCATTCTAAATGAACCCCTTATTCTTAAACTGTGTCCTCTCATTCTGGACTCACCCAACATCGGGAACATGTTTCCTGCCTCTAGCATGTCCAATCCCTTAATAATAATCTTATATGTTTCAATCCCCTCTCATCCTTCTAAATTCCAGTCTATACAAGCCCAGTCGTTCCAATCTTTCAACATATGACAGTCCTGCCATCCCGGGTATTAACCTCTTGAACCTGCACTGCACTCCCTCAATAGCAAGAATGTCCTTCCTCAAATTTGGAGAACAAAAATGCACACAATACTCCAGGTGTGGTCTCACCAGGGCCCTGTACAACTGCAGAAGGACCTCTTTGCTCCTATACTCAACTCCCCTTGTTATGAAGGCCAACATGCCATTAGCTTTCTTCACTGCCTGCTGTACCTGCATGCATTACTTTCAGTGACTGATGAACAAAGACACCTAGATCTCGTTGTAACAAACTTGTCACCATTCAGATAGTAATCTGCCTTCCTATTCTTGCCACCAAAGTGGATAACCTCACATTTATCCACATTAAACTGCATCTGCCATGCATCTGCCCACTCACCCAACCTGTCCGTCACCCTGCATTCTCCTAACATCCTCCTCATATTTCACACTGCCACCCAGCTTTGTGTCATCTGCAAATTTGCTAATGTTACTTTTAATCATTAATGTATATTGTAAATAGCTGCTGCCCCAGCACTGAGCCTTGCAGTACCCCACTAGTCACTGCCTGCCATTCTGAAAGAGACCCGTTAGTCTCTACTGTTTGCTTCCTGTCTGCCAACCAATTTTCTATCCATGTCAGTGCCTCACCCTCAATACCATGTGCTCTAATTTTGCCCACTAATCTCCTGTGTGGGACCTTATCAAAGGCTTTCTGAAAGTTCAGGTACACTACATCCACTGGCTCTCCTTTGTCCATTTTCATAGTTACATCCTCAAAAAATTCCAGAAGATTAGTCAAGAAATTAGTCAAGAAATTCCAGAAGATTTCCCCTTCGTAAATCCATCCTGTTACTGCTATCGAAATGTGCCGCTATTTCATCTCTTATAATTGACACCAGCATCTTCCCCACCACAGATGTCAGGCTAACTGGTCTATAATTCCCTATTTTCTCTCTCCCTCCTTTCTTAAAAAGTGGGATAACATTAGCTACCCTCCAATCCACAGGAATTGATCCTGATTCTATAGAACATTGGAAAATGATTACCAATACATCACGATTTCTAGAGCCACCTCCTTAAGTACCCTGGGATGTAGACCATCAGGCCCTGGGGATTTATCAGCCTTCAGTCCCATCAGTCTACCCAGAACCATTTTCTGCCTAATGTGAATTTCCTTCAGTTCCTCCATTACCTTAGGTCCTCTGGCCACTATTACATCTGGGAGATTGTTTGCGTTCTCCCTAGTGAAGACAGATCCAAAGTACCTGTTTAACTCATCTGCCATTTCCTTGTTCCCCATAATAAATTCACCAGTTTCTGTCTTCAAGGGTCCAAATTTGCTCAACTAATTTTTTCCTCTTCACATACCTAAAGAAGCTTTTACTATCCTTCTTTATATTCTTTGCTAGCTTACCTTCGTATCTCATCTTTTCTCCCCAAATTGCCTTTTTAGTTATCTTCTGTTGCTCTTTAAAAGTTTCCCAATCCTTTGGCTTCCCGCTCATCTTTGCTATGGTATACTTCTCTTTTATTTTTATACTGTCCTTGACTTCCCTTGTTAGCCCCCTACTCCCCTTAGAATCTTTCTTCCTCTTTGGGATGAACTGATCCTTCTGAATTATTCCCAGAAATACCTGCCATTGTTGTTCCACTGTCATCCCTGCTAGGGTATCCTTCCAGTCAACTTTGGCCAGCTCCTCCCTCGTGGCTCTACAGTCCCCTTTGTTCAACTGTAATACTGACACTTCTGATTTTCCCTTCTCTCTCTCAAATTGTAGATTAAAGCTTATCATATTATGGTCACTACCTCCTAATGGCTCCTTTACCTCGAGTTCCCTTATCAAATCCGGTTCATTACACAACACTAAATCCAGAATAGCCTTCTTCCTGGTAGGCTCCAGTACAAGCTGCTCTAAGAATCCATCTTGGAGGCACTCCACAACCTCCCTTTCTTGGGTCCAGTACTAACCTGATTTTCCCAGTCTACCTGCATGTTGAAATCCCCCATAACAACCGTAGAATTACCTTTGCGACATGCCAATTTTAACTCTTGATTCAACTTGCACCCTATAAATACCCTGTGCAAACGTCTCAGGCATGCTAGCAATATATATGTGCCTAAGACTTTTCAGCTACATTGTAGATGCAATATTATTTCCTGACTTTTACATTCAATGCTCCTAGCAATAAGGCAAATGTGCCTTTGTCCTTCTTTACCACCCTCTCAACCTGTGAGGCTACTTTCAGGGACTCCTATGCACATCAACATAGTGAAGGAACTTCCCATTAACTCTGTACTTGCATATTTACTCTCTCAAAGTGCCACACCTCACAGTCGGCTGGATTACACCCATTTGCTATTTCTCTGCCCATATCTGTAACTGACTGATATCCTGCTGTGGGAAAGGTCACCAGATGCCATCTTCTCACTGTTACCGTCAGGCGGGAAGTACAGAAGACCACACCACCAGGTTCAAGTACAGCTACTTCCCTTCAACCATACGGTTCTTGAACCAATCTGTACGACAATTATCTCCACCTCAGAATAGCAACACTCTACTTTGCATAATTGTCTTTTTGTTCTAATTGTGCTCCTTCCTGTATAACTCATGTTGTTAATTTTCTTGTGAACGTTGTGTCTTCTTCTTGTGTCTTTAGCTCTAAGTGGAGCATTGGCCATCGATGATTTTCCATCTCTATTGTTCTCTGCAAGTCATTGGAACTGTTGGAGTTCATCAATGTTTCTGTAATCTATTGTATCCACTGTACAGGGGATTGACCTGTACAGCTTCATCAGAGCCCCATTAGCCGGCCTTGCTCATTCCCACCTCTCACGATGTAGGGTTGGACTACATAGGTAGAGAGGTGTGAATGTTGTGTACCTGAATCTATGTGGTCCGAAGCTTTGCAGATTCCATGTTTGAAGTATTGCATTCGGTGTTGGTCACCCACTTATAGGAAGCATGTGGGGGTTTTAGAGAGGGTGCAGAAGGGGTTCACCAAGAGGCTGCCTGGATTAGAAAGCATAGGTATAAAGAAAGGTTGAAGAAACCTTTAATGTTCTCTCTGGAGACCTGAAAGAGGGTTTATATGTTTATGCAAGGCATAAATAGACAACTAGCAACCCACACAAAATGCTGGGGGTGCTCAGCAAATCAGGCAGCACCTATAAACACCTGCCAGCTTCTCCTCACCCCCGCTTTTAATTCTGACTTCTGCCCCCTTCCTTACCAGTCCTGATGAAGGGTTTCAGCCCGAAGTGCCGACAGTTTATTACCTTCCATAAATGCTGCCTGACCCTCTGAGTTCCTTCAGCGTCTTGTGCGTATTGCTCAAGATTTCCAGCATCTGCAGAATCTTTCATGTTTATGATAGACAGTCAGTATCTTTTACCCTGGGTCCAGATGTGTAATACCAGAGGGTCTACATTTAAGGTGAGAGGGGGAAAAGTCCAAAGGAGATGTGTGGGACAAGTTTTTACAGAGGGTGGTCGTGCCTGGAATGTGCTGTGGGTACAAAACATATATGGAAGTATTTAAGGGGGGGTTTTAGAATATGTATGCTGAGAGTGGAGGGATATTGACATTGTGTAGGCAGAATGGTTTCGTTTAGTTGGGGATTTAATTACTAGATCAATTAGCACTGACACTGTGGGCTGGTGGGCCCGCTTCTATACTGTTGTGTGTCTGTGAGTTCAAAGTTCAAAGTAAATTTATTATCAAAGTACATATATGTCATCAAATACTACCCTGAGATTCACTTTCTTGCAAGCATTCAAAGTGGGCCTCCAAGAGGACCACAATCTTTTCATGTTTTGGAGGCTTGCATGCCTCAATGACCCAGAGAGCTCTGCTGGCAGGAGTCAGGGCTTTATGTTTTGGCTTTTGGTAGGGTCACCCACGCCAAACAGGTCAAAGGGTAGAGGCCAGGATAAGAGTGATCCACCGGTCCTCCAATTTCAGAGGTCAGCTCAGAGCTAACAACCCTGACTGGTCAAACAAAATTGTTATGGAAACAGCAATGAAGATTCCTTCTACATCTGAATCTCCACCTGGGACGTGTGTGACTGACAGTAGTGAAAACCGAGAGGAAGCTACTGACATGACGAAGGAAGCCCCGAACACCACCAGAGATGGAGGATCTTCATTACTGCCCTAATTGCCAGCAGTGTAACGGGCAGTAAGTAAGTAATTCACAGTAGAACAAAGTACAATAGAATCAATGAAAGACTCCACACAAACAGTGACAAGCAAGTAATGTGCAAAGGACGAACTGTGCAAACACAAAAGAAAAAAAATATTAATCATTAAATAAGTAAATAAATACTGCTGAGAACATGAATTGTAAAGCCCTTAAACTAAACAGAGATTGTGTTCAATGGCCAGTTCAGAACTGTACTGAGTAAAGATATCCATGCTGGTTCAGGAGGGGACATACACACCAGTTCTCATCGACGGATCAGAAGTGGAAAGAGTCAGCAATTTCAAATTCCTGGGTGTCAACATCTCTAAGGATCAATCCTGGGCTCAACATAATCAACGCGGCTACAAAGAAGGCACAACAGCAGCAATATTTCATTTTGAGTTTGAGGAGATTTAGTCTGTCACTCGCAAATTTTTACAGATGTTCTGCGGAGAACATTCTGACTGGCTGCATCATTGGGAAGGGGGAGGTGGTTACTGCATAGGATCAGCCTAAGCTGTAGAGTTGTTAACTTAGTCAGCTCCATCATGGGCACTAGCCTCTGTAGTATCCAAGACATCTTCAAGGACTGATGCCTCAAAAAAAGCAGAATCCATCATTAAGGATGCCATCACCCAGGACATGTCTTGTTCTCGTTGCTATCATCAGGAAGCAGGTACAGAAGCCTGAAGGCACACAGTCAATGGTTCAGGAACAGCTTTTTCCCATCTGCCATCAGATTTCTGAATGGACAATTAACTCATGGATATTACCTCACTATTTTTTGCACAGTTTTTATTATTGTGTATTGCATTACACTGCTGCTGCGTAATAACAGATTTCACGACATCTGCCCATGATATTAAACCTGATTTTGATGGTTGAGGGGTAATAAACATTTCTGAACATGGTGGAGTGGGACCTCAGGCTCCTGTACCTTCTTCCTGTTGGCAGAAGTGAGAAGAGAGCTTGGCTTGGATGGGCCTTGATGATGGATACTGCTTTCCCGTGACAGCGTTTCATGTAGATGTGCTCAGTGGTGGGGAGGGCTTTACCTGTGATGGACTGGGCCGATTCACTGATTTTTATAGGACTTTCCATTCAAGGGCATTGGTATTTCCATACCAAGCTTTGATGGAGCCAGTCAATATATTCTCCACCACACATCTGTAGAAGTTTGTCAAAGTTTCAGATGTCATGCCAAATCTGCACAAACTTCTAAGCGAAGCTTTGCCATGCTTTCTTTAAGATAGCATTTAGGTTTGATCCCAGGACAGATCTCAATGAGGACTGGTTTATGGATACCCCCAATTTATCCAATGACGGCTGGTTCATGAACGCCTCCAATTTCTCTAATGAGGACTGGTTCTTGGTCACCCCAAGTTCTCTAATGAGGACTGGCTCATGGGCACCTAACTTCTTCCTCCTGTAGGTAACCCTCTGCAGGTAAGTTTTTCCTCCATGTGTTCGTGTGACAACCAGCTGAGCTCCGATCCTGCTCTGGTGGCTCGGTTCATAGCCGTCTGCACAGGCGCTGCTCGCCAGGCCGAACATCTCCTCCAACTCCATGGCCCAGCCGCACGCCATTAGCGAGGCCCCCTCCGCCACAGCGGGACCAGTCACTGCCTCACTCAGCGCAATCCTTACTCTTTGCTCTCAATGACAAAATAATTTAAAAATCAATAAATTCGGAAGAGAGGTTAAACTATATATTTTTTAGAAAAACTGGTGAGAGTTTGTGGGAGGGTTCAAGAGCGGCAGCGCGGCGGACGACCTGACGCGGGGTCCTGTGGCGCGACAAGATGGCGGCGCTGCGGCTGTGGAGCCGGCGGAGGGCAGTGGTGCCAGTATCTGGAGTCCGGGGGTTAGCAGCAGGTTAGAGGGACCGAGGGTCATAGTTCCGGTTGTTTTTAGCAGTAGGTAGAGGAGCTGAGGACCGGATTCCTGGGGGTTTAAACAGCTGATGAGAGGGGCCGCGGTTTTGGTTTCTCCCAGTCCTCTCAGGGTTGTATGATGCTGGGGGAAGTGTGTCCTGTTGTAGTTACACTTTAAAAGTGCGTATTTTCATTGCATAGCATACTTTAAAATTAAAAATAAGCTTCGGTCCCAGATACGGCTTTTGATTTTGTTCTGTAATTAACATGTGTTTTAACTTTGTCTTTTTATTATCCATTTCAGCCAAAAAGAATTTAGCAAAATTATCCCGTTTTGCCTTGTCCTCTTTAGGGACATTCTCGACATCTTCACCGCCATTTGCAGTGTTAGGGAGGGTCCAGTTTTCAGGGATTGGATATGGTCTTGGCTGATGCTGGGGTTAAAGAATCCACAATGCTGCTCTGTGTTCCAGCTTGTTCATTTGATCTTTCCTGATGTTGGTGGTTTATATTTACAGGGAAATATGACTATGATCTGTTGGTGATTGGAGGAGGTTCTGGTGGCCTTGCATGTTCTAAAGAAGGTATAACAAGTTTCAATCAGAATGCTTCTAATCGTTCATTTTGAGCATTTAATTTATTTTTATTTATTTAGTGATACAATGTGGATTGGGCTCTAAAAGCCCCTTGAACCGTGCCGCCCAGCAACCCCCAATTTAACTTTTCTTTATCATGGGACTACTTACAATGACCAATTAACCTACCAATCGGTAGGTCTTGGGACTGTGGGAGGAAACTGGAGCACCTGAAGAAAACCCACGCGGTCTCGGAAAATGTACAAACTCCTTACAGACAGCGGTGGGAATTGAACCTGGGTTGCCCATGCAGTAAGGGATTGTGCTAACCACGCCATATTCATCAAGCTAGGAGCCAAACTTGGTTTAGTGCAGAATGTAGAACGGGGTACAATATATTTACTTAAAAATGAGATAGCAAACCTGTGAAGTTGCAGAGCAGAGTATGTCTATGCTGAACTGTAGAAAGTGCACGGTAAACCTATGAACAACAGAATGCGCTGGTTTGATGTCCAATGAAGGTAAACAAATTAGAGAGGTTCTGCAGATGCTGAAAATCCAGAGCAAGATGCAAAATGCTGGAGGAGCTCAGCAGATCAGGCAGCAATTATGAAGGAGAATAAATTGATGATTCAGGCCAAGACTTCTACAGACTTTCCTGCTTCTCCTTTCCTTTCCAGTCCTGATTAAGTGTCTTGGTCCGAAATGTTAAATGTATAGAAAGAAAGATGCACCCTGATTGTATTTTGTGTGTATGTGGCTCTCACTCTCTCTCACTCACCACCCCCCTCTATACCCCTACTATACAAACTTTGCTTAAACATTGAAATTGAGCTTGCATGCACCACTTGTGCTGGCAGCTCATTCCACTCTCACCACCTTCTGAGAGAAGAAGTTTCCTCCCATGTTCCCCTTAAACTTCTTACCTTTCACCCTTAACCCATGACCTCTGGTTATAGTCCTACTCAACCTCAGTGGAAAAAGCCTGCTTGCAGTTACCCTATTGATAACCCCTTTAATTTTGTATACCTCTATCAAATCTCCTCTCAATCTTATACATTTTAAGGAATAATATACACACAATACTGCAGAAAAGTCTTAGGCACCCTAGCTATATACAGTATGTGCGTAAGACTTCTGCAGAGTCTGTATATGTATTTATGTATATGTGTGTAAATATATGCATGTATGTGTATATAAAGTATGTATATTTGTGTGCATATATAGGAATATAATGTAGTGTACTTTTGAAATTAACAAAGAAATATTTTCTGAGCCCTCGTATTAAAGTATTGCAGTCCTATAACAACTGGTCATGAATAGCAGTGGAAAATCAGATTATGTGCCCATCCTCAACAAGTCAAATTCTGCATATGAATGATAAGACAAGGGAGAAGCGTTTGCAGTCATTTTAAGCCCAAAGTCTGAGTGATTGCAGAGTCTACTTGAACCAGTTGAATTCCATGAATGTGTTAGCAAGAAGAGACAGAACACAAGATCCAGCTGAAGCACCATTTTGGCATAATTACTAAAAACCCATACTCCAGAATGAGCTGTATGATACAAAACCTACAGCACAATACAGGCCCTTCGCCTCACAAAGCTGTGCCGAACGTGCCCTTAGCTTAGAACTATCTAGGCTTACCCATAGACCTCTATTTTTCTAAGCTCCATGTATCCATCCAGGAGTGTCTTAAAAGACCCTATTGTTTCCTCCTCCACCACTGCTGCCGGCAGTCCATTCCATGCACACACCAATCTCTGCATAAAAAACTTACCCCTGACGTCTCCTCTGTATCTACTTCCAAGCACCTTAAAAATATGGCCTCTTGTGCTAGCCATTTCAGCCCTGGGAAAAAGCCTCTGACTATCCGCATGATCAATGCCTCTCATTATCTTGTACACCTCAGGTCACCTCTAATCCTCCATTGCTCCAAGGAGAAAAGGCCAAATTCACTCAACCTGTACTCAAAAGGCATGCTCCCCAATCCAGGCAACATCCTTGTTTGTCTCCTCTGTACCCTTTCTATGGGTTCCACGTCCTTCCTATGGTGAGGCGACCAGAATTGACACAGTACTCCAAGTGGGGTCTGACCAGGGCCCTATACAGCTGTAACATTAACTCTCGGCTCTTAAACTCAGTCCCACGATTGATGAAGGCCAATGCACCATATGCCTTATTAACCACAGAGTCAACCTGCCTAGCAGCTTTGAGTGTCCTATGGACTTGGATCCCAAGATCCCTCTGATCCTCCACACTGCCAAGAATCTTACCATTAATGCTATATTCTGACATCATATTTGACCTACCAAAATGAACCACCTCACACTTATCTGGGTTGAACTCCATCTGCTACTTCTCAGCCCAGTTTTGCATCCTATCATTGTCCCGCTGTAACCTCTGACAGCCCTCCACACTATTCACGGACCCCCAACCTTTGTGTCATCAGCAAATTTACTAACTCATCCCTCCACTTCCTCATCCAGGTCATTTATAAAAATCACAAAGAGTGGGGGGTCCTAGAACAGATTCCTGAGGCACACCACTGGTCACCGGCCTCCATGTAGAATATGACCTGTCTACAACCACTCTTTGCCTTCTGTGGGCAAGCTAGTTCTGGATCCACAAAGCAATGTCCCCTTGGATCCCATGTCTCCTTACTTTCTCAATAAGCCTTGCATGGGGTACCTTATCAAATGCCTTGTTAAAATCCATATACACCTCATCTACATCAATGTGTTTAGTCACTTCCTCAAAAAATTCAATCAGGCTCGTAAGGCACGACCTGCCTTTGACAAAACCATGCTGACTATGTTCATAAATCCAAATGTTCAAAGATCTTGCCTCTCAGGATCTTCTCCATCAACTTACCAACCACTGAAGTAAGACTCAGTGGTCTATAATTTCCTGGACTATCCCCACTTACTTTCTTGAATAAGGGAACAACATCCGCAACCCTCCAATCCTCTCCTGTCGTCATTGATGATGCAACGATCACTGCCAGAGGCTTAGTAATCTTCTTCCTTGCCTCCTACAGTAGCCTGGGGTACATCTCGTCAGGTCCCGGTGACTTAACCAACTTGATGCTTTCCAAAAGCTCCAGCACATCCTCTTCTTTAATATCTACATGCTGGAGCTTTTCAGTGTGCTGCAAGTCATCCCTACAATCGCCAAGATCCTTTTCTTGTAGTGAATACTGAAGCCAACTATTCATTAAGTACCTTTGCTATCTCCTCCAGTTCCATACACACTTTTCCACTGTTAGACTTGATTGGTCCTATTCTCTCATGTCTTATCCTCTTGCTCTTCACATACTTGTAGAATGCCTTGGTGTTTTCCTTAATCCTGTCCGCCAAGGCTTTCTCATGGCCCCTTCTGGCTCTCCTAATTTCATTCTTAAACTCCTTCCCGCTAGCCTTATTATCTTCTAGATCTCTATCATTACCTAGTTTTTTGAACCTTTTGTAATCTTCTTCTTGACTAGATTTACAACAGCCTTTGTACACCACGGTTCCTGTCTCATCCTTTCCCTGTCTCATTGGAACATATCTATGCAGAACCCCAGGCAAATATCCCCTGAATGTTTGCCACATTTCTTCTGTACTTTTCCCTGAGAACATCTGTTCCTAATTTATGCTTCCAAGTTCCTACCTGATAGCCTCATACTTCCCCTTATTGCAATTAAACGTTTCCCTAACTTGTCTGTTCCTCTGCCTCTCCAAGGAGATAGAACTGTGATCACTATCTCCAAAATGCTCTCCCACTAAGAGACCTGACGGGGTTCATTTCCCAATACCAGATCAAGTACAGCCTCTCCTCTTGTAGACTTATCTACATATTGTGTTAAGAATCCTTCCGGAACACCACCCCATCTAAACCCCTCACTCTCGGGAAATGCCAATCAATATTAGGGAAATTAAAATCTCCCACCACAACAACCCTTATTTCTCCTTTCTAGAATCTGTCTCCCTATCTGCTCGATGTCCCTCTTACTATTGGGTGGTCTATAAAAAACATCCAGTAGAGTTATTGACCCCTTCCTATTCCTAACTTCCACCCACAGAGACTCCGTGGACAATCCCTCCATAACTTCCTCCTTTTCTGCAGCCATGACACTATCTCTGATCAACAGTGCCACGCCCCCATCTGTTTTGCTTCCCTCCCTGTCCTTTCTGAAACATTTAAAGCCTGGCACTTGAAGTAGCCATTCCTGCCCCTGCACCATCCAAGTCTCTGTAATGGCCACAACATCATAGCTCCAAGTGCTGATCCACGTTCTAAGCTCATCTGCTTTATTGATAATACTCCTTGCATTAAAATAGACACATCTCAAACTATCGGTCTGAGTGTGTCCCTTCTCTTTCACCTGCTTATCCTGCCTTTTGCACTGTCTCCAAGCTTTCTCTGTTTGTGAGCCAACCTCCCTTTCCTCTGTTACTTCAGATCGGTTCCCACCCCCCAGCAATTCTAGTTTAAACTCTCCCCAATAGCCTTTGCAACCTCCCTGCCAGCATATTGGTGCCCCTCAGATTCAAGTGCAACCCGTCCTTTTTGTACAGGTCACACCTGCCCCAGGAGAGGTCTGAATGATCCAGAAATCTGAATTCCTGCCCCTTGCTCCAATCTCTCAGCCACACATTTATCCTCCACCTCAATCTATTCCTATACTCACTGTCACGTGGCACAGGCAGTAATCCCGAGATTGCTACCTTTGAGGTCCTGCTTCTCAACTTCCTTCCTAACTTCTTGTAGTCTTCTTTCAGGACCGCCTCCCTTTTCCTACCTATGTTGGTACCAATATTTACCACGTCCTCTGGCTGTTTTCCTTCCCACTTCAAGATAACGTGGACGTGATCAAAAACATCTCGGACCCTGTCTATGAGACATAGGAGCAGAATTTATCCGTTTGGTCCTTTGGGTTTGCTGATTTCTTTTCACTCTCAACCCCAGTCTCCTGCCTTTTCCCCAAAACCTTTGATGCCCTGGATAATCAAGATCCTCTGATTTATAAATATACCCAAAATATACCTCTAAATATACCCAATGACTTGACCTCCACAGCTGTCTATGGCAATGAATTCCACAGATTCACCATCCTCTGGCTTAATGTCGTAGGATTAAATAACCAGAATGGCTTTTTGTGCAGTCAGGATCTCCTAGACAAAAATGAATCTCTGCGTTGTACATTGTGTCGCATGTGCAAGACAAGGGAACACACACTAGACCTCCTAGAGGGGTCAGAAGTGGAAAGTGTGAGCAATTTCAAGTTCCTGGGTGTCAACATCTTTGAGGATCTATCCTGGACCCAACATTTCAACACAGCTACAAAGAAGGCTATATTTCATTTGGAGTTCAAGGAAGTTTGGTTTGTCACCAAAGACTATCGCAAATTTCTACAGATGTACGGCAGAGAGCTGCATCACCATCTGGTATGGGGAGAGGGGATCTGAGCACAGGATCGAAGTTAGCAGCAGAGGATTGTAAACTTAGTCAAATCCATGGTGGCCCATAGTATCCAGGACATCTTCAAGAAGTGATGCCTCAAAAATGGCAGCATTCATCGTTAAGGATCCCCACCACCTAGCTTATGAGGTTCAGGAGCCTGATTCAGGAACAGCTTCTTCCTCTCTGCCATCAGATTTCTGAATGGACATTGAACATCACTACTTTATTATTTCTATTTTGCACTATTTATTTAACTTAACTGTTATATACTCTAATTCACATTTTTCCTATTATTATGTATTGCAGTATACTGCTGCTGCAAAGTTAACAAATTTCACAACAAAGCTGGTGATATTAAACCTGATTCTGATTGTGAAATTTACTTTGTACAAGTGTAATGATGGTTTCCACTGGGCAGTGTGGGAAAAGTATCCGGGTAGATCTTGCCACAAAGGCTGTTACGACCTTATAGGTTTACATCAGTTGTTAACATAGTGACAGAATGAATGCCAAAACTCTCCCCATTTGTGTTCAGCTTTGCTGCTTCTGGGACCACTCAGCTCAATTCCAAAGGAGACGGGCTGCCTTTTCTATTCTTCTTTGGCCCGCAGCTCCCAGTGGAGCATCGGCCATCGATGACCTCTGATCTCCATGTCCTCTATTCTGAGCCAGTTTCTTGAGACATAGGAGCAGAATTAGTCCATTCGGTCCTCTGAGTGTCCCTCATCATCCAATTTCGGCCTTGACGTCGCTCCTCCACGTGTTCTTTACTTACTTACTGCTTGTTAAGCCACTGGCATTTAGGGCAGCAATGAAGGTCTTCCATCTCTGCCTGTACAGAAGGATTCTTCATTGCGGTTTGCATTATAATTGTTTTTTGACCAGTCAGGGTTGTTGGCCTTGAGCTCAACCTCTGAACCTGGAGGCCCGTAAACCACTCTTAGTTTGGCTTCTATCCTTTGACCTTTTTGGCAGGGGTCCCTACCAAGGGCCAAAGCAAAAAGCCCTAACTCCAGCCAACATAGCTCTCCTGTGACATTAAGGCGCACAAGCCTCCAAATCCAATGACAAGGTTGCGGTCCTCCTGGGGGATGTGTTCTTTGACATCCCTTTTCTCTCTTTCCTTGGGGATTCTGTTTAAATGCCTGCCAGGTGATGTTGGTTGGCTTCCTCAAGGCATGGCCAATCCAGCTTCATTTCCATTTGTATATTCCTGGTTGGTGTTTTCCCACAGTGTTGGTTAGATCCTTTGTAAGTCTACCTGATGTTTAGGATCCTTCTCAGGCACTGGTTGATGAAAACCTTTTCTATTTAGGTAGCCTTTAACTTGAGAGTGGCATTAAGAGGAAAAAGTGAAGGTTGTGTGACAAAACTCTCACTTGTTGGAAAAGTTGTCAGCGAAGGAAAACAGTTACGTTGTTGATTTTAATTCTTTTATTGAGATACAGTACAGATACTGCAGATCATGGTTTCTCTTTGGGGGCTTTCTATTGCTTGGTGGGTGGTGGGCGCTGATACTTCTTGCTGAAGTAAGTGGGGGAGGGTTGATGCTTTGCTGCTCCTTATGCATGGGGGGGAGAGGGGGCTTTGGAGTAACGTTTTTCTGTCATTCATTCTTTGGGGGTTTTTCAGTTTTCATGGATGTCTGTGAAGAGTAAGGATTTCAGGTCTGATATTAAATGGAACCATTGAATTGTGAAGACTTTTTATATTATTTATTGAGATACAGTGTCAAATAGGCCCTTCGAGCCACACTGCCCAGCAATCCCCTGATTTAACCCTAGCCTAATCATGGGACAATTTACAATGCCCTATTAATTTACCAACTGGTACGTCTTTGAACAGCCATGTGGTCACAGGGAGAAGGTATAAACAGGCAGTGATGGGAATTGAACCCATGTCACGGGTACTGTAAAGTGTTGAGCTAATCGCTCTGCTACCGTGCCACCTTAATGTTGTTTACATCATCAAAAGTGGTTTATGGTGTTTACAATGCAGTGCAATGACAGGGGTAATTTATAGAGGGGGAGGGGAGGGCTAACTAGAATGGTTGGTCAGATTAACTGGGGGAAGGAAATTTTAAGATGGCATGAAGTTTTTGTGTTAATAGCTCTATAACACTTTCCAGAAGGGATGTTTTGGAAAAGGCAGTTTTCAGGGTGGGTCATGTCCGCAATAATTTTTTCCTGCCCGCTTCTTTGTTCTGGACACAAACGACTACTTCCTGTGGAGTAGTTCCACAAGTAAGCTTGCAGCGTCTCCCTGAAAGGAATAGAGGTGTTGGTTACTAGTGCTGAGTTAGTTATAGTGCAATGGTATTAAAGCACGGGGTGTCAGAGTTCAGAGTTCAATTGCACTGACCTCTGTATATACATCCCCCCCCCAAATGAACCTGTGGGTTTCCTCCCACTGTCCAAAGACATGCCAGTGAGTAGGTTAATTGGTCATTGAAAATTGTCCTGTGATTAGGTTAGGTTTGTCTTGTTGGGGGGGGGGGGCGGTGTTGCTGGGGCGGAGTGGATCAAAGGGACAAAGGGGCCTACTCTTTGCAGCATCACCAAATAAACAAACAAACAAATAAATAATTTCTCTCTCCCTCGTGTTGATTTTGGTTTCTCGGCACGGTAGTGTAGTGGTTAGCACAACACTTTACAGTACCAGTGACCCGGGTTCAATTCCCATCACACGGTAGTGTAGTGGTTAGCACAACACTTTACAGTACCAGTGACCCGGGTTCAATTCCCATCACACGGTAGTGTAGTGGTTAGCACAACGCTTTACAGTACCAGTGACCTGGGTTCAATTCCCATCGTACGGTAGTGTAGTGGTTAGCACAACGCTTTACAGTACCAGTGACCCGGGTTCAATTCCCATCACACGGTAGTGTAGTGGTTAGCACAACGCTTTACAGTACCAGTGACCCGGGTTCAATTCCCATCGCACGGTAGTGTAGTGGTTAGCACAACGCTTTACAGTACCAGTGACCCGGGTTCAATTCCCATCGCACGGTAGTGTAGTGGTTAGCACAACGATTTACAGTACCAGTGACCCGGGTTCAATTCCCATCGCACGGTAGTGTAGTGGTTAGCACAACGCTTTACAGTACCAGTGACCCGGGTTCAATTCCCATCGCACGGTAGTGTAGTGGTTAGCACAACGATTTACAGTACCAGTGACCTGGGTTCAATTCCATCGCAGTGGTTAGCACAACACTTTACAGTACCAGTGACCCGGGTTCAATTCCCATCACACGGTAGTGTAGTGGTTAGCACAACACTTTACAGTACCAGTGACCCGGGTTCAATTCCCATCACACGGTAGTGTAGTGGTTAGCACAACGCTTTACAGTATCAGTGACCCGGGTTCAATTCCCATCGCACGGTAGTGTAGTGTTTAGCACAACGCTTTACAGTACCAGTGACCCGGGTTCAATTCCTGCCGCTGACTGTAAGGAGTTTGTACATTCTCTCTGTACAATATGTGGGTTTCCTCCAGCAGTCCAAAGATGTACCAGTTGGTAGGTATAACTGGTTGTCAGTGTTAATTAGGGGGTTGCTGGGCAGTGTGGCGTGTTGGGCTGGAAGGGCCTATTACGTGCTGTATCTCAGTAAACTAATAAATAAGTTGCATCTGTTCTAATTACAACTCAATTGAGTTGCATTAAACATTCTTTGATTAGCGTATATGGTAAAAAAGCAGTGCTAGGAGTAACTGGCTTGTTCTTTCAAGATGTGTTCTGCTTAATGTGTCTTCCAAAGACCAGTATGTTCACATAAAGCTGAAGACATTTTGTCGAGTTGGACGATGCTTGAAGGCCTGATTTGACTTTGTGGTTGTACTGACCACTGAAAGAGCAAACCACTCATGCCTGCTACCAACTCTTTTCTCATGCACGCTACCAACTCTTTTCTCATGCACGTTGTCTGGAGAATCATTATGAAGGAAAACTCAATACCACAGGCAGTAGCCATGATTCGTATGGATGCATTCAAAGGAAATTTCATGTTAAACTTAGCTGGTGTCTAAAATAACACCCTGGTGAAAGGTGAAATATTTAGGGGGAACCTGTGAGGGGATTTCTTCACTCAGAGGGAGGTGAGAGTGTGGAACAAGCTGCCAGTGTAAGTGGTAGTTGTGGGTTCAATTTCAACATTTAAGGTAAATTTGTGTAGGTACATGGATGGGAGAGGTATGGAGGGCTAAGGACCAGGTGCAGGTCAAATTGACAAGGCAGAACAATAGGTCGCCACAGACTAGATGGGTTGAAGGGCCTGCTTCCATAGTGCTCTATGATGAAGACTGAAAATGCTGGAAGAACTCAGCAGGTCAGGAGGCATCCATGGAAAGAATTAGAATCAGTAATATCAGCGGCATAGCTTGTGTAGTTTGTTAACTTGTGGCAACAGTAGAATGCAATTCTCGATAATAGAGAGCAAAGAAAACCTGAATTACTGTAAATCTATATTATATAAAATAGTTAACTAAGTAGGTATTAGTCTCCATATCCACCACCCAGGACATGCCCTCTTCTTATTGTTACCATCAGGGAGGAGGTACAGAAGCCTGAAAGCACACACTCGACAATTCAGGAACAGTTTTTTTCCCCTCTGCTATCCGATTTCTGAATGGGCATTGACCCCATGAATACTACCTCACTATTCTTTTATTTCCTATTTTTTGCACTACTTGGTGGAGCTATATAATGTTACAACCCTCTACAGCTTACTTCAATGCTGCGCAGTAGCACCCCCTTCCACCACAACATACCGGACAGTGATGCAGCCAGTTAGAATGTTCTCCACGGTACAACAGTAGTATTGTGCGAGCATTTTCGGTGACATACAAAATCTCCTCAAATCAGTTCTTTGAAAAAATAGATATTTCAAGCCGAGACCTTTTTCTCAGGTCCTGATGAAGGGTCTCAGCTTGAAACATCACCTTATTCTCTTTCATAGATGCTGCCTGACCTGCTGAGTTCCTCCAGCATTTTGTTTGTGTGTTGCTCCTGATTTCCAACACCTGCAGAACCTCTTGTGTCTCAGGCGTCTGAATTATTTGCTTCCCTAACCACCAGTCACAGTGCTAGATTAAAAGGAGGTGATGGGGAAAGCAGTTTCTTTTTAATACTATTTTTTCTTGCAAGCTGATCACTGACAATCTGGTGCCTTTCATCACAGTACGTCCTGTCCTTGGTCCGTTATCTCAGCAGCACTAAGAACCTGTATTCTTAATGTGGCCACTAGATGGAGAATGTCAGTCGCAAGCTATGAGAGGCTGTAAGGCTGAATAAATACTTTAATCATCTCTTGCATCCTTTCCTACTGGGAAGAAATATTTATTTGACTTCTTTGCATTTGATACTCCCACCACCCAGAACATGCCCTCTTTTCATTGCAACCATCAGAGTGAAGGAACACTCAGCGATTCAGGAGCAGCTTCTCCCCTGCCGTCGGATTTCTGAATGTACACTACCTCAGTATCTTTCCTCTCTTTTTGCACTACTTATTTAATTTTTAAACAAATATGTGTTATTATTATGTATTCCAGTGTACTCCTGCCGCAATACAACAAATTTCACGATGTAAGGCACTGCTTGTAAGAAGTTGTATGTTCTCCCCATGACCGTGTGGGTTTCCTCTGTGTGTTCTGGTTTCCTCCCACAGAGTAAAGATGTACCAGTCAGTAGGTTAATTGGGCTTTTTAAATTGTCCTGTGATTAGGCTCGCTGTAATTTGGGGGATTGCTAAGCGATATGGCTTGAAACGCCAGAAGGACCTATTTTGCGCTGGTTTTCAATAAATTAATAAATAACTAAATATTGAACCTGATTCTGAATTAATTTTATTGAAAATTCTCCAAGTTGTTACTCAAAGTGGAACAGGTGATCTCTGTTGCTAGCCAAGGGGAACAGCTTTACAATGCCTTTCCCTCTGTTGGTCTCTGAGGTCAGTGTGGAGGCTGGTTGAGTGTACTGGTGTTTTTAAATAAACCAATAATCTAACAGTTGTTTGTGATCTTTTCCTCACAGCAGCCCAGTATGGCAAGAAAGTTGCAGTATTAGATTACGTGGAACCTTCACCTAAAGGTAAGGAGATTTTTCCTGCAGCCAGCTGAACTTAATGCTTGAATTACATCAGGGTGGCACAGTAGTGTAGTGTTAGCACAGTACTTCACAGTACCAGTGAACTGGGTTCAAATCCGCCACTGACCGTAAGGAGCTTGTTGGTTCTCCCTGTGACTGGGTGGGCTTCCTCCGGGTGCTCCGTCCGGTTTCTTCCCACAGTCCATGACCTACTGGTTGGAAGGATAATTGGTCATTGTAAATTGTCCTGTGGTTAGGCTAGGATTAAATTGGGGGGGGGGGGGGAATGGCATGCTGTATCTCAATAAATAAGTTAAAAAAAATAGATTTGATTGGAATAATACAAGTACATACACTGTACCACAAGAATAAATGCCTTCTAAAGCCTTCCCCGTTTCCTAATGGGTACAGGAAGAAGTACTGTACCATTATTTTGCACTTTGGATGGCGGGGTGGAGATTCGTCTCTACCAAAGGAGGTGTAAGGAGCTCCTTCCCTTCACTAGCCTGCAAATCACCCTTGGGCAGGGTATAGCACGTGTTTAGCTCCCCTCTCCCCCAACAATCAGGGTCACGTGAAGCCGTGGGTGGAGGTGGTGGATGATCGTGTGAGCAGCTGGAGCATATCACACGTCCTGGTTATGTGACCACTGACGCCACACAGACAATCTCTGAAGAGTATTGATAATGGCTGGGGTCACCCGTCTTGTAAAGACACTGCCCAGAAGAAGGCAATGGCAAACTACTTCTTTAGAAAAATGTACCAAGAACAATCCCGCTCATGGGAAGACCATGATGATCACTCTCGTCATACGACATGTACGTAATGCAGATGATACTTCAGTCAACCATGGTTCGTAGCTGAATTATGAAATATGCCTTGTATATTGTGGCAGGACTTGCCTCTGGGGTGGCTGTATTACTTGTATCCTGCCCACCTCTTTTCTTTCTTTCATTCCTTTTCTTCCCTTTTTCTGTCTCTTCTGTCATCCTCCAGAGACAGGTCATAACTGGGATCAGCTCCATGAATCCCGGTCTACAGTTGTTAGTGGCCTTTTTCGCTTCACCATTCCTCAGCTGTCTGTATAAGGGTTAAAATGAGTTAAGATTCTGTAGATTCACATCAGTTAATGCTGAGAGATTGAAATAAAAGTCAGTATCAGGTTTAATATGACTGACATATGTTGTGAAATTTGTTAAATTTGTGGCAGCGGTACAATGGAATACATGATACTATAGAAAAGAATGAATAATAAGAATGTAAAAAGAGAACATCTGCAGATACTGGAAATCCAAGCAATACACACAAAATGCCGGAGGCACCCAGCAGGCCAGGCATCGATGGGAAAGTGTACAGTTGATGTTTTGTCAGGACTGGAGAAAAGAAGTCGGAGGAAGAAGGTGGGAGAGGAGAGGAAGAAGTGCAAGGTGGCAGGTGATTGGTGAAACCAGGAGAGGGGGAGGGGTGAGGTAAAGAGCTGGGAAGTTGATTGGTGAAAGAGAGAAAAGGCTGGAGATGGGGATAATCTGATAGGAGAGGACAGCAGGCCATGGAAGAGAGGGAAGGGGGAGGAGCACCAGGGGGAGGTGATGGGCTGATAAGGTGAGAGAGGGAAATGGGAATGGGGAATGTGGGGAGGGAGGGGGGCATTACCAGAAGTTCAAGAAATAGAGGTTCATGCCATCAGGTTGGAGGCTACCCAGACAGAACATAAGGTGTTGCTCCTTCAACCTGATTGTGGCCTCATCGCGGCAGTAGAGGCGGCCACGGACTGATATGTTGGAATAGGAATTGGGAAGTAAAATTAAAATCGGTGGTCACTGGGAGATGGACCATAAGTGCTTGACAAAGCAGTCTCCCAATCTACGTGGGGTCTCACCAATATACAGGAGGCCACGCGCCAGTCCTCATAGAGGAGTACATAATTCAATTTCAATAAGTATGTATATTAAATAGTTAAAAATAGTGCAGAAGCAGAAAAAAAAGTGAGGTATTATCATGGGTTCTATGTTTATTCAGAAAACAGATGACAGAGGGGAAGAAACTGTTTCCTGAATCGTTGAATGTGTGCCTTCAGGCTCCTGTACCTCCGCTTGATGGTAGCAATGAGAAGGTGGCATGTTCTGTGTGATGGGGGTCTTTTATGATGGATGCCGCCTTTTTGAGGCATCGCTCCTTGAAGATTTCTTGGATACCAGGAAGGCTAGTATCCATGATGGAGATGACTAATTTTACAACTTTCTGTAGCTTTTTACGATCCTGTGCAGTAGCCTCCCCATACCAGACAGTGATGTAATGATGCAAAACAAGATTGTGTGAATTGCAGACAAACCTCTGTATCAAGCTGAAGCCTTCCTGATTCTCTGGAAAAAAAACATGCGTGATATGATACACTTTGGAAGATCAAACCTGAAGGCAGGGTACAAGGTTAATGGCAGGATTCTTAACAATGTGGAGGTACAGCTGGATTTTGAGGTCTGAAACCATAAATCCCTCATAGTTGCTGTGCGAGTTGACAGGGTGGTTAAAAAGGTGTACGGTGTGTTGGCCTTCATTAATTGGGGGGGGGGGGATTCAGTTCAAAAGCTGCAAGGTAATGTTGCAGCTCTATAATCCTTTGCCTAGACCTCCCATGGAGTATTGTGTTTGGTTCTGGTCACCCCTGGAAGCTTTGGAGAGGGTGCAGAAGAGATTTACCAGATTAGATGAGGAAAGGTTGAGTGAGTAAAAGAGGATGAGAGGTATATGAGGCATAGAGTGGACAGCATTTTTCCCAGGGCAGTAATGGCTGAAATGAGAGGGCATCATTTTAAGGTGATTGGAGGAAAATCTAGTGGGAAGTCAGTGTTTTCTTTTACATAGAGTGGTAGCAGCATGGAACCCATTGCCAGGGGTGGTGGTGGAGGAGACGGAACTTTGGGCACATGGATGAAAGGAAAATGGAAGGTTATATGGGAGGGAAAGGTCGGCACAGTGTCGTGGACTGTACTGTTCTATGTTCTAATATTGCTCTTGGATGAACTATATTGAATCAAAGGAGGCTGTGTCTTAGACCTTGCAACAGGCCTCAGCTTTGTTCTTGATGTACACTCCAACTCCCTTTTGGTTCAATGGTTCAATCTTTCAGTTTAATATCAGAGAATGTGTACAGTGTGCAACCTGAAATTCCTACTCTTCGCAGACATCCATGAAACAGAAGAAAAACCCCAAAGGATGAATGACAGAAAAATATACGAACCCCATCCCCCCCACCACCCGCATTGCAAGCCCTCAAAGAGATCATGAACTGGAGTCCATAAGGCCGTTCATCTCAACTGTTCAACATCCCACAGGATTTCTCTCTCACTTACGAGGACAAGAGGGAGACCAGCAGCTTGCTGTTTCGATGTTGCAGTCTGCAGCTTTTATTTTGTTCCCCGACTGGAGAAACAGCAGACTCTCTCTCACCATCGAGAGAGAGAGAGAGAGCATGATCACTCACGTAGTGCAGAGGCCTCTGACAGCTGCACCTGCTGTCTTGATGTTCCAATCTCCTGTGACGCTTCAGTCGGTGCAATGGCGAGAAATTGGGTAGTGTTCAGGGCTGCAGTTCAAGGCACACATATTGCAGGCCGCTCCTGGAGGTTTGCATTTCCTGCCTGGTGCTGAGCTTGTAGAGGATGGACTTCAAACTTATGTAGGATATACAATATTAGACTTGGGGATTTAATAAATTTTGAGTTCCTTTACTTGAGTTGAGAGATTACACCAACCACAACCTTTGATCCCCCCCCTCTACCCCATCTGACACTTGTACAGCTGGCAATAGTTCAGTCCCCATGTGACTTCAAGTTGGTTCACAGGTACCTCTGAATAATTTCACTACTCAGTATCTGGCCATGTATAAAATATTCTGCTGTTCTGTTTTGTGCGTGGAAACTGCACTGTGGCGGACAGGAAGGATTTACAACGGGTAGCCAAAATAGCCCAGTGCATCACCAGTATCAGCTTACCCGGCATCGAAGTTCAAAGTACATTTATTATCAAAATCCAAATGCGTTATACAACCTTGAGATTTGTTTCCTTACAGGTAGCCACAAAACAAACCCCAAGGAACCCATAAAAAAGAAGACTGTCTAACACCCAAAGTGCAGAGAGAAAAAAATCGTGCAAACAATAAAAGTAAGCAAATAGCAAGGACATATATACAGAAAGGTGTCCGAACAGGGCCAATAACATCATGAAGGATTCCACCTACCGTGCTCATGGACTGCTTGTCCCACTCCCATTAGGGAGGAGGCTACGTAGCATCCATGCCAGGACCATCAGACTACTTTCCCCAAACAGTAAGGCTGAACACCTCCACCCACTAACTCCACCCCTTCACACCTCCAACCACCACTACTTTATCATTTCCTGTCAGAGTCACCTTATATACAGACACTCCTGGATCTAGTATCACTCTATGGATATACAATCTGTCTATGTATATAACCTATCTTATGTATTTATATTAATTGTGTTTTTTATTATTGTGTTCTTTATCTTATTTTGTGTGGTGCATCAGAGTAAGAGTAGCAGTAATTTTTTTTGTTTGTTTATTTTTTTTATTTATTAGGATACAGCACGGAATAGGCATTTCTGGCCCTTAGAGACGGGCTGCCCAGCAACCCACCTACTTAACCCTAGGTTAACCATGGGGTAATTTACCAATTAACCTGCTAACTGTACGTCTTTGGACTGTGAAAGGAAACCCCTTACAGACAGCAGCGGGAATTGAACCTGGGTGAACTGTACTGTCAAGAGCTGTACTAACCAACTATACTACCATGTTGTCCTTTACACTTGTGTGACATTAAACAATCTTGGATCAAAGTAGATGATCTTACTTTTTCCCCCATGTTTCATTCCATGATAAGGTGCCATGGAATAACTTGAGTGCATTCATCATCATCTTTATGTGCCATGTCGTGTAGTGAGGGGGATCATGGTCTTCTGATTATTCCTGGCAGATATTTTCCTACAGATGTGGTTTGCCTTATTTCTGATCGGGGGCTAAGCAGGTGCTACGCCTTGCCCAAGGATGACCTGCAGGCTAGCAGAGGGAAGGAGCGTCTTACACCATCTTTGGTAGAGATGTATCTTCACCCTGCATTATTAGTGCATATTTTAATAATCCATCTGCCGTATTATTGCCCAGTTACTCACCATGTCTGTATTTCTTTGAAGTTTCTTTGCAGCCTTCTCTATACTTGTAATCCCAATAAATAGCAGTAAATGTGGAAATATGCCATTGGTTTTCCTTAATAAAGATGGCAAAGATTTGGGGCCTGAAAACCATTTCCTGGAGCACCTCTTTAGTCACAACCTGAGAGGATCTATTTATTCCCTCTCCTTGTTTCTTAGTCCACGTCAGTCTATCATTCCCATTCCATGTGCTGTAACATTGTTAGCCAACCTCTTGTCTTGAAAGGCCTTTCAAGAATCTATATAAACCACATCCTTTGGTTCCCTTACCTACTGGTCAGAGAACTGCACAAGATTAATCCAATGTTTTTTTTCTTTCATAAATCTACGCTGATTCTACTCTATTCTATGATGGTGCCAGAAACTTGGCAACACTTGCGGGCTGTCCCCAGCACAATCCTTGGACTATGTTGATCATTGATGCAACAGCCCTGGTCAAGGGGTATATGAGCAGTTGGTGCAAATCCTGTTTATGTGACCATTGACGCCAGGCAGACGATCTCTGAAGAGTATTGATAATGGCTGGGGTCACCTGTGTTGTAAAGACACTGCCCAGAAGGCAGCAATGGCAAACCACTTCTGTAGAAAAATGTGCCAAGAACAATCATGGTCATGGAAATCAGCCAAGTCAATACGACACAGCACATAACAAATAACCATATAACCATATAACAATCACAGCATGGAAACAGGCCATTCCGGCCCTCCTAGTCCGTGCCGAACTCTTAATCTCACCTAGTCCCACCTATCCGCACTCAGCCCATAACCCTCCACTCCTTTCCTGTCCATATACCTATCCAATTTTACCTTAAATGACACAACTGAACTGGCCTCTACTACTTCTACAGGAAGCTCATTAATGTAGAATTATTACATAATTCATTATAAGTTCCTGCATTTTCTACACTATTACCATGTTCGTTCTTCCTCCTTTCATGAATAGTGGGGTTACAGTTGTTGCTTTGCAATCAATCCTCAGAAACAGTTCCAAAATTTATAAAATTTAGTGAGATATCAATTGGAATATCCATTAATTTTCTAGACACCTTTTTCAAACATGTAGGATGCAAATCACTGTGTTCTTTGTACTAGCTGTCACAAGATTTCCTGCTTCTTTGGTACTATCATAGAGAGCTAGAACATAGAATAAGACCCTTTGGCCCATTGAGTCCACGCTATCAACTTTACACTATCCCATGTTAATTCCCAAATTATAGAGTCATAGAGCACTACAGCACAGAAACAAGCCCTTTGGCCCATCTAGTTGCTGCCAAACTGTTACTCTGCCAAATCCCATCGACCCTAACCTGGACCGTAGCCCCTCCATGTATTTATCCAAACTTCCTGTAACGTAGGGATTGCCAACTTGGGGCCCACGGGCCCCTTGATTAACGAGTCAGAATCAGATTTAATAGCACCAGCATATGTCGTGCAATTTATTGTCTGTATGGTAGCAGAAAAATGCAATACATAATGGTAGAAAAATGTGAATTATAGTAAGTATGAATGTGCCTCTACTTCCTCAGGAATCTGCAGAGATTTGGCATGTCATCAAAAGCCTTGGCAAATGTGTATAGGTGTATGGTGGAAAGTGTGCTGACTGGCTGCATTATGGCCTGGTAGGGGAACACCAGTGCCTTTTAGTGAAAAAGTTTATAAAACTTAATGGATTCAGCCCAGTACATCATGGGTAAAACCCTCCCAATCACTGAGCACATCAACATGAAACATTGCTGTAGAAAAGCAGCATCCATCATAAAAGATCCTCACTACCCAGACCATGCTCTTTCCCTGCTGCTGCCATCAGGTAGAAGGTACAAGATCCTCAGGACTCACACCATCAGGTTCAAGAACAGTTACTACCCCTTAGTCATCAGGCTCTTGAACAAAAGGGGATAAAACTACACTCATTCTGTTTCTAGTGTTCCCACAACTGATGGTCTCACTTTAAGGACTCTTTATCTTGTTATTTCATGCTCGTTATTTAATGCTATTTGCTAATATTTGCATTTGCACAGATTGTTGTTCATTGACCTAGTTT
This sequence comes from Hemitrygon akajei, assembly GCF_048418815.1. Classification (NCBI taxonomy): domain Eukaryota; kingdom Metazoa; phylum Chordata; class Chondrichthyes; order Myliobatiformes; family Dasyatidae; genus Hemitrygon; species Hemitrygon akajei. Next base: position 124,629,914 of record NC_133130.1, on the reverse strand, counting down.
ACAGTTACTATTCTATAGATTTGCTATGTACTGTATGTCTGCAGGATAAAGAATCTCAGGGTGTATGTGGTAACATGTATTTACTCTGATAATAAATTTTACTTTGAACTTTTTGGATTCATTGTCCATTCAGAAATCGGATGGTACAAGGGAAGAAGCTGTTCCTGAATTGTTGAGTGTGTGCCTTCAGGCTTTTGTACCTCTTCCCTGATCGTAGCAATGAGAACAAGGCATGTCCTGGGTGATGGGGGTCCTTAATGATGGATGCTGCCTTTTTGAGGCATCTCTGTTTGAGCAGTAGGGGTCCGTGGCATAAAGTAAGTTGGAAACCCATCTTAAAAGTTGAAACTGCGTCTACCACTTTCTCTGGCAGCTCATTCCACACTCTCATCACCCTCTATCTATAGACGAGGGACTATTTACAGCAGCCAATTAACCTACCAAACTGGACATCGTAGGTTGTTGGAGGTAACCAGAGCAGTTGTGGTCACAGGAAAACATAGAAGCTCCACGTAGACAATACTGCAGGTCAGGATTAAACCCGAGGTGCTGGTTCAGTGAGGCAGCAGCTCTTACCTCTGGCGCAGTGCCATCGACTAAACTACCGAACTGTCAGGAGTGGGTACTATTTGATGACTGATACTTATTTCCTTCATTTCTTCATTTTTTTGCCAGCCTTTTTTTTAAATGAAGACAGGCACAAAACAGTCTTTTAATAGTCATGGAGTACTACAGCACAATATCAGGCCCTTCAGCCCATCATCTGATCATCTTCAGCCCGTGCCAGCCTGATCATCTGCTTGTACCAGGGGTTCTCAATCCCTTGCTTAATGGTTTTGGTCCATGGCATAAAAAAGGTTGGGAATCCTTGGGCCTAGTCCTGTCAATCCGCACCCAGACCATAGCCCCTCATACCCCTTGCATCCACCTACCCATCCAAATTTCTCTTAAATTGATCTCACATCTACCACTTCCATTGGCAGCTCGTTTTAAACTTGCAAACCCTCTGAGTGAAGAGGTTCTCCCTCAGATCTCCCTGAAATATTTTGCCTTTCAACCTAAACTGATGACCTCTCATTCTAGGAGAAAAAGCCTGCAAGCATTCACCTTATTTATACCCCTCATAATTTCCTATACCTCTGTAAGGTCTTCCGTAATTCTCCTGCACTCCAGGTAATAAAATCCAAACCTATTCCTATAACCCAGGTCCTCAAGTCATGGCAACAATATTGTAAATTTTTTTTGCACTCTTTCAAGCGTGTTGATACCTTTCCTGTAGGCAGGCGTGGCAGGGTGGAGATACGCCTCCACCAAAGGAGGTGCAAGGCACTCTATTCTTCCGCCAGCCTGCTGGTCACCTATGGACAAGGGATAGCACCTGCTTAGCCCCACCTCCCAGATCAGGGTCACGTGAAGCCACGGGAGCAGATGGGTGATGGTCGTATGAGCAGCTGGTGCACATCACAAGTCCTGGTTATGTGACCACTGACACCAGGCAGACAGTCTCTGAAGATGGGTCACCCATCTTGTATAGTCGCTGCCAGAAGAAGGAATGGCTAGCCACTTCTGTGGAAAAATTTGCTAAGAACAGTCATGGTAATGGAAAGGCTATGATCGCCCACGTCATACGACATGGCACATAATGATGATCCTGTAGGGAAGTGACCAGAACTGCAAACAAGACTCCAAATTTGGTTTCACCAATATCTAATACAACTTTGCTGCAAATTCCTTACTTCCTTCCCATTGCAAATTCTGGCATCTCTATTTGTAAGACTGTAAAGCTGCTGGCCCCTTTAACATTTAACTTTTATATGGATTTTGCTGAAGGTTTGCATTCTATGACAACAGGCAAACTTTCTCTCTATGGCTGAAGTTTCAGTTCCTGACCTGACCTAAGTCATCCTACCCTGTCTGGTGACCTTCCATTCGCAAGAAATGGAATTCCAGTTGCTTCCTTCCATTTGTCCAACAAAAGTTAGAACTTACTACACAATTCCTACCTTTTAAGAACTGAAAGACCTTGCTAATGGAGTGACTAGAATTTCTTCAGCTATCCTCCTTCCCCTCCCCCTCCATCTTTTTATTCTGTCATCTTCCCCTCCATCTTTTTATTCTGTCATCTTCCCCTTTTCCAGTCCTGAAGAAGGGTTTATTCCTTTCCATAGATGTTGCCTGACCTGCTGAGATTCTCTGGTATTTTGTGTGTTGCTTTGGATTTCCAGCATCTGCAGAATCTCTTGCGTTTATGTTGTACCTTGCGGGTTCACCTCTTTTGTCCTGCAGTCTTATCAGAATCAGGTTTATTATCAGCGGCATGTGATGTGAGATTTGTTAACTTAGCAGCAGCAGTTCAATGCAATAGATAATCTAGCAGAGACAAAAAAATTAATAATAAAATAAAGCAATAATAAATTAACAAGTAAACCAATTACGTCTATTGAATAGATTAAAAAAACATGCAAAAACAGAAATACTGTATATTTTTTTAAAAAAGTGAGGTAGTGTCCAAAGCTTCAATGTCCATTTAGGAATCGAATAGCAGAGGGGAAGAAGCTGTTCCGGAATCGCTGACTGTGTGCCTTCAGGCTTCTGTACCTCCTGACTGATGGTAACAGTGAGAAAAGGGCATGCCCTGGGTGCTGGAGGTCCTTAATAATGGACGCTGCCTTTCTGAGACACCACTCCCTAAAGATGTCCTGGGTACTTTGTAGGCTAGTGCCCAAGATGGAGCTGACTAGATTTACAACCTTCTCGGTCCTGTGCAGTAGCCCCTCCATACCAGACAGTGATGCAGCCTGTCAGAATGCTCTCCACTGTACAACGATAGACTTTTTTGAATGTATTTGTTGAATGCTAAATCTCTTCAAACTCCTAATAAAGTATAGCTGCTGTCTTGCCTTCTTTATAACTACATCGATATGTTGGGACCAGGTTAGATCCTCAGATCTTGACATCCAGGAACTTGAAACTGCTCACTCTCTCCACTTCTGATCTGTTTATGAGGATTGGTATGTGTTCCTTAATCTTACCCTTCCTGAAGTCCACATTCAGCTCTTTCGCCTTATTGACATTGAGTGCTAGGTTGTTGCTGTGGCACCATTCCACTAGTTGGCATATCTCACTCCTGTACGCCCTCTCGTCATCACCTGAGATTCTACCAACAATGGCTGTATCATCAGCAAATTTTTAGATGGTATTTGATCTATGCCTAGCCACACAGTCATGAGTAAATAGAGAGTAGAGCAGTGGGCTAAGCACACACCCCTGAGATGCTCCAGTGTTGATTGTCAGCAAGGAGGATACGTTATCACCAATCTGCACAGATTGTGGTCTTCCGGTTAGGAAGTCGAGGATCCAATTACAGAGGGAGGTACAGAGGCCCAGGTTCTACCACTTCTCAATCAGGATTGTAGGAATGATGGTATTGACTGCTGAGCAATAGTCGATGACGTAAATTGTCTTTGCAATTTGCAGCCTTTTCTAACACATAGTCATTCATACTGTCTCACATCCCCGAGTGAATCCAGTTCTATTCTTTTGCTCTGTTCTGCTGTCCCAATGGTTGTAGAGAATGAAACCTGCTTGCTGAGGCTTTCCCACAGTTTTCATTCCTCTGTTTAATTTTCTTGGTGTATGTTTTAAAAAATCATTTGTAGTTACAAATATAAACGTGGTTAAAGTGCATTCAGAATCAGAATCAGGTTTAATATCCCATGCATATGTTGTGAAATTGGTTGACTTTGTGGTACAAGTACAATCCAGTACTTAATAGTGAATTGTTAAATTAAAAACAGAAACAAAGAAAAGTGGTGAGGTAATGCTCATGGGTTCAATGTCCATACAGAATCGAATGGCAGAGGAGAAGAAGCTGTTCCTGAATCACTGAGTGTGTGCCTTCAGGCTTCTGTACCTTCTTCCTGATGGTAACAATGTGAAGAGGACAGGTCCTGGGTGGTGGGGGTCTTTACTGATGGACACTACCATTTTGAGGCACCGCTCCTTGAAGATGTCTGGATAATACAGAGGCTAGTGCTAATGCTGGAGCTGACTTACTTCACTCTCTGCAGCTTATGTTGAGCCTGTGCAGTAGCCCCCCACCCCACCATACAGCCAGTCAGAAAGCTCTCCATGGTACAGTCGGTCCTCCTTATCCGCGAATTCCGCATGCGCAAATTCAACCAACTGCGAATTGCAAAAACCCAGAAGTGCTCTTCCAGTACTTGTTGTTCGAGCATGTACAGACTTTTTTTCTTGTCATTATTCCCTAAACAATGCAGTATAACAACTATTTTACATAGCATTTATGTTGTATTAGGTATTATAAGTAATCTAGAGATGATTTAAAGTATACAGGAGGATGTGCGTGGGTTATCGTAGATCGGGATGAAAGAAAATCGGAAGTTCTCTTACTAAGTAAGTCGGAACAGGTACACCCGGTATTACTTAGCATCAGTTAGTCAAACGTTTGTCTAGTGTTATGACCCCAGCCCCCTCCTTTGTGAGATTCGCAAGAGCCCTAGTCAAGGGGGGGTCAAATGACCCAAGAGAGAGAGGGAGACGTGCTGAAGACCATGTTCCCCAGGGAAGCAGAATAAAGCGACTCTTTGACTATTGTCTCATGAAAACCACGTGTAAAGCCCTCGGGCAAAGTGGGCTGGTCGCTCAACAAGACAAAAGCCTCGGACATAGCCATTGTCTTAGGAGACACCTTTGTGGGATAAGGAATTGGCCTACGTGCAAAATCTCAGGGCAATGTGAGATGGGTGATGGGGGAAGGATTGCCTCGCCCCCCCACCCTGATGGACATCTACAACCCTGCCAGTCCAGATAAAAGGTGGGCTGCCGAGGCGGGGCGCCAGACGCACCAAAAGATACGCGAGAATTCCTGTGACCGCGTTTAGAGAGCGACAGCCGGTGGTGGGGTTCGTGTGCGTCCTTCCCTTGCCTGGGATTGGCGACCTCACCACGGAAGAACGGCCTAGCTACAGGGGAAGCCACAGATGAGAGTCCATTCCCCAACGAGACTTCCGACTACCTCCTACAGGTTGGAAAACCTGTCGGGTAAATGTTTCATTCTCTCTCTCTTTCTAACAAAAGTGCACCAACGCGACACCACAACCGACGGCGGCTGGTGGAACTGCAGTGACCGCAAAAAGACTTTTAAATATCCAGTAAACAATATATATCTACATTACCCCTAGACAACTGTAGAGCTTATGTCTGATTGATTATTACTATACCTGTGCTTTAGATTGAGTTGTGACGACGTATATGATCTGAATGTTTTGTATTAACCATACGTTTGTGCCCCTTTATAAATAAAAACGTTTGAAAATAGTAGCATCAGGCTTCGGTGGATCCATCTATCTTTGCTGGAAAACTACCCGGTTACTGGGGAACGTAACACTAGTATATAGTATATATTTTACCTTTCTATGCATATAAAACACTTAAGAACGTATGTTTCAGCGCTGGGCTCGGGAATGGAAGTTCTTGGGACTCGGGACAGATTGCTCCCGAGTGTGCTCTCCACCGTGCCGGGTTGATGTGAGGATCAAACACCCAAAACCTCAAAACCCAGTAATTAAACCACTGCGTTGCTTAGTAATAATTGTAGCTTTCATCGGGGCAGAGCCTTTCTCACTTTATCCTTTAAAATTGTTCCGATTGTTGACTGACGTAGCCTAATGCTTTTCCAATGATCGATGGCATTTCACCTCTTTCCGATTGCTTTATTATTTCCACTTTATTTTCAATCGTGATCATGATTATTTTCGTGAACAGAAACACTGCGGATTCAGATCTCTGCCACTGGGTCCTAATGTCCACCGCACGGAGACAGGTTAAATAAGGTCTGGGGTTCCGCTGGGTCCTAAGGTCCAGCACATTGATACAGGTTGAATAAGGGACTTGAGCATCCGCGAATTTTGGTATCCGCGGGGTTCCCGGAACCAATCCCTCGCGGATAAGGAGGGCTGACTGTACATCTATGGAAATTCGTGAGTGTTTTAGGTGACATACCAGATCTTCTCAAACTCCTAATGAAGTATAGCTGCTGTCTTGTCTTCTTTATAGCTGTGTTGCTATGTTGGGACTCATGTTGTGCCAAGATAAGGCCATGCTCAAGGTGGAGGACCATCACCTTATATTCCATCTGCATAGCCTCCAACCTAATAGCATGAATATAATATTATAATAGTTACAAGGATGGGGACAGAGGCCAAGAAAAGGCCTTAAAAATAAACAGACAAGAAAATTGCAAAGATCACGCATCGGCATGAAATGTTGACTGTTTATTCCTCTCCGTAGATGCTGCCTAACAGGCTGAGATGCTCCAGCACTTGTGCATATTACAACGATTCTATTCCTTTGAAAAGACTGATCTAATAATTGCAACTGACGAGTGAAAATAAATGAGCTTCACTTAGCAACTCAAAGATTCAAAGTACATTTATTATCAAAGTATGTAAACAGTATATAGCCTTGAGATTCGTATTCCCCACAGTCAACCATGAAACAATGAAAACTGTGAAACCAGTTCAAGGGGAAACATCAAACCCCCAATGTGCAAAAAAAAACCCAAATCGTGCAAACAGCTAAAAAAAAAACAAAGAACACAGAATATAAAAAACCAAACCACAAAGTTATCTATAAGTCCAGGCATATTTAGTCCAGCTCACTTCAGTCTAATCTCTCTCTCTGTCAATGAGTTTCACATCACTTGGTGTGCCATGGTAGCATAGCAGATAGTGCTATTACAGCTGTGGATGTTGGAATTCGGAGTTCAATCTCAGCATCATCTGTAAGGAGTTTGTACATCCTCCCCATGGAATGCGCGGGTTTTCTCTGGCTTCCTCCCACGGTCCAAAGGCGTACCGGTTAGTAGGTTAGTTGATCATTGTAAATTGTACTGTGATTAGGCTAGGATTAAATTGGGGGTTTGCTGAGTGGTGCAGCTTGAAGGGCTGGAAGGGCCTCATTTGCCCTGTGTCTCTAAATAACATAAATAAATAATTTAAATTTAACTCGTTCACTTCTGTAAGAGGCTGGTAGAGTTAGAACCAGGTTTGTTATCACTGACACACAGTCCTGTGAAAAAGTCATAGGCACATAAGTACAGCCGGGCTGCTTAAGACTTCTGGACACTACAAAGTTCAAAGTAATATTTATTAATCAGAGTATGTACATGTCACCATGTACAACCCTGAGATTCTTTTTCTATGAGCATATTTAGCAAATCTATAGAATTGTAAGTGTAGTTAAGGGAGGGAAGTTTAGGGGAGACATTAGGGATAAGTTTTTTACACAGAGTTGTGGGTGCCTGGAATGACTTGGCAGGGATGGTGGTGGAGGCTAAAACATTAGGGGTATTTAAGAGCCTCTTGTACAGGCATATGGATGAAAGGAAAATAGAGGGTTATGGGGTAGTGTGGGTTTAGTACTTTTTTTAAGGAATATATGGGTCGGCACAACATGGAGGGCTGAAGGGCCTGTACTGTGCTGTAGTGTTCTAGTGTAACTGTAAACTGTAAACAAACCATGCAAATGCTGATATAAATAACAAGCATGAAATAGCAAGATAACAGTGTCCATAATGAAGTCCTCCATCTCTGTCAGTCCTTGGCCATCTTCTTTATTGTACCCCAGCTGGGGTTCAGCATCCTCATTTCTGCCACTGGTATGGCACCAAGTTATCTTTGGTCTCTTTTGTTTCCTCCACCCTTCAGGGATTCAATGTAGTGCTGTCTTGATGATGGAGTTGGCCTCTCTTCTCATCATGTGCCCAATCCATCTCCTACGTTTCCCCGTGATGATTGTGGCCATGTCCTCTTGGTGACATTGAAGGAGTAGGGCATGTTTGGAAACCTTTTTTGGCCAGAAAATACAGAGAATCTTCCAGAGGCTCATGGTGTGGAATGACAACAGCTTGGGCTAAATCAGTGGTTTGCTGGGTGATGTGGCTGAATGTGGCCAGAAGGGCCTGTTCCACACATTAAGGAGCTGGGACGGCCTGTTCCACCCTCAAAGGTGCCGGGGGGGGGGGGGGGCCTGTTCAGCACTCAAAGGAGCTGGGAAGTGCTGTATCTCTAAATAAAAATAAAAACACACTTCAATAAGCAGTATTAAAAATTCATGGCAATCACTATCAGGCAAAGTACAAATTTCAGGTTGTATACTGTATACATTCTCTGATATTAAACAAATCAAAGAAGCAATATAACAGAGTCCTTATATGAGCATAGCTATCCCCTTTTGTTCAAGAGCCTGATGGTTGAGGTAGTAACTGTTCTTGAACCTGGTGGTGCAAGCCTGAAGCTCCTGTACCTTTGACCTAATGGCCGCAGAGAGAAGAGAACATGGCCTGGGTGGTTGTATCTCTGATGATGAATGCTGCTTTTCTATGGCAACGTTTATGTAGATGTGCTCAATGGTTGGGAGGGTTTTACCCATGATGTACTGGGCCGAATCCACTACCCTCTGTAAGATTTTCTGCTGAAAGGCATTGGTGTTCCCATACTAGGCCATAATGCAGCCAGTCAGCACACTTTCCACCTCACATCTGTAGAAATTTGCCAAAGTTTTTGATGACATGCTGAACCTCTGCAGAATCCTGAGTAGAGGCGAGTGGAGGAAGTAGAGGCACTGTTGTACTTTCTGTACAATAATATTTATATGATGGGTCCAGGACTGGTTCTCTTGAGATAGTGACATGCAGGAATTTAAAGTTACTGACCCTCTCCAACTCTGATCTTCCAATGATTACTGGCTCATGAACCTTTGGTTTCCACTCCTGAAGTTTAACATCAGTTACTTGGTCTTGTTGACATTGAGTGAGAGGTTGTTGCTATGACACTACTCAGCCAAGTATTCAGTCTCCCTCCTGTATACTGATTCATCAGCCTTTTGATACAACCCACAACAGTGGTGCTGTCAGCAAACTTGTATATGGTATTGGAGCTGTATTTAGCCCCATGGTCATAGATGTAAAGCAAGTAGAGCAAGGGGCTAAGCACATATCCCTGCAGTGTTCCTGTGCTAATGGAAATTGTGGGAGAAATGTTTTTGCCGATCCAAACTGACTGGGGTCTACAAGTGAGGAAATCCAGGATTCAGTTGCACAAGAAGGTGTTGAGGCCCAGGTCTTGGAGTTTATTGAACAACACACACAAAACACTGGAGGAACTCAGCAGGCCAGGCAGCATCTATGGAAAAGAGTATAGTCAATGTTTTGGACTGAAATCCTTTGGCAGGACTGATTAGATTACTGATTAGTTTTGAGGGGATGATGGTGTTAAATGTCGAGCTGTAATTGATAAAGAGCATCCTGATGTATGCTTCTTTGCTGTCCAGATGTTCCAGGTTCTGTGAATAGCCAAAGAAGTAGCTTCTGCTGTAGACCTGTTACTTCAGTAGGTGTGTTGGAGTAGATCCAAGCCACCATTCATACAGGAACTGATATTCTTCAACATCATCTTCTCAAAACACTTTATTACTCTGGATGCAAGTGCCACTGTGCAATAGTCATTTAGACAGGATACCTCACTCTTCTTGAACACCAGTACGATTGAAGCCTGATTGAAGCACACACTGCCAGAGCGAGAGGTTAAAGATATCTGTGAATAACCAGCCAGTTGGTTGGCCAGGTCTTCAGTATTTGGCCAGATGCTCTGTCCGGACCAGATGCTTTCCTTGGATTCACTTTTTTGAAGGCAGCCTGTATGTTATCTTCAAATACTGAGACCAGAGGATCAACGGGAGACGTGGGGGTGTGTGATGGTTCCTCCCTGTTCTGGAGGTCAAAGTGAGCATAGAAGGCATAGAGCTCATTTGGAAGCGAAGCTCTGCTGTCCCCTATGTCACAAGATTTAGCTGTGTAGAAGCATCCCTCATTGATTCCAGTCCAGTCCAGAATACCCACTTCGACCTAGAGATGGCTTTCCGGAGATCATGCCTGCACCTCTGTAACATTCTTGTTCTCTAGACTTGAATGCCTCTGATCTGGCTCTCAGCAGGTTCTGGATTCAGGGTTTACCCCAATCTGAATGATTTTGTGGGGACATACTCATCCACATCTGTTTTAGTAAAGTCTGTAATGACCCTGATGTTGTCATTCAGGTCCTGAGATGAGTTCTTGTATATGTCCCAGTCTATTGACTCAAGACAATCCTTTAACTGTTCCTCAGCCACCTGTAACCTCCACTTAGTTGTCTTGATCTCTGCAGTCTTGCTCTTTAGGCTCTTTATGCAGAAAGTAGGAGTACTACCAAATGATAGGCACCCCTTATCGTAGTGTAGCAGTGGGCTGGTGTGTTGGGGCCTCTGGTGCAACAGTTTATGTGCTGGTGATAATTGGGCAGGGTTTTCTTCAAACAGGCCCAGTTAAAGTCACCAACTGTGATTTGAAATGCATCGGTTTCGTGAGTGCTGGTTTATAATAGACTGCTGATGGTATATAAACTGGGTCAGGATCACGGACGAGAACTCCCGAAGCAAATAGAATGGTTTACACTTAATTACTACAGTACTGTAGTAATTTTATGTATTACACTGTACTGCTGCTAGAGAACAAAAAACAAATTTCATGACATAGGTGAATGATGATAAAACTGCTTCTGATTTGGGTCTTTATTGTGGACTTGTGGAAAGGGTCGGGGAGAGGGGAATCATGGTTGGGAAAAGGGGAAGGGAGAGGGGAGGGAGTGGGAAGCACCAGAGAGGCATTCTGTAATGATTAATAAACCAGTTTGTAATCAAATGACCTTGCCTGGTGACTCAGGGCTGTTTGCGTCTTCACATGTGCCACCTCCCCCACCCAAACCTGGGCATTCCTTCTCTGTCACTTGTCCCACACCCCTCCCATGGTACTCCACCCTCACCATTCCCAACATCCTTTGCTGTCACCAGATTTACAGACTCACTCTCTGCTCCACATAGACAAATACAATGCTGTGCAAAAGTTTTATGCACCCTAGCGCTATATATATATATATATACGTGCCCAAGACCTTTGCACATTGTGAAATTTGTTGTTTTGCGGTACATTACAGTGTAATACAAACACAGAAACAATGCATCAAATCCACAAGCTCCATTCACATTAGTGATTCAACTACATAATCTGAAAAGATATTTTAATAGTGAGTGCCTGTGAGACTTTTGCTCCTTTGGATGAGTTGTAAAGCTGAGCCTAATTTGGTCAAGTAGATGACTTAAGGAATAATGAGCACCATGTAGGGTAGAAAGCAGGTGGCAGGGTGAAGATACACCTATTAAAGGAAGTGTAAGGCACTCCTTCCCTCTGCTAGCCTGCAGGTGACCCTTGCGCAGTGTGTCAGGTGGTGGAAGGTGCTGTTGAGCAGTTGGTGCCTATCACAAGTCCTGGTTATGCAACCACTGGTGCCAGGCAGACAATCTCTGAAGAATAGTGATGATGCCTGGGGTCACCCGTTTAGACTATTAAGACCATAAGACAGAATTAGGCCATTCCCTCCATCGAGTCTGCTCCGCCATTCCATCATGGCTGATCCCAGATCCCGCTTGACCCCACACACCTGCCTTCTCACCATATCCTTTGATGTCCTGACTGATCAGGAAACGATCAACTTCTGCCTTAAATGTACACACAGACTTGGCCTCCACCGCAGTCTATGGCACAGCATTCCATAGATTCACTGCTCTCTAGCTTAAAAAAAACTACTCCTTACCTCTGTTCTAAAAGTTCACCCCTCAGTTTTGAGGCTATGTCCTCGAGGTCTGGATACCCCCACCATAGGAAACGTCTGCTCCACAATCACCTTCTTTAGTCCTTTCAACATTCGGTCGGTTTCAATGAGATCCCCCTGCATTCTTCTAATTTCCAGTGATTACAGGCTCAAAGCTGCCAAATGCTCCTCATATCTTAATTCCTTCATTCCCAGAACCATCCTCGTGAACCTCCTCCGGACTCTCTCCAACAACAACACATCCTTTCTGAGATATGGGGCCCACAACTGTTGACAGTCTTGTAAAGAAACTTCCCAGAAGGCAGCAATGGCAAACTACTTCTGTAGAAAATTTATCAAGAACAATCATGGTTATGGAAAGACCATGATTGTCTATGTCATACCACACAGCACACAATGATGATGATGATGTGGAGTAGGATAAGGAATCCCCCCGTCTCAGTCTTATCTCGGTTGACTCTACAAAAGACCTTAAACATTTTATTTATTGATACAGCATGGTAGCAAGCATTTCTGGCCCAACAAGCCTGAGCCATCCAATTACACCCATATGACCAATTAACCTAGTAACATGTACGTCTTTCGAATGTAGGAGGACATCCAAATGATCACAGGGATAACATATAAAATCTTTACAGACAGTGGTGGAATTGAATGTGAATCTCTGACGCTGTAACAGCGTTACACTAACCTTGTGCTACCATGTTGCTGAAAAATGATCATTTATCTTATCTTACTCAGGGTCATGTTTTGCTCTGTGTAGTCTGGTTCCCCATATTTACTTAAAAATATACTTCGGGATATCCTGCAAGAATAGATAGAGTAAAAATACAAGTTTTGTTAAACGTAAGAACATATGGAATAGGTGTAGGAATAGGCTGTGGGCCCATCAACTTGCTTTGCCATTCAATAAGGTTATAGTTGATTATTTCTCTTCCAGGACGCCATTAAGAAGGAGAATTGTGTGACAAACTCAGAATCAAATGTAACATCACGGGCATATGTTGTGAAATTTGTTGTCTTTGCGGCGGCAGTACAATGTAGTAGCAATACATAATTGTTGTCAGGTGAACGAAGTTACTGGAGAGACACAGCTAGTGGATACAAAGTAGTCTTTTATTTGACAAAATGAGACACAGCAGGCATCAAATCGAAACCCTTTTGGAGAAAGAGGCTTGCTCGATTCAACACTACATGACATTTAAATGCTAAAGATCAAAGGACAATTCTATAGTTACAATGTATCTACAATGCTTCCTTTGAATTAAATATAACTTTCACACATCCTTCTTCACACCCACACTACAGACACCCAAATGAATTTTAGATCATTATTGTTTTGCTTTCCAATTAACTGTGGTTCACTGCTCTTAGCGACCCATTGTCCAGAGCTGCATTTTAAATTTAATCTAAAGTTCATATTCAGATTTGAAGATTGATGTTAGTCGTTGAAGTTAATATTTTGCCATATACCTTAAGTCCAGAATAAGCTCTAGCAGTAATAATAGAAAAATGTGAATTACAGTAAATATATATTATATTAAAAAGCTAAATTAAATAAATGGTGCAAAATAGAAATAAAAAGGTAGTTAGGTAGTGTCTGTGGGTTCAATGTCCATTCAGAAATCGGATGGCAGAGGGGAATCGTTGAATGGTAAGTATCAAATATTCCCATTTTAGACTGTTACAGCTGAAATCTACAGCTGCAGCCATGGACTATACAGTAGCTATTTTATATATATATATATATATATATGTGTGTGTGTACTTTCTGTAATACACAATTTTTATTATTATGTATTACATTGTACTGCTGTCACATAACAAATTTTAAGACATGCTGGTGATATTAAATCTGATTCTGATTCATTTCATCTTGTTCATTTTTAGGGAATTGGGCACCTGTAAGTTGTGTGATCTGTAATATGCCATTGTTTGCTTACCATTTAGGCACTAGATGGGGCCTTGGTGGCACTTGCGTCAACGTGGGCTGTATTCCAAAAAAGTTAATGCACCATGGAGCCCTTCTGGGCAGCGCCATTAAAGATGCCAGGAAATATGGTTGGGATGTACCTCTGCCTGTATGTCATGACTGGTATGTTCATACTTACAAACTGTTGCCTCTACCTGTCCCCTCCCAGTCTCTGTCATCGTCTTCACAGTCCCCTCCTCCACCTGGCTCCATCTTTCAATCAACCCCACCCCACCTGCATTCACTTTTCGCTTGCCAGCACTTGTTTTATCCCTCCCCCTCTCCTCTTTTTGCTGGCTGTCTGAGAGTCCACTAGAGATTCTGCAGATGCTTGAAATCCAGAGTAATACACAGGCATAATCCATTGAGAGGAATAAAGAGCCGGCCTTCCAACTGAGATCCTTTTGGTCCTGATGAAGGGTCTCGGCTTGAAATGTTGGCTTTTTATTCCTCTCCATTGATGCTGCCTGACCTGCTAGTTCCTCCAGCATTTTGTGTGCGTTATTCAGAATCCAGATGGAGGGTCTTGATCTGAAGGAAGACATACTATGTAGTGGTTAGCATAACACTTTACAGTACAGGTGGCCTGGGTTCAGTTCCTGCTGCTGCCTGTGAGGAGTTTGGACGTTCTCCCTGTGAGCGCGTTGGTTTCCTCCGGGTGCTCTGGCTTCTCCCCACAGTCCAAAGGCGTACCGCTTAGTAGGTTAACCTGTCATTGTAAGTTGTCCTGTGATTAGCTAGGGTTAAATTGGGGGATTGCTGGGTGGCACAACTCAAAGGGCCAGAAGAGCCTATGCCACACTGTATTTCAATAAAAACAGGAAAAATATTTCCCTCTTCAGATGCTGCCTGTTTCTTCAGCAGTTTGTTTTTCTGCAGATTCCAGCAGCTGTAGGTTCTGGTGTCTCCATGATTAATTATTTAGTTGTTCGAAGATTGTGTTTATGTTTATGAAAGTCCTGAGAGAGAGTGAGGCATTTAAAGGTTAAAGAAGAAAAGCTGTATTTGTCACATGTACATCAAAACTTTCAGTAAAACGTGTTGTTTCCATCAGATCAAATCAGTGAGGATTGTGCCGGGGGCAGCCTGCAAGTGTAGCGACTTTTGCGGTGTTGACATAGTATGCCTACAGCTCACTAACGCTAACCCTAACCCATATGTCATAGAGTCATAGAAAGGTACAACACAGATACAGGCTCTTCAGCCCATCCAGTCCATACTAAACCATTTAAACTACCTACTCCCATTGACCTGTACCAGGACCACAGTCCTCCGTACCCCTCCTGTACATGTACCTATGTAAACTTCTCTTATACATCAAAATCAAGCTTGAGTGCACCACCTGTGCTGGCAGCTCATTGCACGCTCTCACAATCCTCTGAGTGAAGAAGTTTCCCCTCACGTTCCCCTAAACGTTTCAACTTTCACCCTTAACCCATGATCTCTAATTGTAGTCCCACCCAACTTCAGTGCAGAAAGCCTGCTCTTTGGAATGTGGGAGAAAACCAGAGCCTAGAGGCAACCATGCGGTTATAGGGAGGATGTACAAACTCCTTACGGAGGGAATGGAAGTTGGATTGGTGACCGCTGGTGCTGTGATGCGATTGTGCTAACCGCTGCGTTACTGTGCTGTGCGGCTGCGTGTCCCATGTCATCACAGGGAAGAAAAATTGGCGGATCAGAGTCAGGTTTAGTATCACCAGCATGTGTTGTGAAATTTGTCGTCATGTGACAGCAGTACATTGCAATACATAATAATAGAAAAAAGGTAAATTTCAGTAAATATATTTATACTAAATAGCTAAATTATTTAAGTAGTGCAAATAAAAAGGAAGTGGAAAAGTAGTGAGGTTGTGTTCATGAATTCAATGTCCATTCAGAAATCAGATGGCAGAGGGAAGAAGCTATTCCTGAATTGTTGAGTGTGTGTCTTCAGGCTCCTATACCTCCTCCCTGATGGTAGCAATGAGAAGGGGGCATGTCCTGGGTGACGGGGTCCTTAATGATGGACACTGACTTTTTGAGGCATTGACCCTTGAAGGTGTCCTCATTACAATGGAGGCTAGTGCCCATGATGGAGCTGACCAAGTTTACAAGTCTCTGCAGCTTATTTCGATCCTGTGCAGTAGACCCCCCCCACCACCTCCCCCACCCCATACCAGATGGTCATGCAGCCAGTTAGAAGGCACTCCATGGTACATCTTAGAAATTTGTGAGTGTTTTTGGTGACATACGAAACCTCCTCAAACTCCTAATGAAATATAACTGCTGTTGTGCCTTCTTTGTAGCTGCATTGATATGCTGGATGCTCACTGCCAGATGTTAATTAAAGACACTTAAGGCAAAAACTCTAGAGTTACTTACCCCAGTGTTGTTTAAATGAGAGTAATACCAGTGTGAGTGGTACAGGTGCTGTTTTGCTCTGTATCTTGTATATCTGTAAATGTCTGCTGGAGTCAACTTTTGCATGAATTTTGCCCTCAGGGCCAAGGTTATTGAGGGTTCAATGTGCACTCTTAAGTTTCAAATGTGTGATGTCGCTGAATATTTCTGTGTTCTGATTGAATAAAGTACCAGTTTTTAATTGGATGGCTTGTACTTTTGACAGAATGTTAATGGTTGTCTGCCATTAATCAAGGATGAGCAGATAGTTTCAGTCACTTGACCTGTATGAGTGTTTAGAGTCATGGAGTCATAGAAAAGTACAGGAAAGAAACAGGCCCTTCAGGCCATCTAGTCCATGCTGAACCATTAAAACTGCCTACTCCTGAAGCGGAACTATAACCCTCCATACACTCCATAGCCCTCCATGTACCTATCCAAACTTCTCTTAAATGTTGAAATTGAAATTGCATCCACTACTTGCGCTGGCAGCTCTCTGCACATTCTCATGACCTCTGAGTGAAGAAGTTTCCCCTAATGTTTCCTTTAAACCTCACTTTTACATACTTTGATAATAAATGTACTTTGAATCTTTCTTTCCTTTTGTTGCTGCTGCACAGTAGAGTGTGCACAAGTTTGATCTGCAGCAGTGTACCAAGGAGGTCTTCTTGTGCGAGCTTAGATTAATCAAGGGAAATATTGCAGCTAACCTTAGTTTTCCTCTTTCAGCAGCGTACTCATTTTGTTTGGAGATAGGGTTTATTGTGGTGGCCTCTCCCTGGTCCTGAAATAACTAGGTACCATGGTAGTATAGCAGTTAGCATGAGGCTATTACAGTTCCGGCATTGGAGTTCAGAATTCAGTTCTGGTGTCCTCTGTAAGCAGGTTTCTATGTTCCTTCCCATGTGCACATGGTTTTAATCCAAGTGCTCCGGTTTCTTCCCATAGCTCAAAGATAAAGATCAAAGTACATTTATTATCCAAGTATGTATTACAGGCAGCCACAAAACAAAGAATTCCAATAGAACCCATTAAAAAAAAAACACCGTTGGGCAGAAAAAAAACAAATCGTGCAAACAATAAAAGTAAGCAAATAACATTCAGAGCTGAGGCCACAAAGCCAGTCACAGCCAGTCCAGGATCCTGTTAGTTGCAGGCCACAGCCTCAGTTCAGAGCAGAGACAAGTAAATCTCACAGAGCAGCAAGCTTAACATCAGCCTGTCCCTTGCTTCAGGTCCTGAAACCCTGACCTTTTCAAACTGGCCTTGCGCTAAATTGGCCAAACCATTGTCCCGTGATTAGGCTCGGGTTAAATCAGTGGGTTGTTCGGGCAGTGTGGCTCGAAAGGACAGAAGGGCCCTTTCTGTGCTGTATCTCTAAATAAATAAAAATTAATAAATAGGCTGTATAGTCATTGGCCAAATCAAAGATGGTGATGAATCAGCATATAGGAGAGAGGTTGAAAATCTGCCTGAGTAGTGCCATAATAACTACCTCTTGTCAGCAAGAGGTAGTCTCAACCACATTATCAGCAAGACCAAGGAGCTGACTATTGACTTCAGGAGAAGGAAACCAGAGGTCCATGAGCCAGTCCTCATCGAAGGATCTGAGGTGGAGAGGGTTAGCAACTTCAAATTCTTGGGTGTTAATCATTTCAGAGGCCCTGACATAAGTGCAATTGTGAAGAAAGCACGGTAACACCTCTACTTCATTGGAGTTTATGGAGATCCAGCATGACATCTAAAACTTTGACCAACTTCTGTACACGTGTAGTGGAAAATATATTGACTAGTTGCATCACAACCTGGTATGGAAACAGAATCAGAATCAGGTTGATTATCACCGACAAGTAGCGTGAAATTTGTTAACTTAGCAACAGCAGTTCAATGCAATGCATAATATAGAAAAAAAATAAGTGAAATAAAAATAATAATAATGAATAAATAAGTAAATCATTTACAGTATATGTATATTGAATAGATTAAAAGTGTGCAAAAAAAGAAATACCATATATTAAAAAAGACTGAGGTAGTGTCCAAGGGTGCAACGTCCATTCAGAAATCAGATGGCAGAAAGGCAGAAGCTGTTCCTGAATCACTGAGTGTGTACCTTCAGGCTTCTGTACCTCCTCCCTGATGGTAACAGTGAGAAAAGGGCATGCCCTGGGTGCTGGAGGACCTTAATAATGGATGCTGCCTTTCTGAGACACGGCTCCCTGAAGATGCCTTGGGTACTTTGTAGGCTAGTACCCAAAATGGAGCTGACTAGATTTACAACCCTCTGCAGCTTATTTTGGTCCTGTGCAGTAGCCCCTCCATACCAGACAGTGATGCAGCCTGTCAGAATGCTCTCCATGGTACATCTATAGAAGTTTTTGAGTGTATTTGTTGACATGTAGGTGGCGCGGCACATGGCAGCAATGGCCTTTCGGATCTGGTGCTACTTTAATTTAGTTTTTAAAATTTAATCTTAAATTAAAATTTAATTTTAAGGCACAATTAGGGTTTAGGGCAATGAATAACAGAGTGACTATCTACCATTGCCAGATACCACTACAATACAGAGATCGCCCAAAAACAAACCTTCATGAAAATCTGCTGGGTAGATTGCACGACCTCGGCTTGCTGAGGGAATCAGGCCTGCAGTCCTTGGAGTTGCCTGATGCTGGTGGCTGGAGGTGGGGAAGTCGTAGGTGGTGTGCGTGGAAGCGGAAGCGAGGTGAGCGGGCTGGAGTCCGTGGCAGGAAAAAAGCAAGCCCTAGCCGGCTGGCTCTCCCGTCCATTCTGCTCTCCAATGGACATTAAATTGACTACATCTGTGGCAACGAAATACTCGGTGGGAGTACAGAAACGGACGGAATCCGGGGCGCTGCCATTCAGCTAATTATTTATGTAACAGATTTCCCCCAAGCCATCGAATGACCAACCTACTGACCTCTACTGTGCCTATTGTCTTGTTTATTATTTATTGTAATGACTGCACTGTTCTGTACTTTATGCAGTCCTGGGTAGGTCTGTAGTCTAGTGTAGTTCTTGTGTTTACGTAGTTCAGTGTAGTTTTTGTATTGTTCATGTCGCACCATGGTCCTGAAAAACGTCTCGTTTTTACTATGTACTGTACCAGCAGTTATGGTCGAAACGACAATAAAAAGTAACTTGACTTAACTTGATGCCGAATCTCTTCAAACTCCTAATGAAATTTAGCCGCTGTCTTGCCTTCTTTATAACTACATCGATATGTTGTGACCAGGTTAGATCCTCGGAGATCTTGACACCCAGGAACTTGAAACTGCTCATTCTCTCCATTTCTGATCCCTCTATGAGGATTGGTATCTGTTTCTTTGTCTTACTGTTTCTGAAGTCCACAATCAACTCTTTCGTCTTACTGATGTTGAATGCCAGGTTGTTGCTGCGGCACCACTCCACTAGTTGGCATATCTTGCTCCTGTACGCTCTCTCATCACCACCGGAGATTCTACCAACAATGGTTGTATCATCAGCAAATTTATAGATGGTATTTGCCCTATGCCTAGCCACACAGTCGTGTATACAGAGAGTAGAGCAGTGGGCTAAGCTCACACCCCTGAGGTGCGCCAGTGTTGATCGTCAGGGAGGAGGATATGTTATCACCAATCTGCCCAGATTGTGATCTTCCGGTTAGGAAGTTGGGGGATCCAATTGCAGAGGGGGTACAGAGGCCCAGGTTCTGCAACTTCTCAATCAGGATTGTGGGAATGATATTATTAAATGCTGAGCTACAGTTGATGAACAGCATCCTGACATAGGTGTTTGTGTTGTCCAGGTGGTCTAAAGCTGTGTGGAGAGCCATGGAGACTGTGTCTGCTGTTGATCTATTGTGGCGATAGGCAAATTACAATGGGTCCAGGTCCTTGCTGAGGCAGAAGTTGAGTCTAGTTATGACCAACCTCTCAAAGCATTTCATCACTGTCGATGTGAGTGCTACTAGGCGATAGTCATTAAGGCAGCTCACATTATTCTTCTTAGGCACTGGTATAATTGTTGCCTTTTTGAAGCCAGTGGGAACTTCCACCCATAGCAGTGAGAGGTGGAAAATGTCCTTGAATACTCCCGCTAGTTGGTTGGCACAGGTTTTCAGAGCCTTACCAGGTACTCCATCAGGGCCTTCTGCCTTGCGAGGGTTCACTCTTTGAAGACAGAGACAGAGATCACAGGGTCATCAGGTGTGTGCTCCATTTCAAAGCGGCCATAGAAGGCATTGAGTTCATCTGGTAGTGAAGCATCACTGCCATTCATGCTATTGGGTTTTGCTTTGTAGGAAGTAGTGTCTTGCAGACTCTGCCAGAGTTGCCGTGAATCCAATGTCACCTCCAACCTCATTCGAAATTGTCTCTTTGCCCTTGAAATAGCCCTCGGCAGATCATACCTGATTTTCTGGTACAGGCCTGGGTCGCTAGACTTGAATGCCACAGATCTAGCCTTCAGCAGATGACGTACCTCCTGGTTCATCCATGGCTTTTGGTTTGGGATTGTACAGCATGTCTTTGTAGACACACTCTCATCCACACAGGTTTTAATAAAGTAGGTAACAACTGCAGCATACTCATCCAGATTCAAAGATGAATCCCTGACTACAGTCCAGCCCACCAATTCAAAGCAGTCCTGTAGGCACTCCTGTGCTTCCCTTTTCCATACCTTTTTGGTCCTCACTATTGGTGCTGGAGTCTTCAGTCTCTGCCTATACTCAGGGAGTAGAAGTACAGCCAGACAATCAGACTTCCCAAAGTGAGGGCATGGAATAGCACGGTAGGCATTCTTGATGGTGGTGTAGCAATGGTCAATGTGTTGTTGCCTCTGGTATTGCAAGTGATTTGTGATGGTAATTGCTTAGTGATTTTTTTCAGACTGGCCTGGTTAAAATCTCCCAAAACAATGTTGAAGGCGTTAGGCTGCGCTGTTTTGTGCATGTTGATCCCATTGCTCAGATTGCCTAAAGCCTGCTTGACATTGGCCTTAGATGGAATGAATACTGCTACCAAAATGACCCTGGAGAGTTCCCGTTGTAGGTAAAAAGGACGGCACTTAACTGCTAGATATTCCAGGTCTGGTGAGCAGAATTGGGACAGCACTGATATATTTGTGCACCAAGAAGAGTTAATCATGAGGCATACTCCTCCACCTCTGCTTTTGAGAGACTGTAGATCTACCCTGACTTGCCGATCTGAATCGCTGCATCCGGTACAGAAGGGGTTAACCAGGATTCCATGAAACAAAGGGCACACGCGGTCCTAATGTCCCTCTGATTCAGCACCCTAGCTCTGAGATCATCGATTTTATTCACCAGAGACTGCAGGTTTGCCAGCAAGATAGTCTGTATAGAGAGTTTAAAACCCTGTTTCCTTAAACACACTTGTAACCCCGCTCTGTACCTGCACTTCCTCCGAGGTATCCTACGAGGGCGCTTCCAATCACAATTGGTGGTGTTTCCGTCAGTTTTAAGCAGCGATAGTTCATTTAAACGCATTAAGACATCTTTGTTGACTGTACTGACCTTGGAAGCAGTTGTGCTTTTTAGTTGTATCAGGCTGAAACAGGTACTGCCGCTACTTGAGGTACGCCTCGGCACCCCGGAAGTAATTGCCCACCAATACCCTCAAAAGGAAAATCCTACAAAAGGTAGTGGACCAGCCCAGTCCATCACGGGTAAAGCTCTCCCCACCATTGACTACATCTACATGAAATGCTGTTGCAGCAAAGCAGCATCCATCAGCAGGGACCCCCACCACCCAGGACGTGCTCTCTTCTTGCTCCTGGCATCAGGACTCACTAGGTTTAGGAACAGTTACCACCCCTCAACCATCAGGTTCTTGAACCAAAGGGGATAACATCACTTAACTTTACTTGCTCCATCATTGAAATTATATCACAACGTAAGGCACTCACTTTCAAGAATTCTTCATAGAAAACCTACAGCACAATACAGGCCCTTCAGCCCACAAAGTTGTGCTAAACATGTCCCTACCTTAGAAATTACTAGGGTTACTCATAGCCCTCGATTTTTCTAAGCTCCATGTACCTATCCAAAAGTCTCTTAAAAGACCCTATTGTATCCACATCTACCACCGTTGCCGGCAGCCCATCCCACGCACTCACCACTCTCTGCGTTAAAAAAAAACTTACCCCTGACATCTTCTCTGTACCTTCTTCCCAGCACCTTAAACCTGTGTCCTCTTGTGGCAGCCATTTCAGCCCTGGGAAAAAGCCTCTGACTATCTGCACAATCAATGCCTCTCATCATCTTAACACCTCTATCAAGTCACCTCTCATCCTCCGTCGCTCCAAGGAGAAAAGGCCGAGCTCACTCAACCTGTCTCCATAAGGCATGCTCCCCAATCCAGGCAACATCCTTGTAAATCTCCTCTGCACTCTTTCTATAGTTTCCATATCCTTGCTATAGTGAGGCAACCAGAATTGAGCACAGTACTCCAAGTGGGATCTGACCAGGGTCCTATATAACTGCAACATTACCTCTCGGCTCCTAAATTCAATTCCACAATTGATGAAGGCCAATACACCATATGCCTTCTTAACCACAGAGTCAGTTTGATTCCAGCAATTAACTAAAACCATCAAGAAAGTGCACAAAGTGGGGTTGGGGTTACCTGTGTACCATATTAATCAAGCCTCTTTACATTAGAATTTCAGAAACTTAATTAAGTTGCAATCTGAAATAATTGTACCAGTGGAATCATGCATACCTCTTGGTATCAATTTAAAACAAAATCTGTCTCCATCCTGTACAAAATTAACAAAATACCAAGCATCAACTAGTAAGCTGATTTAAAAAATTGTTAAGTTACTGTCAGTTATGATAGCTTATACATCTCATGTTCTTGATATTTATTGCTTATTGGTTATTATTTCTTTATTTTTGTATTTGCACAGTTTGTTGTCTTTTGCCCACTGGTGGAATGCCCAAGTTGATGCGGTTTTTCATTGATTCTGTTATGGTTATTATTCTATAGATTTATTGAGTATGCCCACAAAAAATGAATGTCTGGGTTGTAAATGTTGATATATATGTATTTTGATAATATATTTACTTTGAACTTTTGGAACTTTGAAGATCATAAGACATAGGAACAGAATTAGACCAATCGACCCATCAAGTCTGCTCTGTCATTCCATCGTGGCTGATTTATTATCCCTTTCAACCCCATTCTTCTGTTTTTCTCATTTTAACTTTTGACTCCTAACTAATCAAGAACCTATCAACCTCGGCTTCAAGTATGCTAAATCAATTATAGCACCTCAGCTGCTCTCCTGCATGAGATCAGCATTAACCAATACTGACCGCAATTACTAGGTTTGGACCGGCAACATTCCAGTCTGCAAGATTTACTGGCGCACTATCATGGCAACACTAATCTGTGTAAACAATTTAGACAACACATTGTAACTATAATGTTTTCCCTTTGTTCGAGCTGACGTTTCTCTCTTCCCTGCACCTGGAGCATTTGGAGTGCTGCCATGCAGTAGATTATATTTACTGTACAATAAATCCTAAAGCAAGGAGCACAATTAATCTCTACACTGACGGCTAAATGGGAGCTTTTGTGATTAGCATAAAGCTACTGGTCATGACATGTATCTTAGCAGCAGCACTATTAAAAACAGTAGCGTTAGTTAGAGGGAATAATGATTGCATTTAGCATCTTTTACCTCTCTATCTGTTATCTCATTTGTAGAAGTAGGTTGGGGAGAAATATTTGAGTAACTTTCCAGGCGGACAATGTGAGGGAGCTGGTATAATGTCATTGTGAGGTGTTCTTGTAATAAATTAGGACATATCTTATTTTGAAACATAATAGATTCTATATTTTGAAACTTCTCATGTAGTAATGTAGTAAAGGGTAAGACAAGGGAACACACACCAGTCCTCATAGTGAGATCAGAAGTGGAGAGAGTAAGCAATTTCAGGTTCCTGGTCAATGTCTGTGAGGATCCATGCTGGGCCCAACATATTGATGCAACTATAAAGAAGACACAACAGTGTCTGTATCTCATTAGGAGTTTGAGGAGATTTGGTGTGCCGTCGAAGACACTTGCAAATTTCTATTGATGTACTGTGGAGAGCATTCTGACTCCTGCATCACTGATTTGTACAAATTTCTATAGGTGTACAGTGGAGAGCGTTCTAACTGGCTGCATCACTGGTGGGGTTGGTGGTGGTGGGGGGGGGGGGGGGGAACGCGACTGCACAGGATGAAAGTAAGCTGCAGAGAGTTGTAAACTCAGTCAGGTTCATCATGGGTACTAGCTTCCATAGTACCCAAGACATCTACGAAGAGTGTTGTCTCAAAAAGGTGGCTTCTCATCATTAAGGACCCCTATCACCCAGGATTTGCTCTCTTCTCGTTGCTACCATCAGGGAGGAGGTACAGGAGTGGAGAAGGCACACACTCAATGTTTGAGGGGTAGTTCCCTCCTCTCTGCCATCTGATTCCTAAATGGTGATTGAACCCATGAATACTATCTCACTACTTTTTTATTTCTATTTAACAAATATATATATTTACTATAATTCAGTTTTTTCCCTGTTATTATGTACTGCTGCCGCAAAGACAACAAATTTCACAACATATGCCAGTGATATTATATCTGATTCTGAGATTAGGGTTGTTGTAAGTTTAAAAATGTCTTTGGTTCCTGAGTGCATCTGAGGTATCTAATCAGAGGTCCAGAGGTCCAAACAGCATCGGGAACAGAGCACTTCAAAGAGTTTACTCGCAGATTGGCAAAGCTAGTATGAAAGGTGAGCTTCACTGGTGTTTGGATGTTCTGGAGGCCCAGTCAGCATCGGGAGCAGAGCACTGTGAATTAAATAAAAGTACAGAAGGGACAAGCGATGTTACTCACAACATTGTTTGGAGTAGGCCAGAGGTGAGAGTAGAAGTGTCAAGTTTTGACTCGAGGCTTCAATGAGAAGAAACTGAGGCCAAAGAAACAGGTTAGAAGATTTGCTCTTGGTTGCCCATTGTACAGTGCAGGCAGGATGGCAGATATGGCAGTGCAAAGGAGTATCATGAGCAAGGCGGATGAACTTAGAGTGTGGATCAATATGTGGAATTAGGATGTTATGGCCATAATAGAGACTTGATGGCTGCTGAGTGTGCCTGGCTTTAGATGTTTCAAAAACGGACAGGGAGGCAGGCGAAAGTAGTGGGTGAGTGGCACTGCTAGTCGGGGTAGTATCATGGCTGCAGAAAAGGAGGAAGTCATGGAGGGATTGTCTACTGAGTGGTGGAAGTCAGAAACAGGAAGGAGGCAATATCTCTACTGCGTGTTTTTTATAGACCCCCCCAATAGTAACAGAGACATCGAGGAGCAGATAGGGAGGCTGATTCTGGAACGGTGCAATAATAGGGTAGTTATGATGAGTGATTTTAACTTTCCTAATATTGACTGGCATCTCCTATGTAGATAAACCAATTAGAGAAGTGGCTGTACTTGATCTGGTAGTGGGAAATTAACCTGGTCAGGTGTCAGATCTCTCAGTGGGAGAGCATTTTGGAGATAGTGATCACAACTCTACCATAGCGCTAGAGAAAGATAGCAGCAGAAAATTTGGGAAAACAAAATTTGGGATAAGAGGAAATATGATGCTAATGGCAGATGTTCTTAGGGAAATGTATGGTAGAAATGTGGCAAGTGTTCAGGGAACATTTACATGGCGTTCTGCATGGATATGCTCCATTGAAGCAAGGAAAGGATGGTAGAGTTTAAAAACCTTGGTTCACAAAGGATGTAGAAAATCTAGTTAAGAAAAACTTACAAAAGGTTCAAGAAACTAGGTACTGTTAGAGCTCTAGAAAATTACAAAGGTGCTAGGGCGGAGCTCAAGAGTGAAATTAGGAGAGCTAGAAGGGTCCTGAGAAGGCCTTGGGGAGCAGGATTAAGGAAAACCCCAAAGCATTCTACAAGTATATGAAGAGCAAGAGGATGAGCTGTGTGAGAATCAGGAGTGAGAGTGGAAACATATGCATGGAGCTGGAGGAAGTAGCAGAGGTACTTAATAATTACTTTGCTTCAAGGAAAAAGACCTTGGCAATTGTGTGGATGACTTACAGCGGACTGAAACACCTGAGTATATAGACATTAAGAGAGAGGACGTGCTGGAGCTTTTGAAAGATATTAAGTTAGATAAGTTGCTGAGACAGGACGAGATATACCCCAGACTACTGTGCACAGCAAGGAGGAGATTGCTGAGCCTCTGGCGATGATCTTTGCATCATCAGTAGGGAAGGAGAAGCAGCAGTGGATTGGAAGGTTGCAAACGCTGTTCCCTTGTTCAAGAAAGGGAGTAGAGATGACCCAGGAACTTATAGACAAGTGTGTCTTACTTCAGTGGTGGGCGAGTTGTTGGAGAAGATCTTGAGAGGCAGGATTTATGAGCATTTGGAGAGACATAATCTGATTAGGGATAGTCAGCATGGCTTTGTCAAGGATAGGTCATGCCTTACGAACTTGATTGAATTCTTTGAGGCTGTAACAAAACACATTGATGATGGTAGAGCAGTGGAAGTAGTGTATATGGATTTCAGTAAAGCAGTTGATAAGTTCCCCATGCGAGGCTCACTCAGAAAGTAATGAGGCATGGGATCCAAGGAGACCTTGCTTTGTGGATCCAGAATTGGCTTGACCACAGAAGACAACAGGTGGTTGTGGATTCTGCATGGAGGACAGTCACCAGTGGTGTTCCACAGGGATCTGTTCTGGAACCACTCCTCTTGGTGATTTTTTATAAATGACCTAAATGAAGAAATAGAAGGGTGGGTTAGTAAGTTTGCTGATGACACAGAGGTCGGGAGTGTTGTGGATAGTCTGGAGGGTTGCCAGAGGTTACCGCGCAACATTGATAGGATGCAGAACTGAGCTAAGAAGTGGCTTATATACCGGCTGGGTAGCCTCCAACCTGATGGCATGAACATTGACTTCTCTAACTTCCGTTAATGCCCCCCTTCCCCTTCTTACCCCATCCCTGACATATTTAGATGTTTTTTTCTCTCTCTCTCCCCATCACTCTGCCTGTTCTCCATCTCCCTCTGGTGCTCCCCTCCCCCTTTCTTTCTCCCGAGGCCTCCTGTCCCATGATCCTTTCCCTTCTCCAGCTCTGTATCACTTTCGCCAATCACCTTTCCAGCTCTTAGCTTCATCCCACCCCCTCCGGTCTTCTCCTATCATTTCGCATTTCCCCCTCCCCCTCCTACTTACAAATCTCTTAGTATCTTTCCTTTCAGTTAGTCCTGACGAAGGGTCTCGGCCCGAAACGTCGACAGTGCTCCTTCCTATAGATGCTGCCTGGCCTGCTGTGTTCCACCAGCATTTTGTGTGTGTTGTTCTAAGAAGTGGCAGATGGAGTTCAACCCAGATAAGTGTGAAGTGGTTCATTTTAGTAGGTCAAATTTGAAGACAGAATATAATATTAATGGTAAGATTATTGCCAGTGTGGAGGATCAGGAGGATCAGCAAGATCTTGGGGTCCGTGTCCATAGGACACTTAAAGCTGCTGTGCAGGTTGACAGTGTTGTTAAGAATGTGTATGGTGTATTGTCCATCATCAACCATGGGATTGAGTTCCAAGAGCCATGAGGTAATAAGACCCTGGTCAGACCCTGCTTGGAGTACTGTGTTCAATTCTGGTCACCTCACTACAGGAAGGATGTGGATACTATAGAGAGAGTGCAGAGGAGTTTTACAAGGATGGTGCCTGAATTGGAGAGCGTGCTATATGAGAATAGGTTGAGTGGACTTGGCCTTTTCTCCTTGGAGAAACGGAGGATGAGAGGTGATCTGGTAGAGATGTATAAGATGATGAGAGGCATTGATCGTGTGGATAACCAGGGGCTTTTTCCCAGAGCTGAAATGGCTAACACAAGGGAGTATAGTTTTAAGGTGCTTGGAAGTAGGTACAAGGGGAATGTCAGAGATAAGTTTTTCACATAGAGAGTGGTGGGTGTGTGGAATGCACTGCCAGCGAAGGTGGTAGAGGCGAATACAATAGAGTCTTTTAGGAGACTCTTAGGTAGGTACATGGAGCTTAGAAAAATAGAGGGCTATGTGGTAGGGAAATTCTAGGCAGCTTCTAGAGTAGGTTACATGGTTGGCACAACAGTTTGGGCTGAAGGGCCTGTAATGTGTTATAGATTTTCTATGTTTCTATGTTCCTGTCAGAAAATTCAGCTCTTGATGAATGTGTCATCTTGATTCATAAGGATTTTGAGATATAATCATAAATAAATAACATGTTTAAAGTTCAAAGTAAATTTATTATCAAAGAACATATGTGTCACCATATACTACCCAGAGATTCATTTTCTTGTGGGCATTCATAGTAAAACAATAGTTTAAAGGGAACCTGAGGAGAAACTACTTCACTCAGAGTGTGGTGAGCGTGTGGAACAAATTGCCAGTGCAAGTGGTGCATGTGAGATCGATTTCAGCATTTAAGAGAAGTTTGGATGGGAGGGCTGTGAAGGGCTATAGTCTGGGTGTAGGTCGATGGGAGTAGGCAGTTTAAATGGTTCAAAATGGACTAGATGGGCCAAAAGGCCTGTTTCTGTGCTACATTTTTCTCTGACTCCATAATAAAGAAATACAATAGAATCAATGAAAAACTACACATAAAGATTGATGCAGCACACACAAAATGCTGGAGGAACTCAGCAGGTCAGGCAGCTTCTATGGAAAAGAGTAAACAGCTGATGTTTCGGGCTGAGTGCTGATGAAGGGTCTCAGTTCAAAACTTTGACTGTTTACCCTTTTCCACAGATGCTGTCTGGCCTGCTGAGTTTTGTGTGTGTTGCTTGGATTTCCAGCATCTGCAGATTTTCTCGTCTTTGTGTGACACAAAGATTGACAACCATTGTGCAAAAGAAGACAAACTGTGCAAGTACAGAAAAAAGATTAAGAATAGTAAATAAGTAAATAAAATGATACTGAGAACGTGAGTTGTAGAGTCCTTGAAAGTGAGCCCTTTGATTGTGGAATCAGCTCAGTGAAGTTATCCACGCTGGTACAGGACCTTGATGGTTGAGGGCTAGTAACTGTTCCTGAATCTGATGGTGTGGATCCTGAGAGTCCTTAATCTCCTTCCTGATGGCAGCAGTGAGAAAAGAGCATGGCCTGGATGGTGGGTTTGTTGATGATGGATGCTCTTTTCTTGTGACAGTGCTCTTTGTACTGTAGATGTGCTCAACGATGGGGAGGGCTTTTCTTGTGACTGTATCCACTCCTCTGTAGGTTTTTTCTTGTAACAATATGAACTATGACCAGTTTTCCCCAGAGACTGTGGAGTTTTACAGTACAGATGACCCAATTTCAATTCCCGATGCTGCCTGTAAGGGGTTTGTACATTTTGCCTGTGACCGCGTGGATTTCCTCTGAGTGCTCCGGTTTCCTCCCAAAGACATACTGGTTGGGAGGTAATTGGTAACTGTAAATTGTCCTGTAATTAGGCTAGGGTTAAATTAGGGGTTGCTGGAAGGGCCTATTCCGAACCTCACAACAATGAGGGAGTGTGTTCGACAGAAGGTTAGCTGCAGTTCTGAAAGATGGCTTGTGCTGCCTTCTCAGTGGTCTTTAGGACTGTGCAGTAAATTCTATCTGTAATGTAGTAATAGATGACGGGGGGAGATATGTCTTTACCAAAGGAGGTGAAAGAAGCTCCTTCCCTCCACTGGACTGCAGGTCACCCTTGGGTAAGGTGTCGCACCTGCTTAGCTCTGCCAGTCAGGGTCACGTGGAGCCATGGAAGCAGGTGGTGGATGGTCATATGAGCAGCTGGTGCATATCACAAGTCCTGGTTATGTGACCGCTGATGCCAGACAATCTCTGAAGAGTATTGATAATGGCTGGGTCACCCGTTTTGTAAAGACACTGGCCAGAAGAAGGCAATGGCAAACCATTTCTGTAGAAAAATTTGCCAAAAATAATCACGGTCACAGAAAGACCATGATCGCCCACTTCACATGACATGGCACATAGCAAATGAACAATGTAGAATAACTGCAAGTCTGTTTAGAACATAAGAACATTAGAAATAGGAGCAGGAGTAGGCCACCTGGCCCTTTGAGCCTGCTGTGCCATTCAATAAGATCATGGCTGATCTCCATTTTCCTGCCAATTCCCCTACTATGCAAAAGTCTAACTAACCTTGTCTTAAATATATTTACTGATGTAGTCTCCACTGCCTCAATGGGCAGAGAATTCCACAGATTCACCACTTTCTGGGAAAACAGTTCCTCCTCACCCCCATCTTAAATTTACTCCCCTGAGTCTTGAGGCTATGTCCCCTATTTCTAATCTCACCTACCAGGGGAAACAACTTTCCTGTCTCTATCTTATCTATCCCTTTCATCATTGTATATGTTTCTATAAAATCTCCTCTCATCCTTCTGAATTCCAGCAAGTACAGTCCCAGGCGACTCAATCTCTCCTCATAGTCTAATCCCCTCACCTCTGGAATCAAACTGGTGAACCTCCTTTGCACTGCCTCCAAAGCCAGTATATCCTTCCTTAAGTAAGGAGACCAGAACTGAGCACAGTACTCCAGGTGCGGCCTCACCAGTATCCTGTACAGTTGCAGCATTAGCTCCCTGCTCTTAAATTCAATCCCTCTAACAATAAAGGCCAACATTCCATTTGCCTTCTTGAAAGCCTGCTGCACCTGCAAACCAACCTTCTGTGATTCATGTTCAAGTCCTTCTGCATGCAGCAATCTTTTACCATTTAAATAATAATCTGATCTTCCATTTTTCTTTCCAAAGTGGTGATCTGGCTTTTACCAATATTGTACTCCATCTACCAGACCCTTTCCTACTTACTTAACCTATCTATATCTCTTTGCAGAAGCTCCATATCCCCTGCACAATATTCTTTTCCAATTTAGTGTCATCAGCAAACTTAGATACACTACAAATGGTTTCCTCTTCCAGATTGTTAATGTATATCACGTACAACTGTGGGCCCAGCACCGACCCCTTTGGCACACTGCTCACCACTGTTTGCTAACCAGAGTAACACCATGTATCCCAACTGTCTGCTTTCTATTAGTTAACCAATCCTTTGTCCATGCTAATACATCACCCCCAAATCTATGCGTCCTGATCTTATGGATAAGTCTTTTTTGTGACACCTTATCGAACCCCTTCTGGAAATCCAAGTAAATAATGCACCATCTGCTTCTGTCTATTCACTGTGTTTGCTATACCTTCAAAGAACTCTAGTAAGTTTGTCAAACAGGACTTGCTGAATCCATAGAGCAAACACGAGGAAATCTGCAGATGCTGGAAATTCAAACAACAACACACACAAAATGCTGGTGGAACACAGCAGGCCAGGCAGCATCTATAAGGAGAAGCACTGTCGACGTTTTGTCCTGACAAAGGGTCTCGGCCCGAAACGTCGACAGTGCTTCTCCTTATAGATGCTGCCTGGCCTGCTGTGTTCCACCAGCATTTTGTGTGTGATAGAAGGCATTGAGTTCATCTGGTAGTGAAGCATCACTGCCATTCATGTTATTGGGTTTCGCTTCGTAGGAAGTAGTGTCTTGCAGACTCTGCCAGAGTTGACGTGAATCCAATGTCACCTCCAACCTCATTCGAAATTGTCTCTTTGCCCTTGAAATAGCCCTCGGCAGATCATACCTGATTTTCTGGTACAGGCCTGGGTCGCCAGACTTGAATGCCACAGATCTAGCCTTCAGCAGATGACGTACCTCCTGGTTCATCCATGGCTTTTGGTTTGGGATTGTACAGTGTTACGTATTCAGGCAACAATAAATATATATGAGTTAGGCAAGGGTTTTTATAACAAATAACACGTTTATTAAACACTGAAAACAAACCCCCCAAAAGTAAATAAACACTAACGTAACCGGAAAACAGCTGCTGTGCGGCAACTTCACAGTTCTTAAAGCGATGCAGCTCTAACAGTTCTTAAAGCGGTATTGAAAAAAAACAGTTCTTTAAAGCGGTATGCCGAAAGTTCAAAATGCTCACAGTCCATTTTAAAAGGAGAGACTTTTTAAGGCGATTTAAATTCTCTTCCACGTCGTTGTCCTTCGATCCCCGGCGTCGAACTCTTCCCACGTAGAATTTTATAAAACGTAACTGTTTAAAGGCACTGACCTCTTTTTCCACACTCTGTCCTCAATCTCCTGCTATCCCAGCAGAGATTAACACGAGAACAGTCAACGAAATCCTTCCGAATGAGGATCACACCAGGTCGAAACCATTCCACCTTCGAAAATCAATTCTCCTCGATCTTTAACTTCCGAACTCCAATATTCACTCTCCACTAGCAGTATTGTAAAGAAACTGCTGGCAATGACCTTTTAAACTTCAGGCATTAGATAAAACTTCATCTTTCAACTAAGCTGCGTCATCACATTAAATCACGCAATGGCATGAAGTCAACATGGCAAATCCAGCCACGAACTGCCCCACCTGACAGGGTGGGTCTTCCTTTTATAACCTGTAAAAAAAACCTGTCACATGACCTCTACTGGCAGGAAAATGACATCACTCCACCATCACAAGACCATTACCTCAAGTCCAGTATAACTTCAATCCCAGTCACGTGACAAGGGTACCACTGTCACGTGTCACGGGTACGTAACAACAGCATGTCTTTGTAGGTACACTCTCATCCACACAGGTTTTAATAAAGTAGGAAACAACTGCAGCATACTCATCCAGATTCAAAGATGAATCCCTGACTACAGTCCAGCCCACCAATTCAAAGCAGTCCTGTAGGCACTCCTGTGCTTCCCTTTTCCATACCTTCTTGGTCCTCACTATTGGTGCTGGAGTCTTCAGTCTCTGCCTATACTCAGGGAGTAGAAGTACAGCCAGACGATCAGACTTCCCGAAGTGAGGGCATGGAATAGCACGGTAGGCATTCTTGATGGTGGTGTAGCAATGGTCAATGTGTTGTTTCCTCTGGTATTGCAAGTGATTTGTGATGGTAATTGCTTAGTGATTTTTTTTCAGACTGGCCTGGTTAAAATCTCCCAAAACAATGTTGAAGGCATTAGGCTGCGCTGTTTTGTGCATGTTGATCCCATTGCTCAGATTGCCTAAAGCCTGCTTGACATTGGCCTTAGATGGAAGGTATACTGCTACCAAAATGACCCTGGAGAGTTCCTGTTGTAGGTAAAAAGGACGGCACTTAACTGCTAGATATTCCAGGTCTGGTGAGCAGAATTGGGACAGCACTGATATATTTGTGCACCAAGAAGAGTTAATCATGAGGCATACTCCTCCACCTCTGCTTTTGAGAGACTGCAGATCTACCCTGACTTGCCGATCTGAATCGCTGCATCCGGTACAGAAGGGGTTAACCAGGATTCCATGAAACAAAGGGCACACGCGGTCCTAATGTCCCTCTGATTCAGCACCCTAGCTCTGAGATCATCGATTTTATTCACCAGAGACTGCAGGTTTGCCAGCAAGATAGTCTGTATAGAGAGTTTAAAACCCTGTTTCCTTAAACACACTTGTAACCCCGCTCTGTACCTGCACTTCCTCCGAGGTATCCTACGAGGGCGCTTCCAACCACAATTGGTGGTGTTTCCGTCAGTTGTAAGCAGCGATCGTTCATTTAAACGCATTAAGACATCTTTGTTGACTGTACTGACCTTGGAAGCAGTTGTGCTTTTTAGTTGTATCAGGCTGAAACGGGTACTGCCACTACTTGAGGTACGCCTCGGCACCCCGGAAGTAATTGCCCACCAATACCCTCAAAAGGAAAATCCTACAAAAGGTAGTGGACCAGCCCAGTCCATCACGGGTAAAGCTCTCCCCACCATTGACTACATCTACATGAAATGCTGTTGCAGCAAAGCAGCATCCATCAGCAGGGACCCCCACCACCCAGGACGTGCTCTCTTCTTGCTCCTGGCATCAGGACTCACTAGGTTTAGGAACAGTTACCACTCCTCAACCTCTTGGCTCTTGAACCAAAGGGGATAACGTCACTCAACTTTACTTGCTCCATCATTGAAATTATATCACAACGTAAGGCACTCACTTTCAAGAATTCTTCAAAGAAAACCTACAGCACAATACAGGCCCTTCAGCCCACAAAGTTGTGCTAAACATGTCCCTACCTTAGAAATTACTAGGGTTACTCATAGCCCTCGATTTTTCTAAGCTCCATGTACCTATCCAAAAGTCTCTTAAAGACCCTATTGTATCCACATCTACCACCGTTGCTGGCAGCCCATCTCACGCACTCACCACTCTCTGCGTAAAAAAAAACTTACCCCTGACATCTTCTCTGTACCTTCTTCCCAGCACCTTAAACCTGTGTCCTCTTGTGGCAGCCATTTCAGCCCTGGCCCTTTGAGCCATGCGACTTAGCAATCCCTGAATTTATTCCTAGCCCAATCACGGGACAATTTACAATGACCAATTAACCGACCAACTGGTATGTCTTTGGACTGTGGGAGGAAACCTTCGTGGTCATGAGGAGCACATACAAACTCCTTACAGGCAACGGTGGAACAGAGATGAGGAAGAATTTCTTTAGCTAGAGAGTGGTGAATCTGTGGAATTCATTGCCACAGGAGGCTGTGGAGGCCAAGTCATTGGTTGTATTTAAGGCAGAATATTGATAGATTCTTGATTGGTCAGGGCAAGACGGGTTATGGGTAAAGGCAGGAGATTGGGGTTGAGAAGAAAATAGATTAGGCATGATGAAATGGCAGAGTGGAAACGATGGGCTGAATGGCTAATTCTATTAGGGTTCTTATGGTCTTATGGTCTTATAAATTCAGATTAAAGATCACAGGGAGTGTGGACTTGTCTGTCAAAATGGATCTTTGAACTTAGGCAAGAAACGAGATCTACAGAGGTCAGTGAAATCCGATATATAGACACACAGAAACTGGCTGAAACACTCACAAAACACACCAGACACTGGAAGAACTCAGCAGGTCAAGCAGCATCTTTGCAGATGAATAAACAGTCGACATTTTGGGCCAAAACTCTTCATCAGGGCTTGTGTGTGCTGGGAGAAAGAGATGCATTTTCATCCAGTGAACTTTTGTGGGGACTGGGTGGGGTTTCAAATGCCACAAGTTTTGAGCAGGTAGTGAAATAATAAAAAAAAGGATGGGATAGAGAGAAGGAAACATTGGAAAGGAAGCCAGTGGTAAGGTGGAAACAAGAAAGGCTGGAGGAATGAAGAATTGATGGTGCAAACCAAAAAGAGAGTGGTCAAATTTGAAAGTTCAAGTAAATTTATAATCAAAGTACATATGTGTCACCATATACTACCCTGAGATTCATTGACTTGTGGGCATACCCAATAAATACCCAACAACCATAATGGAATCAGAGAAAGACCGCAACAACTTGGATGTTCAACCAGTAAGCAAAAGACAACAAATTGTGCAAATACAAAACTGAAAGAAATAATAATAAATAAATCAGCAATAATATCGAGAGCATGAGATGAAGAGTCCTTGAAGGTGAATCCACAGATTGTTGGAACATTTCAGTGATGGGGGCAAGTGAAGTTGAATGTAGTTATCCTCTTTGGTTCAAGAGCTTGATGTTTGAAGGATAACAACTGTTCCTGAACCTCTGGTGTGAGTCCTGAGGCTCTTGTACCTTCTTCCTGATGGCAGCAGTGAGAAGAGAGCATGTCTTGGGTGGTGGGGGTCTCTGATGATGGACGCAGCTTTCCTGTGACAGAAAGGGCAAGAGAAGAAACAAGTTCAAGTGTATTGTTATCTGACACTAGTAAAATATAATTCAAAATTATATTATGTGCAGCAGAAATAAACAGTACAGTAAGCAGCTTGCTGTCTAAGTGACGAGACCTTGGTGGTGGCAAAGTATTTGTTAGTCTCAGGGCCTGAGGGAAGAAGCTGCTTCCCAGTCTGGCAGACCTTGTCCTGATTCTTCTGTACCTCCTTCCTGAGTCAAGAAGATTGTGGAATGGGTGGTAGGGATCCTCAATAGTGCTTCGGGACTTTCGTCTGCAAAAGATGGCTGTGGACAAGTTGAATGTGTTTTCCAAGTATATTCTGTTGCGGCATGGGAATGTCTTTCTAGTGATAAGGCTTTGTTAATATAACTAGACAGTGAATTAGTTTTCTTTATTTATGTCAACATCTCTTAAAATCAATATTGGAAGTGGCTTAATAATGTTAAGAATTTTTTTTAAAAAAGAAAGAACAATGTGCTGAAAGATGACTGCAGAGGAAACAAGTTAATCTGAT
Source organism: Hemitrygon akajei (assembly GCF_048418815.1). Taxonomy (NCBI): domain Eukaryota; kingdom Metazoa; phylum Chordata; class Chondrichthyes; order Myliobatiformes; family Dasyatidae; genus Hemitrygon; species Hemitrygon akajei. Next base: position 124,593,562 of record NC_133130.1, on the reverse strand, counting down.
TGTTTGCCTGGAGGGTCATAAAAGGTTAAATGAGGCAGTGGGTTCAAAAGTCAGGAGGTTATGTTGCAACTTTATAAATCTCTGCTTAGGCACGTCTGGAGTATTGCCTACAGTTCTGGTCGCCCCACAGTAGGGAGGATGGTGAGGCTTTGAGGAGGGTGCTGTCTGGTTCAGAGGGCATGTGCTATCACGAGAGACTAGATAAACCTGGGTTGTTTTCCCTGGAGTATCAGAGGCTAAGGGGAGATCTGATGGAGGTTTATACGATTATGAGAGGCATAGATAGAGTACACAAAGTGTATCTGTTTCCCAGGGTAGAATTGTCTAATACCAGAGGTTATACATTGAAGGTGGGGGGGGGGGGGGGGGGAGAGGTTCAAGGGGGATGTGAGGGGTAAATTTTTTACTCAGAGATTGGTGGATGCCTGGAATGCACTGCCTGGTACAGTGGTAGAGGCAAATACATTAGAGGCTATTAAGAGACGTTTAGATAGACGCATGGATGTGAGGAAGATGGAGGATATGGACATAGTGTGGGGGTAGGTGTTTGGATGTTTTGAATTTGCTTTTTAGCTGGTTCAGTGCAACAATATGGGCTGAACAGCCTGTTCCTATTCTGTATTGTTGTATGCTCAATGTTTTTTACAACACCATGTTTTTAACTTTCTAAGATGTTTCTGCGTTTCTAAGATGTCGTTTGGAAACGACTTAATCTGTTTTGAATTTGTGTGGCACCAGTCTGATGATCTCACCTGTCTGCCAAAGGCACATTTGGGCAGTGAGGCGCCAGTCAGGTTTGGAAAGTGACTTGGAATACAAAGAATGTTGGTTTGATAATTCTCCCCAGAATGATCAGACTGCAGTGTGTGTGTGTGTGTTGGCTCACACCTCCAACACGATGAACAAGTCATTCTAACCTGTCTGCTCTTTAACTGACACATGATAAACATACAGCTGTCAGGGTGGCATTCCCATCAGGTAACAAAAATAGCAGGTGTTTGGTTCATGCTGTCTATCCTCGGGCAGTTAGTAGACTTCAGTCATCAATTAATGGACTACTTACACATTTACCATTGCAGGTGGAGGTATACAGTAGGATCAAGAGGCAAACCAAAGGGGGTGGGTTAAAGGATGAGTAAAAGAAGAATTAGAATCAAACCTGGTTTAATATCACTGGCATAGGTTGTGAAATTTGTTAGTTTGCAGCAGTAGTGCATTGCAATATATACAAAGAAATTATAAATTACAATCAGAAGTGTACTATGCAAAAGGCTTTAGGCAGAAATATAAAGCTCGGGTGCCTAAGAGTTTTGCACCATACAGTAGTGATTTTATGCATTGCACCGTACTGCTGCCGCAAAAAAAAACAAATTTCATGACGTATGTGAGTGATGATAAATCTAATTCTGATATGGGTCTCTATTGTGGACTGGGAGTGGGAGGGGGGCAGGGAGAGGGGAATCATGGTTGGGTGAAGGGGGAGGGAGAGGGGAGGGAGCAGAAAGCACCAGTGAGACATTCTGTAATGATCAATAAACTCATTGTTTGGAATCAAATTTCCTTGCCTGGTATCTCAGAGCTGGGTGTGCCTACACCTATCCCACCCCTCCCCCCCGCCACCCTGGCATTTCTTCTCTGGCACTAGTCCCACTCCCCTTCTGTGACGTTCCGCCCTTGCCATTCTCAACATCTTTTGTTCTTGCCAGACTTACAAACTTGCCACGTTGACAAATACAGTATTGTGCAAAAGTTTTCAGCACCCCAGCTACATATATGTGCCTAATACTTTTGCAGAGTATATAAAAAATAAATTAATTAAGAAGTACAAAAAGAGAGAAAAGTTGTGAGGTAGCATTTGTGAGTTCATTGTCCATTTTAGAAGTCTGATGGTGGAGGGGAAGAAAGCTACATAAAGGAGAAATGTACCTTCATTTTACAAATCAAAAATGAATTATGGATTAATAGAATTGATTTAAATTTGTCATGTGGATCATTGGGTAGTTTGTCTGGATCTCTGTTTATTGTGACATACACAAAATGCTGGAGGAACTCAGCAGGCCAGGCAGAATTCATGGAAGGATCCTGAAGGCTTTTGGCCCAAAACATGGACGTGTTTTTTCCTCTTGTTACAAACCCCGTAACTGGGTCACTTACCAGCAAAGATGGAGACGTCCGTGAAGTCTGATGATACTATTTTTAACAGTATTTATTAGTAAAAACACACAAAAATAATATCAATGCAAATATACAGATAATATACGTCGTCAATACTAAATCTAAAAGTGCGGGTATAATAATAATAAGAAGAAATAAGCTCTATCATTGTCTAGGGGATAATGTATTGTCCGATGGAAATATAAAGTTCACTCAGTTCATGCAGGCTGCAGCCTTTGGGGACCGCTGGGTTGAAATGGTTGGAGAGAGAGAGAGATTTGGGAGAAAAACTTGCCGATTTTCCTTTTATGATTTCGATCCGTCGGAGTCTCGTTGGTGTGGCCTTTCACTCGTGGCCTCTCCTTTAGCTAAACCGTTCTTCCGTGGTGAGCCCGCCAACCCAGGCAAGGGAGGATGCACACGAGCCCCCCACCGGCTGTCGCTATTAAACGCTGTCACGGGATTTCTAGTGTTTCTCCTGGTGCGTCTAAAGGGGTTGTTCCCCAGACCCTCTTTTATCCCTACTCACGGGGTCTCAGATGTCAATCAGGTTGGGATGATGCAATCCCTCAACCAGCCCACTCTGGTTGTCCCCTGAGGGGTTTCAATGAATAGTACAGTACTCAATACACAATTCCGTCTCCAAGAGACAATAGCCGTTATCAGTGGTTCTGTTTCGCTGAGGCCAGGACACATTCCAAACCCTGTGGATTCTGCGTGTCTCTCTCTCATTTCCTGGGTCCCAGACCCGAATTAATAGCGATCTTGCGATTCTCAAAAAGGAGGGGGCGACTTTGTATCCTTCGGCCCCTCAGAGTTGCTTCACATTCATAACACTCTCCATAGATGCTGCCCGCTCTGTGTGTAGGACACATCTTCAAAATTTACCAGTGGCACAACTGAGAGTTACTGAGGAGAGTGATAGATTTGAGGAGGTCAAAGACTGCGGATGGATTAGGCTGATACAGGCTGCTGAAATGCTATGCAAGAGAAGTATGAAGTGATATAGTTTTATACAAAGAGCATGCAGTTGTAATGTATTTTAAAGGACAGAGACTGAACTTGAAGGGTGACAGGATAGATTAAGAAAGTTTGTTCATTACGTGCCATGTATGGCAAATTTTTCTACAGAAGTGGTTTGCCATTGCCTTGTTCTGGGCAGTGTCGCATAGCCAGGACTTGTGATCTGCACCAACTGTTCATATGTCCATCCACCACCTACTCCCATGGCTTCATGTGACCCTGATCAGGTGCTTAAGCAGGTGTTACCCCTTTCCCTGCAGGTAGTGAAGGGAAGGAGTGCCTTACACCTCCTTTGGTAGAGACATATCTCCACCTCGCCACCCTATTAAGAAAGTAGATTTTCGGAAAACATAGATTCTGGTCTTTATAAACAAAAATAGAGTATAAAGCCAAGGAAGTTACGGTGAACCTTGATGAAAATTTTAAAGTGCAAATTCTACCTCAGCTTGTAAGCACAAGAGATTCTGTAGATTCTGATTCTGAGATCATAACACAAAATATTCTGCAGATGCTGGAAATCTAGAGTAACACATACAAAATGCCGGAGAAACTCAGCAGGTCAGGCAGCACTTATGGAAATGAATAAAAAGTTGATGTTTCGAGCTGAAACCTTTCATCAAGACTGAAAAGAAAGGGGGACAAAGAAGGTTCTATCCATCTATCTATTTATTTATTTATTGAGATACAGCACAGAATAAGCTCTTCCGGCCCTTTGAACTATGCCGCCCAGCAATCCACTGATTTATTTTGAACTTAATCACTGGACAATTTACAATGACAAACTAACCTACCAACTAGTACATTTTTGGACGGTGGGAGGAAATCAGAGCACCCAGCAGAAACCCATGTGGTCACAGGGAGAACCTACAAACTTAGAGAAGTTGAATCTGGGCCGCTGGTACTGTAAAGCATTGTGCTAACCACAATGTTAATGTGCCACCCCATCTCGTGTCTCGGCCTGAAACGTCAACTCTTCATTCCTTTCCATAGATGCTGCCTGACCTGCTGATTACATGAAGGTACAAATGAAGTTGACGTTTTGGGCCATGATCCTTCATCAGCACTCGGGTGTCATGTTGAACTAAGTTTAGGAAAATGGAGAACGCTAGAGGGTGTGCAGAAAAGACTGAAGAGGCTCCAGGATCTGTAACTTATGAAGAAACTGGGATTTCTTTCCGAGGAGCACAAAATGTCAAGTGAAGATTTGATGGAAATGTTCACAGAATAGAATTATAGGGTCTTTACAACATTTAAAGCAGCCTTTCAGCCTAATTTCTCATTGTAGATTGAAAATGCACTAGCTAGCCTAATCCCATGTATAAGCACTGTCTGTTACCATGAGGCACAAATTATATCTAGGTACTTTTTAAAGGTTATTAGGATTTCTTCCTCCACCACCCTTCTAGACACCATCCTTTGGATGGTTAAAAACATCCCTGTATTGCTGTTTAATCTTTGTCCTAAATACTGTTATTCACTGCTCCCTGTTTTCTTGACCTCTCCAATAAGAACCTTGGGCTATACAAAGATACAAGTTAGGGGAAGGATTATGTTCCTTGGTTCCTTGAACTTGCTGCACAGTTTCAGGAAACATCTACAGACAGACTATTAGTTTTCTTCATCTTTCTTTTACATCATTTGAAAGCTATTGAAGATCATGAATAGTCCGGACAAACTAAAGAGAAATTGGTCTGTTTGGCTTGTAGATTGAGGAATGCAGTTTAAAGCTTTGCAGTAGAACCCAACAATGGGATGAGGAAAGACAGTATAAACAGTAGTGGTGGTCAGCTGGCAGGGTTGCGATGTCTCTACCAAAGGAGGTGTCAGGCGCTGCATCCCTTAGTAGGTTAATTAGTCATAGTAAATTGTACTGTGATTAGATTATGTTTGTTGGTTATCTGCCGTGTTTTATGATTATGACTGTTCCTGGCAAACGTTTCGACAGAAGTGGTTTGCCATTACCTTCTGGGCTACAGATACACCCTTCTGCCCTTCAAGCCACACTGCCAACAAACCCCGATTATAACTCTAGCCTAAGATATGTCTCTACCAAAGAAGGTGTAAGGAGCTCCTTCTCTCTTCTAGCCTGTAAGTCACCCTTGGGCAAGCTGTAGTGTCTGCTTAGCCATCTCCCCCCCCCCCCCCCCCCGAATCAGGGTAACATGAAGCCATGGGAGCAGGTGGTGGATTGTCGTATGAGCATCCAGTGCATATCACAATTTCTGGTTTTGTGACTGCTGACTCCAAGCAGGCAATCTCTGTAGAGTATTGATAATGGCTGTGGTCACCCGTCTTGTAAAGACACTGCCCAGAAAACGACAATGGCAAACCACTTCTGTAGAAAATTTGCCAAGAACAGTCGTGGTCAGACCATGATCGCTCACATCATATAACACGGCACATAACAATGTTGAGTGGCCTCATATGAATTACTTGGAGGACATAGATTTAATGTTTAAAATTCCTTACTTAATTCCTTGTGCCCCACCTCCTCAATTGAAATATATAGCCTTGCTGTTTCTGTATTGATTTATTATTGTCACATGTAACAAGGTACAGCGTCTGTGAAGAGTAGGAATTTCAGGTTGTATATAGTATACATTCTCTGATATTAAATTGGAACCATTGAACTATTGAAAAGCTTGTCTTGCATACTGGTCAAATTAATACATAGTGCACAGGTGGCAAACCTATGGCTAGTGTGCCGAACATGGCACGTGCAAAAATTTTGTTGGCACACGGCATGAAGTGCTCCCCCTCAATTCTTTAAAATCCATACATAACAAAAGAAACATGACGTTTCTCTTTGCTGCCAAATGAAACAGCACATGATTATCTAGAGTCCGAGAGCACTGAGATGTTTTCACTAGAACTGTCTCATGCCTGCTTGATGTCAGCTAGAGAGAACGTGATGTTGGATGATACATTGTGAAATCCTTGCAGACCTGGTGCACATACCAGCGTTTTGATTGTAAGCGGTTGGGCCAGTTGGGATTGGCTTCACTCTGCTTACATTTTTTCTTTTGTCATTTGTGAGTGAACACTGGACATTCATAGTTTAGTGCTTCCATGGATGTTCATGTGAGTCATTGTTTTCAGTGATAAACTTTGTTCAGTCTAACTAAAGGAGTCATTGTCGTCATTATGTGCTCTATTGTATGATTTGGGTTATCATGGTTTTTCCATGACCATGTTTGTTCATGGCAAATTTTTCCACAGAAGTGGTTTCTGGGCAGTGCCTTTACAAGACGGGTGACCCCAGCCATTATCAATACTCTTCAGAGTGTCTGCCCGGTGTCAGTGGTTGCAGAACCAGAACTTGTGATTGCACCAACTGCTCATATGACCATCCACCACCCGCTCCCATGGCTTCACGTGACCCTAATCGGGTGTGGGCGGGGGGGGTGTTAAACAGATGCTACACCTTTCCCAAGGGTGACCTGCAGGCTACTGGAGAGAAGGACGCCTTATGCCTCCTTTGGTAGAGACATATCTCCACCCTGCCGCACAAACTCAAGGAGTAGACCTACCAATAAAACGAGTGCTAATTGCATAGATCTTAAAATAGCCAAATACAGTACATCTGGAGATAAAATATTTGTCTTTGTTGGTGCAGCAGCAAAAGTCTCACTGAGAGTACAGTGTGTTTATTTTCCTTTCCTTGGTCTTTTATGGACATGCACCAAAGCTGAATTCCACATTTCTTATACATGCGGTACAATAACAATACTATATAGAAATGGTAAACACAGGAGACTCTGAAGTTGCTGGAAATCCAGAGCAACACATGCAGAATGCTGGAGAGTGAAGGTTAGGATTAGGATGTTCTTCATTAAATACAGCTCAACATTCAGTACTCTCATCCCCTCAGAATGAATGAATAAGCACATGACCTTGCCCTCAATACCTTCTTGTGCAGCTAGAGCCTCAGTTTCCTCACTTGCAGACCTCAGTTAGTTCAGATTGGCAACGCCTTCTCCTCCAGAATCTCATTCAGCACAGGTGCACCACAAGACTGTGTGCTTAGCCCCCTGCTCTGCTTGCTTTTGTTTAATGACTATGAGGCTAAGCACAACTCCAAAGCCATTTTAAAGTTTTCTGATGGCATCACAGTTGTACGCCGAATCAAAGGTGGTGACAAATCAATATATAGGAGGGAGACTGAAAATCTAGCTGAGTGATGCCACAACACCCTCTCATTCAATGTCTGCAAGACCAAGAAGCTGATTATTGACTCCAGGAGGAGGAAAGTCGAAGTCCATGAGCCAGTCCTCATTGGATGATCAGAGGTGGAGATGGTCATTAACTTTAAATTTCTTGGTGTTATAATTTCAGAGGATCTGTCCTGAGTCCAGCATGTAAGTGCCATTATGAAGAAAGTATTGCACTACCTCTATTTTCTTAGAAGTTTGCAAAGATTCGATATGTCATCTAAAACTTTTGACAAACTTATAGATGTGTGGTGGAGAGTATATTGATAGGTTGCATCATGACCTGATATGGAAACACCAATGCCTTTGAATGGAAAAGCCTACAAAAAGTAGAGGATATGGCCCTGTCCATCACAGATAAAGCCCTCCCCATTACTGAGCACGTCTGTATGACGCGCTGTCAGAGGAAAGCAACAGTCATTATCAAGGACCCCTACCATCCAGGCCGTGCTCTTGAACCACTGGGGAAGTAACTTCACTCATACCATTACTGAACTGTTCCCACAACCTATGGACTTGTTTTCCAGGACACTTCATCTCATGTTCTTGATACTTACTGCTTATTTATTATTATTATTGTTGTTGTTGTTGTTGTTTCTTTGTATTTACTGTGAATGCCTGCAAGAAAATGAATCTCAGCATTATATATGATGACATAGTTGTACTTAGATAATATTTGAACTTTGATTATGCTGGCTGCCTTACTGGGGCAGCAAGAAATACAGACACAGTCCTTAGACGGGTTGCAGGTTTTTGTGATGTGGTGAGTTGGATACATAACAGTCTGCAGTTCCTTGTGGTACAGCCAAGGGCAGAGGAGGCGCAAAGTTTTACCCACTGTAAGTGTGGCAAGATTGGTTTGCACTCTCCTATACATAAGCAAAGTTTTACTCAAGTGAGATCCTGGACACGGTGCATATGTAGAAAGCTGCCAGCAGCTCACCTCAGGAGACCTATCATTTCCAGCATTTTCTAGCCCATGATTTTCCTTTAATAACCTCAGGCAAGTTTTCCTTTTAAGACTGGCTGAAATTACAAATCAAAATAATATAAAAACAAACAGTATTTCACAGCTATACTCCAAGTTTTAGTGTGAGTTTGCCCCACCTAATTTAGGATTCAGAGAAAAAGGTTGGCTGGCAGAAGAGAGAGAGAATCAGTAAAGTGCAAAAGCCTAAAGCACATATACATATACATACATATATATATATATATATATATAGCTCAGGTGTCTGAGACTTTTGCACAGTCATTTTATGTATGGCACAGTACTGCTAATGCAAAAAGAAACAAATTTCATGATATGTGTGAATGATGATAAACCTGATTCTGATATGGGTCTCTATTGTGAACAGAGGGCAGGGAGAGGGGAGCGAGAAGCACCAGAGAGACATTCTGTGATGCTCAATAAACCCATTGTCTGTAATCAAATAACCTTGCCTGGTGTCTTCGGGCAGGGTGTGTCTGTACCTGTGCCCCTGCCCTGGCATTCCTTCTCTGCCACCTGTTCCACACCTCTCCTGCTGTGCTCCACCTTTGCAATTACCAACATCTTTTTTTCCTGCCAGATTTACAAACTTGTTCTCTACTCCACATTGACAAATACAGTACTGTACAAGAGTCTTAGACACCCTAAGACTTTTGCACATTACTGTATATGTAAGCAATAACAGGCAAGTAAAAACTCTGCATCCCCTTCAGTCTGTCCAAGCAACTGTAATGCATAGTCAGTTGCAGTATATGCAATTATAACCAAGTGATTGCCCTTGGTACAAAGTCATATAACAAGGTCAATTTGGCAGGAGGATCTGGGCAATTGCTCAGTGATCCAACTGGTTATTCCAAATTATCCCAGGGAATCACTCTGGCCCGAATTCCCTACTGTAAGAATCTGCTCCATTGGATTCTGATGTTTTTGATCCAAGGTTCTTTCGGGGGGTAAAGAAAGTTTTATAAAGCGCTAATAGAGCAATTGGGAACGTAGAGCTGCAAAGGTAGCTAAGAACAAAGAATAGGAAAAAACTAAAGATGGCGGGGACACCTGATCAGCTCTTTATATACCCCAGATAAGAAACATTCCTACAAATTTGTAAATAAAAGTTAACCAACTTGACAGCTCCTTTTCAAATAATGCAATACCAAGAAGCTTCCAGAATAATGCAAAGAACCGTATCCACTGGGGACACACTGAACAATTGCAAAGTTCGAAGTATCAAAGTGTACATATATGTCACCATATACAACCCTGAGATTCATTTTCTTGTGGACATAAACAATCCATAAGAGAATAATTACTACAAAGAATTAGGAGTTTGAGGATCTTTGATATGTCACCAAAGGCACTCTCAAATTTCTACAGCGGTACCATGGAGAGAATTTTTGCTGCTTGGTATGGGGTTGTGTGGTGGGGGGCGGGGGCTGCTGCACAGGATCAAAATAAGCTGCAGAGTGTTGTAAACTCAGTCAGCTCCATCATGGGCTCTAGCCTCCAGAGTATCCAGGACATCTTCAAGGAGTGATGCCCCAAAATTGCAGCATCCATCATTAAGAACCTCCATCACCCAGGTTGTGCCTTGTTCTCATTGTTGTATTCAGGAAGGAGGCACAGAAGCCTGAGGGTACACCCAATGATTCAGGAACAGCTTTTTCCCCTCTGCCATCTGATTTCTGAATGAACCCATGAACACTACCTCACTACTTTTTCTTTTTTCTTTCTATTTTGCACTACTTATTTAACTATATATACGTTTGTGTGTATGTGTATGTATATATACACACACACTTACTGTAATTCACAGCTTTTTTTGTATTATTATGTATTACATTGTATTGCTGCTGCAAACACAACAAATTTCGCGACATATGCCGTGATATCAAACCTGATCTTGATTCTAATCAATGAAAGACTGCACCAACTTGGGTGTTTGACCAGTGTGCAAAAGGCAACCAACTGTGCAAATACAAAAAGAAAGAAATAATAATAATAAATAAATAAGCAATAGATATTGAAGGCATGAGATGAACTGAGTCCATAGGTTGTGGTAACATTTCAGTGATGGGTTGAGTGACGTTATCCTCTTTGGTTCAAGAGCCGGATGGTTAAGGGTTGATAACTATTCCTGAACCTGATGGTGTGAGCCCTGAGGCTCCGGATGGCCACAGCAAGAAGAGAACACGGCCTGGGCAGTGGGAATTTCTGATAATGAATGTATATACATACTGTGGCTAATGTGAAACATACTAAACAGTTGCATGTATGTAGGTAGTTACATAAAATAACAGCAGGCTTAAGTTGTTAAACTATAGAGAAAAATAACAATTTTTACTCTGGGATTGAAAGATAAGTCTACTCAAACAGCAGTCAGAAATGAGAACATGATGGGAAACTTCTTCACTCAGAGGGTGGTGAGAGTGTGAAATGAGCTGCCAGTGCAAGTGGCTCGACTTCAACTTCAACAAGAAAAGTTTTGACTGGCACATGGATGGTAGGGGTATGGAGGGTTATGGTTCTGGTGTAGGTGATGGGAGTATGCAGCTTAAATGGCTTAGCACAGATTAGATGGGCTGAAGGGCCTGTTTCTGTGATGTACTTTTCTATATCTCTTTAAAAAATTCCCTACAGTGAGATGGCTACCATGGCAACTTGTTTATTTTTTTTTACTTTACTTGGTAATTCTAGAATCCCAGTCTAAGTTAAATACGTATTTTCTCAGTTGTCTCTAATCATTCAAACTAACAGAATTCTTATCTTTCTGTCCCAGAGTAAAAATTGTTCAAATTTTTGAAGTTCCATTCGTGTGATGTAAAAGAATCTCCAACTTTTTCTATTACTTTTCCTCTGTTTTGATGTTTCTGAAAGGAGAAAGGAAGAAAATTGTGATCAATATTGAGTGAGTTAATCTCATTATTTTTTGAAATAAGTAGATGTACAGTCCCATTGGTATCACCTGGGTGACTGACTCATGTCTTCTTGAACTCTCTCCACCATTCCGTAAGATCACGGATGACCAATAGCATGTGCCTCACTTTTAAGCTCTATTGCCATCACTCTTTGACTAGTTCTCAATACGAGAAAGTGTGCAGATGCTGAAAATCCAAAGTAACAAACACAGATCACTGAAGGGACTCAGCAGGTCAGACAGCATCTGTGGAGAAGAGTAAACAGTAAATGTTTTGGACCGAGACCCTCCTTCAGGACAATTCTCAATATTCCACCAATCATGACGTAGAACAACCACAGAGTTGACGATTTATAAGTTCCTCAACTCTTGAGTGAAGAAATTTCTCTTCATCTCGGTCTTAAGTGTGCAACTTTAAATCCTGAGATTAAACCTAGTTCTAGAGAGCTCTATTGAGGGGAAAAATCCTCACTATGTAAGTCCATCAGGGCTTCTAAAGTTTCATAAATTAAAATAAGATTAGCTCTAATTCTTCTTAATGTTAGATAATACAGACCCACTTAACTCTATCCCTCATTCTAAAGTTCAAGTTTAATTGTCGATCAACCATACACATCAATACAGCCTTCCTGCAAGGTGCAAAACACAGTGCCAACAGTTGCATACAGCAAAAGGTACATGTAACATATATAATTACAATAACAGAAAAACACACATTTGCAAATAAACCTAATGTAACCCAAGTCACTGAGTGTCATGGCCTGTAGATTGATGGTGCGTGAGATGTTGTCCTGGAGCCACGTTTCTGCAAGAACAAGTGCACTGCAGTCCTCATTTTTAAAATTGAGATACAGCGTGGAACAGGCCCTTCCGGCCCTTCAAGCCTCACGGCTCAGTAATCCCCCGATTAAACCGAGCCAAATCACAGGACAATTTAACGTGACCAATTAACCTACTGACTGGTATGTCTTTGGACTGTGGGAGGAAACCGGAGCACCCGGAGGAAGCCCATGTTGTCATGGGGAGAATATAAAAACTCTTTACTGACAGCGGTGGGAAGTGAACTCCGGTCGGTGGTACTGTAAAGCGTTGTGCTAACCACTATGTTACTGTGCACCTCACATGTTAATGCAGCTGTAGAGGAGTGGAGTGCAGTCTCCAGCTTGTCTTCCAGTGAGCGAACACTGGAGCTGATTAGAGGGGCCACCCTCCAACCCAGCATGTCTGCCGTGCCTATGCTCCTCACCTCCCCCACCGCCCCTGGCACACCACCTTTGGGAGGCTGCAGCAGGTAACCTTGTGGCATGTGAGGGCACATAGCTTCCCTGGTTTCGGTCTCACCAGTGAACCAGAACTGCAGTATTTTACACTACCCATGTCCAACAGGGTCTTCCAATCACAAGGAAAACATCCAAGACAATCATTTGTACCGTTTGTTGGACTGTGCATGGCCTCTTATGCAGTGTGGCAGATACGATGTGCAACAAGTCTAGCTCCACTGCTATCGAGCACCTCGCCAATGGGTTAGATCTGCAGTACTTGCTGTTCTTAATATCCAGCAGTGTCCAGCGATCATAAAGAATAGATAAAGGATGATCAATCACATCTTTGGGCCCAGAGAGGCCGCTATGATCGAGCGCACTGCCATCTTACTGGAATACATTCTAGGAAATCTCGTGAAGCTTAGAAATGCATAGAGATACTGAAATCTAAAACGGAAATCCCAGAGAGTTAAACAGCATCACAACATTCACAGTTCCTTTCTCTACAGATGTTGCTGCATCCACTGAGTTCCTTCAGAGGCTTTTGTGTTGTTTTTCGAGTGAAATATGGTTATACTCTTTCAAAAGAAGTATATCCATTTGACCAATTGTATAATCAGTGGTGTTTGGCGTTGTATTTTGGGTATGAGGGTGGGGTGGCCCTGTAGCTTAGGGGTAGGTCAATTGCTTTACAGTGCCAGCAACCTCCAATTGGGATTCCATTCTTGTCGCTGCCTGTAAGAGTTTGTACATTCTCCCCATGACTGTATGGATTTCAACAATTCAAATTCCATTCATTATCAAAGTATTTATGCAGTATACAACCCTGAGATTCATCTTCCCCACGGACAGGCATAAAACAAAGAAACAGCATGGAACCCGTTCGAAGGAAAACTTCAACCCCTGCCACCACGCACAAAAAAAAACAAATCATTCAAACAGCAACAAAAAAAAGAGCGAAAATCACAGAACATAAAATATAAAATTGAGTCCAGACATATTCAGTTTGAATTAGAGTCTGTTATCTGCAGGCTGCCTGAATTCAAAATCACCCAAAATAGCAACAAATAAAGGACCAGAAAGCAGAAACACATCATAATGTGAACTACAGAGTCCAATCCACAAACCACATTGATTAAGCCTTGCTCAAGACTCAAATCCTCTGGCAGCAAACAGTATCGAGGGAAAGAAAGACCATTCTAATGTTTAAATCTTTTAAATCTCTAATCTTTAAAGGGCTGTCATTTTGCTCAGATGTATTGGGGGTGCATTATGGGCTTTTCCTTATTCCAATGCTTCTGTTGGCATTTAGATATTGCACTTAACCCTATTCAGCTTAAACAATGCCTTCTTTCCTCCTTAGGGACATCATGGCAAACGCAGTTCAAAACTACGTGAAATCCTTAAATTGGGGACATCTAGTGCAGCTCCAAGATAAGTGAGTGTACGATGCATCTTCCAGCCATTTCTGCAGGGGACTTGCATGATCTGTTTCAGTTTCTTAGACATAAGTTTTTAATCTATCTTAAATCACATTTAATGTGCACATAATTTCTGAAATGGGGCTTTACTCTTCCATTGTTTGCAGGAAGGTGAAATATCTGAATCTCAAGGGTGTTTTTGTTGACCAACATACCATTCAAGGGATGTCCAAAAAAGGTGAAAAGGTATGTCCTTCTACATCTCTGCGGTGCAAGGGTTGATTTTGTTTTACGTTGAACATAGAAGAGTACAGCACAGGAACAGGCCATTCAACCCACAATGTTGTACTGAACTAGTTAAAAAGCAAATCAGAAACACCCAAACACTAATCCCTCCCACCTACACCATGTCCATATCCCTCCATTTTCCTTACACCAATGAGCCTATTTAAATGTCTTTTAAAAGCCTCTAATGTATTTGCCTCGACCTCCATAGCAGGCAGTGCATTCCAGGCATCAACCACTCTCTGAGTAAAAAAACTTACCCCTCACATCCCCTTTGAACCTACCTCCCCTTGCCTTAAATGCGAGCCCTCTGGTATTAGACATTTCTCCCCAGGGAAAAAGATGTTTCCTGTCTGCTCTGTCTATGCCTCTCATAATCTTATAAACCTCTGTCAGATCTCCCCTCAGCCTTTGACACTCCCAAGTTTGTCCAGTCTCTCATGAAAGCACACACTCTCTAAACCAAGCAGCAACCTGGTGAACAACTTCTGATCATAGGACAATTTACAATGTCCAATTAACCTGCTAACTGTTATGTCTTTGGAATGTGGGAGGCCTCTACTCACTGGAATTCAGACAAATGACGGATGACCTCATTGAAACCTGTTGACTGTTGAATGGCCTTGATAGAGTGGATGTAGAGAGGATGTTCCCAATGGTGGGGAGAGTCCAAGACCGGAGGATTCAAATAGAGGGGTGTTCTTTTAGAACGGAGATGAGAAGGAATTTCTTTAGCCAGAGAGTGGTGATTCTGTGGAATTCGTTGCTACAGGCAGCTGTGGAGGCCGAGTCATTGGGTATATTTAAGGCAGAGGTGGATAGATTTTTGACTGGCCAGGGTATGAATGGATACGGGGAGAAGGCAGGAGATTGGGGCTGAGAGGGAAAATGGATCAGCCATGATGGAATGGTGGAGCTGACTCTATGGGCTGAATGGCCTAATTCTGCTCCTATTTCTTATGGTCTTATAAACAGGAGCACCTGGAGGAAACTCTGTGTTCATGGAGAAGAATGTACAAGCTCCTTACAGATGGCGTCAGAATTGAAATCTGAACTCGTGCTGCTCTGAGCTCTGATAGCATTGTGCTAACTGCCACGCTACCGTAGAGTCATAGTGTCCAACAGGGCCTTCAGCCTTACTTGTCCATGCTGACAGTATTACTCAGTGAGGTAGTCCCTTCTACCCACGTTTGGCCCAAAGCCCTCTAAATGCCTTCTATACATGTACTTCTAAATGTCTTGATGGGAACAAAGAAAGCAGTTGTGAAAATGTTGAATTTTCTTGTTGGCCCCAAGTGTTAACTTTGCTAAATGCCAAAGACTCTTAAATAACCAAATTTTTTTGGTTTCTCAGTCAAGGTGACACAAGGTCAGTTTCCCCAGTCTTTACTGAACAATAGGTCTATAATTACCTCTGTTCTTTTTCTCCTGTGTTTGGGAATGTAGCATATGAGCGTGAAGAGAATGACTGAGAAGAAATGATGTAAATATTAAGGAGTAAGAGACAAACATAGAAATCCAGAGCAACACACACAAAACACTGGAAAAACTCTGCAGTCAGGCAGCATCTATGGAAAAGAATAAGCAGTTGACGTTTCAGGCTGAGACCCTTCTTCAGGACTGGAAAGGAAGGGGGAAGATGCCAGAATAAAAAGGTGGGGTGAGGGGAAAGAGGCTAGCTGGAAGGTGATAGGTGAAGCCAGGTGGGTAGGAAAAGTCAAGAGTTGGAGAAGAAGGAATCTGATAGGAGAGGAGAGTGGTCCATAGGAGGAAGGAACTCAGTGGGAAGTAATAGACAGGTGAGAAGTAGTAAAAGGTCAGAGTGGGGAATAGAAGAGGGGAGGAGGAGGGAACGTTTTTTACAATGGAGTAATCACGTTGGTAACAGTACACAGTGGGCAACTTACCGTGTAGGTACAATGAACTGGGCTGCTGAGCGAAAAACAGTGGAAAGCCCACAGGCGAAATGGAGAGAGCCTCACACACAAAGGAGGCCCAGTCATTTCACTGTGCGATTGTTTGGCCCCATGAGCACTTGGTATATTCTCACAATCGATCTATAGTTGCAAATACTGTTAGAGGTACTAGAATATAAAAATAAGGATAAATATTGAGGCTTTATAAAGTACTGCTGAGGCCTCACCTGGAGCAGTGTTGGGCTCTTTATTTAACATTTGGAATGTTTCTATGAGACCCCCCCCCCTCATTCTCCTGAACTCCAGGGATTACAGCCCAAGAGCTGCCAGACGTTTCTCAAATGGTAACCCTTTCATTCCTAGAATCATTCTCGTGAATCTTCTCTGAACCCTCTCCAATGTCAGTATACCCTTTCTAAAATAAGGAGCCCAAAGCTGCACACAATACTCCAAGTGTGGTCTCACGAGTGCCTTATAGAGCCTCAACATCACATCCCTGCTCTTATGTTCTATACTTCTAGACATGAATGCCAACATTGCATTCACCTTCTTCACCACTGACTCAACCTGGAGTTTAACCTTTAGGATATCCTGCACAACGGCCTCCAAGTCTCTTAACATCTCTGCATTTTGAATTCATCTAAATAATAGTCTGCACATTTAGTTCTTCCACCAAAGAGTATGACCATACCCTTTCCAACATTGTATTTCATTTGTCACTTCTTTGCCCATTCCCCTAAACTATCTAAGTCTCTCTGCAGGCTCTCTGTTTCCTCAACACTACCCGCTCCTCCACCTGCCTTTGTATCATCAGCAAGTTTAGCCACAAATCCATTAATCCCATAGTCCAAATCATTGACATACATCGTAAAAAGCAGCGGAACCAACACCGAGCCCTGTGGAACTCCACTGGTAACTGGTAGCCTGCCAGATTAAAATCCCTTTATTCCCACTCTCTGCTTTCTGCTGATCAGCCAACGCTCCACCCATGCTAGTAACTCCCCTGTAATTCCACGGGCTCTTATCTTGCTAAGAAGTCTCATATGTGGCACTTGGTCAAAGGCCTTCCTAAAATCCAAGTACCACATGTCCACTGCATCTCCTTTGTCTACCCTGCTTGTAATTTCCCAAAAAAGTTGCAGTAGGTTAGTCAGGCAGGATTTTCCTTTCAGGAAACCATGCTGCCTTTGGCCTATCTTATCATGTGCCTCCAGGTACTCTGTAATCTCATCCCTAACAATCGATTCCAACAATTTCCCAACTACTGATGTCAGGCTAACAGGTCTATAGTTTCCTTTCTGCTGCCTCCCACCTTTCTTATACAGTGAAGTAACATTTGCAATTTTCCAGTCATTCAATACAATGCCAGAATCGTATCGATTTTTGAAAGATCATTGTTAATGCCTCCACAGTCTCTCCAGTTACTTCCTTCAGAACCCGAGGGTGCATTCCATCAGATCCGGGAGATTTATCCACCCTCAGACCATTAAGCTCCCTAAGCACCTTCTCAGTCGTAGTTTTCACTGCACGTATTTACTTCCCTGACACTCTTAAATGTCCAGTATACTGCAGATGTCTTCCACTATGAAGACTGATGCAAAATACTCAATCAGTTCCTCTGCTACCTCTGAGTCTCTCATTACAATATCTACAGCGTCATTTTCTATTGGTCCTATATCACCCTTCAACTCTCTTTTACCCTTTATATACAAAAAAGCTTTTAGTATCTTCATTGATATTAGTTGCCAGCTTCCTCTCATAATTCATCTTTTCCTTCCTATTGACCTTCTTTATTTACTTCTGCAAGTTTTTAAAAGCTTCCCAATCCTCTATCATCCCACTAGCTTTGACTTCCTCGTATGCCCTCTCTTTTGCTTTTACTTTGGCTCTGACTTCACTTGCCAGCCATGGTAATGTCCTTCTTCCATTTGAAAATTTCTTCTTATTTGGAATATATCTGTCTTGCACTTCTCTCATTTTTCCAGACCCTCATTTTTCATAGAAACTCCAGCCATTACTGCTCTGCTGTTTTTCCTGCTAGTGTCCCTTTCCAGTCAACATTGGCCAATTCCCCCCTCATGCCATTGTAATTTGGTAAGGAATGAAGGTATGGAAGAACTTCTTCAGCCAGAGATTGGTGAATCCGTGGAACTCTGTGCCACAGGCATCTGTGGAGGCCAAATCATTGTGTATATTTAAGGCAGAAGTTCATAGATTCTTGATTATTCAGGACATGAAGCAGGAGATTGGGGCTGAGAGAGAGGATGGATCAGCTGTGATGAAATGTTGGAACAGACTCGATGGGCCAAATGTCCTAATTCTGCTCCTATATCTTATGGCCTTATAATTCTGACCAGTGTGTCCCTTACAACTTTATCTGATTTCTTGAGCAACAAATTATTTTTACAGAGCCTTCTCACAGCCGAAAACATTGTTTTAGCAACTGGAGGAAGACCGAGGTATCCTGCAAGTGTAAGTATTTAATTGCTTTGCATTCGATCCATTACATGAATACTTGTTAATTTTTTATTCACGCTGTCAAAACTGGCCATTATTAGAAAAAAAATTTGTATGAAGAGAAGAGCATGTCAGAATGTTTTGATTTCCCTTGAGACCAAGTGTTGATAGGCTTGACATTGAACCATATGATGGATATCTTTATTTCTGCATTACAAAACCAGTCTTTAGCACCCCTCAAGGAGAATGAAAAATTGGACACTTCTCTAAAGGGTGGGAAAGTTTTGACAGGCTCCCAACCTTTAACTGCTCTACATGTCTGCAGATCAGAATCAGGTTTAATATCACTGGCATATGTCGTGAAATTCATTGTTTTTGCGGCAGCAGTACATTGCAATACATAATAATAGAAAAGAAAATGTGAGTAAGTAATGTATTGAATAGTTAAGTGGTGCAAAAATACAAGTAAAAAATTAGTGAGGTAGTGTTTTTTGGATTCAATGCCCATTTAGAAATCGGACGGCAGAGGGGAAGAAGCTGTTCGTGAATAGTTGAGTGTGTCTTAAGGTTTCTGTACCTCCTGCTGGAGGGTAGCAATGAAGACAAGGCATGGCAGGGTGATGGGGGTCCTTAATGATGGATGCTGCCTTTTTGAGGCATCGCTTCTTGAAGATACTCTGGACACTACAGAAGCTAGTACCCATAATGGAGCTGACTAACATGCTGTTGAGGGGGGTGACCTGATTGAGGACGACCACAGCGATCGGGTCTCTGGCACTGAGCCTGGTTCTGTGGTGCAGAAGGGAGAGAAGAAGATGAGGAATTCAATAGTCTTAGGGGATTCAGTAGTAAGGGGAACAGACAGGATGTTCTGTCAGCCTGATAGAGATACCGCATGGTGTGTTGCAGAGGGTGTGGTGTGACCCTGTGTATAAGAAATAATATGAAATCATTAGAAAGAGATGACGTAGGATCAGAAGGTGTAGAGTCTCTATGGGTTGAGTTAAGAAACGGCAAGGGTAAAAGGACCCTAATGGCAGTTATATACAGACCTCCCATCAGCAGCCGGGATGTGGATTACAAATTACAGCAGGAGATAGAAAAGGCGTGTCAGAAATGCAATGTCATGATAATCGTTGGGGATTTTAACATGAAAGTGGATTGGGAACACCAGGCCAGTACTGGACCTCAAGAGAGAGAATTTGTAAAATGTCTAAGGGATGGTTTTTAGAACAGCTTGTTGTTGAGCCCACTAGGGGATTGGCTGTGCTGGATTAGGTGTTGTGCGATGATCCAGAGGTGATAAGAGAGTTTACGAATAAGGAACCGTTAGGGAACAGTGATCACAATATAATCGAGCTCACTTTGAAATTTGAGGAGAAATTAAATTCCAATGTGTCAGTATTTCAGTGAAATAAAGGAATTACAATGACACGAGAGGGACACTGGCCGAGGTTGACTGGAAACGGACACTAGCAGGAAGGACAGCAGAGCAGCAATGGCTGGAGTTTCTGTGAAAAATGAGGGAAGTGCAAGACAGATATATTCCAAATAAGAAGAAAGTTTTGAATTGAATAAGGAAACTATTGTGGCTGACAAGTGAAGTCAGAGCCAAAGTAAAATCAAAAGAGAGGCATACAGGAAGCCAAAGCCAGTGGGAAGATAGAGGATTGGGAAGCTTTTAAAAGCTTGCAGAAGGAAACTAAGAAGGTCATTAGGAAGGAAAAGATGAATTCTGAAAGGAAGCTGGCGACTAATATCAAAGAAGATACTAAAAGCTTTTTAAAGTATATAAAGGGTAGAAGAGAGTTGAGGGTAGATATAGGACCAATAGAAAATGACGCTGGAGATATTGTAATGAGGGGTACAGAGATGATAGAGGAGCTGAATGCATATTTTGCATCAGTCTTCACAGTGGAAGGTATCTGCAGTACACCAGACATTCAAGAATGTTAGAGAAGTGAAGTATGTGCAGTGAAAATTATGACTGAGAAGGTGCTCAGAAAGTTTAATGCAGTGAGGGTGGATAAATCTCCCGGATCTGATGGAATACACCCTCAGGTTCTGAGGGAAGTAGATGGAGAGATTGCAGAGGTATTAACAAGAATCGACAGATTCTGGCACTGTACCGGATGACTGGAAAGTTGCAAATGTTACTCTGCTATTTAAGAAGGGTGGGAGGCAGCAGAAAGGAAACTGTTAACCTGTAGGCCTGACATCAGTGGTTGGGAAGTTTTTGGAATCAATTGCCAGGGATGAGATTATGGAGTACCTGGAGGCACATGCCAAGATAGGACAAAGCCAGCATGATTTCCTGAAAGGAAAATAGGCAAAGAAGTGGCAAATGAAATACAATGTTGGAAAAATGTATGGTCATACACTTTGGTGGAAGAAATAATAGGCAAACTATTATTTAGGTGGGGATAAAATTCAAAATGCAGAGATGCAAAGAGACTTAAGAGTCCTTGTGCAGGATACCCTAAAGGTATCCAAGTTGAGTGGGTGGTGAAGAAGGCAAATGCAATGTTGGTATTCATTTCTACAGGTATAGAATATAAGAGCTGGGATGTGATGTTGAGGCTCTGTAAGGCACTCGTGAGACCACACTTGGAGTATTGTGTGCAGTTTTGGGCTCCTTATTTTAGAAAGGATATACTGACATTGGAGAGGGTTCAGCGAAGATTCACGAAAATGATTCCAGGAATGAAAGGATAATTGTATGAGGAATGTTTGGCAGCTCTTGGGCTGTATGCTCTGGAGTTCAGGAGAATGAGGGGGGATCTCATAGAAACACTCCGAATGTTAAAAGGCCTGAACAGATTAGATATGGCAAAGTTATTTCCCATGGTAGGGGAGTCTAGGACAAGAGGGCACGACTTCAGGATTGAAGGACATCCATTTAGAACAGAGAAACGGAGAAATTACTTTAGTCAGAGGGTGATAAATCTGTGGAATTTGTTGCCATGAGCGGCTGTGGAGGCCAAATCATTGGGTCCATTTAAGGCAGAGAGATAGACAGGTTCTTGATTAGCCAGGGCAACAAAAGGTATGAGGAGAAGGCAGGGGAGTGGGGATGACTGGAAGAATTGGATCAGCCCATGATTAAATGGTGGAGCAGATTCGATAGGTCGAATGGCCTACATCTGCTCGTATAATTTTATGGTTGTTAACGAAATGCCGAGAGTCAGTGCTTCTGCTGTTTCTTGTGCAAAGGGAGGGAGTTGGAGTGGGCTTTGGGGTTTTGATGTTTCTATCATTCATTCTATTGGGTTCTGTGGATGTCATTGAAGAGTAAGAATTTCAGGTTGTATACTGCATATATTCTGTGATATTAAAATGAACCTTTGAACCTGTGATGTGTTTCACTGTATGTGTTGTACATTTGATAAATAGATCTGAATGTGAAAATTGCTATTGATTTCAACAAAAATGTTCATAAAATCAGCCCTGGATTAACGAGAAGAGAAAATTTATCTAGTGCTTTCCCCACCTTACTGGAGATCTAGCAACTGACAGCAAGTACACATACATGGACCAGGTCTTGTCTGTGAGGATGCAGCACCAATACAAGCCCACACATTCTGAGAGGAATCTGCTTCCAAGATCATTGTGAATGCAGAATAAATAAAAGGGGATGATAAAAAATCAAATCAGGGCAGCGGCCTTTTTTAAAAATTAATTGCATTAGGAATATGGTAACCAGGAAATGGAATCAGAATCAGGTTTATTATCACCAGCACATGCCATGAAATTTGTTGTCTTTGCAGCAGCAGTAGAATGCATTGCATAATAATATAAAAAAGGTGAATTAGTTAAATAAGTAGCACAAAAATAAAAATTAAAGAAGTAGTGAAGTAGCGTTCATGGATTCAATGTCTGTTCCGAACTCGAATGGCAGAGTGGAAGAAGCTAATCCTGACTCATTGAGTGCCTTCTGGCTCCTGTACCTCCTCCCTGATCGTAGCAATGAGAACAAGGCGTGACCTGGGTGATGGGCGCTTCCTTTTTGAAGCATTGCTCCCTGAAGATGTCCTGTATACTACGGAGGCAAGCGATGGACCTGACTGAGTTTACAACACTCTGATGCACATTCAAATTCATCTTCAAGAACACGACTCTCATGTTAACCAAAGTTGGATGAGCAACACACACAAAATGCTGGAGGAAATCAGCAAGTCAGGCAGCATCTATGAAAATTAATCTCACCTGCCTATCACCTCCTCTGGATGCCCTTCTCCTTCCCTTTCTCCTAATGTCCGCTCTTCTATCCCTCCCGTTAGATTCCTTCCTCTCTGGCCCTATACCTTTCCTCCCTACCTGGTTTCGCGTTCTAGTTGAATTCCTTCCACTCCCCAATCCCTTTTTATTCTGACTTCTTCCCCCTTCCTTTAGTGGAATACTTGGGTAGTTATCGTTGCAATTGCATTGAAAGGTGATTTGATAGAGATGATAAGAGGCATAGATAGAATGGACAGCCAGCGCAGAAATGGCTAACGTGATGAGGCATAATTTTAAAGTGATTAGAGGAAAGCATAGGGGGTGTGACAGACGTAATTTTTTTTTTACAGAAAGTGGTGGGTGGATGGACCACGTTGCCAGGAGTGATGGTACAGGCAGATAAATGAGGGACATTTAAAATTCTTGGAGATAGGCACATGGATGAAAAAAGAACAGCTATGGGGGAAGAGAAGGGTTAGATAGATCTTTGTGTAGTCAATGTAAATTTATTATCGAAGTATGTATATGTTAGTATATACGGTGGATTCCGGTTAATTGGGCCATTGTTTCATTGGGGCAGTCACTTATTTGAGACAACTCTTAAAGAACAATACCAATTGAGAAAATAGCTGTGATTTCCTTCATTTGTTTGGGACACCATGCCACTTAATTGGGGCAGAAGACTGTTGCTGAACAGTTTCTAACTAGTGTCAATTGCGTGTACTTGACACTGCACCATGTTTAGAGCAAACAGTTTTTAAATTGTGTCAGTTGTGTGTGTTTATGTTCAAAACACAGTGAGCTTTTGTTACTGATAGTTGGCAAGAAACAAGCAATTGGACAATTCAAAACTATTTTGCTTAATGCGGTTTTAAGCATTCAGGCTTCGAGATGCCAGAAATGGATAGGAGTGAAAATGAACCAATTTCTTGCTTCAGCCAGTTATGGACTACGAAGAATTGGAAGGTATCCACAATCATCTTGAATATTACAATGAAAATGAAGATTTGGAGGATGCAGTAATTGAAAGCATTGTATGAAGGCAGTTCACTACCTGTATCAGCTGTCTGTGCTGATTTTTTCATTTAGAATCAATCAAAAGAAATAAAGAGATGACAGTTACTGAGGGGTGCGGCCACAGGGGTGCTCTCTACTATCTGAGCTCTTCCCATCCCTTCCCTTACAGTCACCCACTTGTCTAACTCCTGCAGCCTTGGGGTGACTAACTCCTTGTAGCTCTTATCTATCTCCTGCTCACTTTCTCTTATAAGCTGTAGGCCATCAAGCCTCAGCTCCAGATCTCAAAAGCTGCATCTCAATGTACCTGGCGCAGGTGTGGCCATCTGGGAGACCTGAAGATTCCCAGGATTCCCACATCTGTCACCCAGAGCAAAATACTAAAGTAAATACAGACATGCTCTCTATTCCTCCAAAAAAAATACAAGGAGAAAAAAAAAAGTCCACTTACCCACTTGGCTCGCTGAAGTCGAATGAGCCAAAGCTCTACCACTCTGTCTGTGACCGCTCCACTAGGCAGCGTCTCCCTTTTGTGCCTGAACCTTCCCAGCTCTCCGGTTATAGCTGAGTTCCCACGAAGCTTTCCCCTTTTAGACTTTGCTCCTGGACCTGTGCATCTCCTCCTCTCTTGGAGCGCTCTATCTCACGATTGGTGTGCCGGTCAGGATGCGCCGGGGGCAGCTTGCAGATGTCAGCACACATTCTGGCACTAATGTTGCCCACAAAGCACCAACAAAAGGAATAACAGAGAGAGAACTATGTGGTTCTGCTAATGATTTGATTTGCCATCTGGCTCCCAGTATGCAGAGTATAATCCTATTTGCCGTTTTCAAATTCAGTCTGTGTAATCATATAGAATGGCATTTCTGCAGTAAATATTTTTGGGTCCAGATCTCTCCATCCGGCATGCTGTGTATATTGTTGCAACAGACAACAAAGTTGTGTTTTGACTGCTGAGTGATCATTTATTGTTTGAAAGATTCCAGGGAGTGAGTTTGGCATTTCCAGCGATGACATCTTCTGGCTGCAAGATTCACCTGGGAAAACGTGAGTAAAGGTTCCATTCAGTTGGATATCTGTGAATGTGAATATATTTCATTTGTTAGTACATTGGAAGTGGGAGTACGGTTATGTGGAGTTATTACATGCCAGGCACTGATAAGATAGAGTCATAGAGTCAGAGAGCTCTCTATAGCACAGAACAGACCTTTCAGCCCATCTGGTCGATGCCAAACCATTTAAACTGCCTGTCCCATCAACTTGCACCTGGACCTTAGCCCTCCATGCCCTTCCCTTCCATGTACCTATCTAAATTTCACTTAAATGTTGCAATCAACCCTGCTTCCATCACCTCCACTGGCAGCTCATTCCACACCTGCACCATCCTATGAGTGAAGGAAGGTCCCTTTAAACATTTCACTATTCACCCTTAACCTATGACTTCTCATCCTAATCTCATCCAGTCTCAGTGGAAAAAGCCTGCTTGCATTTACCATATTTCTCTGGATTTGGATGCCCGTTACACCGCTGGCATTTAGGACAGCAATGAAGATCCTCCATCTGTGGTGGTGTTCAGGGCTTCCTTCATCATGTCAGTAGCTTCCTCTCAGTCTTCCCTGCTGTCAGTAAGCAAGTCCTGGGGGAAGGAAGCTGGGGTGGAAACTCAGGAATGCCGTCGCTCTCAGTTGTAGAAGGATTCTTCATTGCTGCTTCCTTAACAATTTTGTTTGACCAGTCAGGGTAGTTAGCCCTGAACTGAACTCCCGTACCTGAAGGACTGGTGGACCACTCTTAGTCTGGCCCATACCCTTTGACCTGTTTGTCATGGGTGACCCTATTAAGAGCCAAAGCATAAAGCCCTGACTCCAGCCAACTCTGGGTCATTGAGGCACACAAGCCTCTAAACCACAACAAGGTTGCGGTCCCTTTGGAGGTAACTTATTTGTACCCCTTGTAATTTTGTAAACCCCTACCATATCTCCCCTCTTTCTGTACTCTCTAAGGAATAAAGTTCTAACCTAGTCAACCTTTAACCTTTAACTCATGTCCTTAAGACCTGGCAACATTCTTGTAATTTTTCTTTGTACTCTTTCAATCTTATTGATATCTTTCCTGTAGGTAAATGATCAGAACTGCACACAATACTCCAAAAGAGGCCTCATCAGCATTTACACAACGTCTACATAACACCCCAACTCCTGATTTATGAAGCCCAATTTGCCAAAAGCTCTCTTTACGACCCTGTCTACCTGTGACACTATTCAGGGAATTATAGATCTATGTTGTCAGAAATGGTCATTAACTGAATTGCCTAGTTAATCAGCTCAATTTCCAATTGTGAATTAAAGATTAAAATTAAAAACGATTAGTTTTATTTATCGAAACATAGTGAAATGCATCATTTGTGTCAATGGCCTGAGGGTGTGCTGGCGGCAGCCTCCAAGTGTTGCCACACCTCTGGCGCCAACATTGCAAACCTACAACTCACTAACCTGAACCCGTATGTTTATGGAATGTGGGAGGAAACTCACGCGGTCACAGAGAGAAGGTACTAAATTCCTTACGGACAGCAGTGGGGAATTGTACCCTAATAGGTGGTGCTAAACATAATGCTATGAACATAGTGCTAACCGCCATGCTACCACTCTACCCTGATGCAACCGTGCCGCCCAAGAGTTCCAAGATATTCTTGCTCACCCTGCACCTTCGAAAGAATATTCAGGTTGGCCACTTATCTAATGAGCTGATCACAGTGTGCCTAATGCTGACAAAATGTTGAATCTGTCATTGCTTAAGGCACTGGAATAATAGAGCACAGAGTCTATTTCAAGATCTGGTTTTGGCAGCTTTAAATTCAATTTACTGAAGAGAGCTGAGATTTGGACAAACTTGTTTATGTGCGATAGATATTTAGAGTAAAGTGACTAATTGTGCTGATGATTAGTGAATAGTGTGCGGTTAACGGGCTAATTCAGGATTGTTTAATGTCATTTCCAGCGCACAAGTGGAAAGGATAACAAAATAATTGTTTTTCTGGATCTGATTTAGTACAAAAAAACAAACACAATAACAAAATGAAAAATCACAATAAATATAACTACATAATATAGCTTATATGTATGTAGGATTTTCAAAGGTCTTAGGCACATATATGCCTAACATATGTTGGGAATGGTGAGTCTGGGGTGCCATGGGAGGAGTGTGGGACAGGTGGCAGAGAAGGAGTGCCAGGGGTGGTGGGGTGGGGGTTGCATGGGTGCAGACACACCCAACCCTGAGATTGGGCAAAGACATTTGATTCCAAACAATTGGTTTATTGATCATTACAGAATGTCTCTCTGGTGCTTCCTACTCCCTCCCCTCTCCCTTCCCCTTTTCCCAAACATGATTCCTCTTTTCCCAACCATGATTCCCCTCTTCCTGCCCCCTTCCCACTCTCAGTCTACAATAGAGACCCATCTCAGAATCAGGTTTATCATCACTCACGTATATCTTGAAAATTGTTCTTTTTGCGGCAGCAGTACAGTACAATACATAAAATTACTACAGTACTGTGCAAAAGTCTTAGCTATATATATACTTTACGCTTTTTCACAGTACTGTACATAGATTGATTGTATGTCTGTATAGTGACACTAGGCACAGGAGTGTCTGTACATTAGGTGACTGATAGGGAATGATAAAGTAGTGGTGGTTAGGGGTGTGGAGGTGTTGATCAGCTTTACTGTGTGGCAAAAGTAACTTTCTTTGAATGTGGTGGTTCTGGCCTGGATGCTGCATTGCCACCTCCCTGAAGGAAGTGGAAGTGGGCTAGTAATACCAAAATAGTACTCTAAGTGGATAAACAGATAGCAAAATGGTGGTAGGAAGTTGCCACATACAATGGAATGAAAAAAATTACATTCCAAATTTTACAGCACTTTTTTGGAAATCTTGACTTCTTTCTCTCTCACTTTAATTGGTGCCCGTGTAACCTGAAATTCTGAGTTACCCGGTTAAACAGGTTATAATTAAAAAGGTCAGGGTTCTGGGATTAATCTGGATCGGGGCTATTCTAGTCTTTCACATGTGGCCTATCCTTAACCCTTTTTAAGATAAGGAAATATCAGTCTTTTTAGAAGGTTGAAATTCTATTGTTCTGTAGATAATCCACAGTGTAGGTTTCTGTGCAAGGCTGTAGTGTAATGTTTGTAACACAAGATCTGTTGGCTTGTTGGCCCAATGTTACACACTTAGTAACTGCTGCCATGTCTCCCAGTAAAAAAGGTTGAAATTTAATTTGATTTTACCTTTTCCCCCTTCCCACTTATTCTATTCCCCACTCTGGCGTCTTCTTACCTCTTCTTCTCACCTGCCCAAAACCTCCCGCTGGTGCTCCTCCTCCTTCTGTTCTCTCATAGTCCACTCTCCTCTTCTATCAGATTCCTTCATCTTCAGCCCTTTGCCTTTTCCACCTATCACCTCCCAGCGTCTTACTTCATACCCCTCTTCCCATACCTGCCTGGTTTCACCAATCAGCTTCTGGCTTGTCCTCCTTCCCCTCCCCTCACTTTCTTACTCTGGCATCTTTCCCCCTTCCTTTCCAGTCCTGGTGAAGGGTCTTGGCCCATAATATTGACTGTTTATTCATTTCCGTGTATGTTCTCTGACCTATTGAGTTCCTGCAGCGCTGCGTGTGTGTGTTGCTGTGGATTCCCAGCATCTGCAGAGCCTCTTGTGTTTCTGTTTATGATTTGAAATGTTTCTTCTTGGGAGAAGGGGAAGAGTAAAATAAAAAATGTGAACTTTGAGAATGATCTCCTGTAAGCAGTAATAAACATGTAAGAAAAAAATACTCTTCAATTTTTCCTCCGATTTTTTTTGGAAAAAAGTACGTAATGCTAATAATTTACCAGTTAATGAATATCTTGTGAGGCTTGATGGACGACATAGTTTGTTGTTCTAATCCTTTAAGTGATATGTCAAAAGGAACTTCCAGTGCTTTTAGTTATATTTAGCTTTTTGCCTTAGGATGGTTATAGGCTGCAATTACTTCAAGGATCATCAGATTTCCTACAGCACACTCATTCAAGGCTTGTATATGGTTTCAAAGTGTCTTTCTATATCTCGTGCAACTTGAGTTTGACTTTTAGTCTTGATCGTGTCAAGTGTGTGAAGCTTACCTTTCACAGAGAAAGATTTTCTTTTTTTAGCAGTTTGTTCTATTTTGAGCAAAAGAAAAGGTCCAATGACTCACACAAAATGCTGGTGGAATGCAGCAGGCCAGGCAGCATCTGGTCGAGACCCTTTGTCAGGACTGATGGAAAAAAGAGATAGTAAGAGATTTGAAAGTGGGAGGGGGAGGGAGAGACCCAAAATGATAGAAGACAAGAGGGAGAGGGATGAAGCCAAGAGCTGGAAAGTTGATTGGCAAAAGGGATACAAGGCTGGAGAAGGGGGAGTATAGATTGACATGGACATGGAGTACAATGACTTATCACATTATATCCGAATTCACGTAAAATCAAGGTTTCACTGTAGTTCTCTGGAGACTTAACCTACAGCAGGAGACAACAGAAGGATAATTAAACTAATTAAACAAGACATTAAGACCATAAGACATAGAAGCAGAATTAAGCCATTCTGCCCATCAATTCAGCTCAGCCATTCCATCATGGCTGATCCCAGATCCCACTCAACCACACACACCTGCCTTCTTGCCATATCCTTTGATGTCCCAACTGATGAGGAAACTATCAACTTCTGCCTTAAATATACCCACAGACTTGGCCTCTGCCGCAGTCTGTGACTGCATTCCATAGATTCTACTCTCTGGCTCAAAAAATTGCTCCTTACCTCTGTTTTAAAAGGTTGCCCCTTAATTTTGTGGCTGTGCCCTCTAGTTCTGGATACCCCCACCATAGGAAACATCCTCTCCACAACCACCCTATCCAGCCCTTTCAACATTCGGTAGGTTTCAAAGAGATCTCCCACATTCTACATTCCACTGAGTACAGGCCCAGGGCTGCCAAGTGCTCCTCATAGGTTCACCCTTCATTCCTGGAATCATCCTCGTGAACCTCCTTTGGACTCTCTCCAATGATAGTACATCCTTTCTGAGAAAAGGGGCCTAAAACTGTTGATAATACTCCAAGTGCAGCTTGACTTGTGTCTTATAAAGCCTCAGCCTTATCTCCTTGTTTCAGTATTCTATTCCACTTGAAATAAATGCTAACATTGCATTTGACTTCTTTACCACAGACTCAAACGGTAAAATAACCTTCTGGGAGTCTTACACGAGGACTCCTAAGTTTGTCTGCACCTCTTATGTTTGAACCTTCTCCCCATTTAGATAATATTTTCCTTTTACCAAAATGCATTATCATACATTTCCCAACACTATTCCATCTGTCATTTTTTCCCCATTCTTCCAATTTGTCTAAGTCCCTGCTGAATCACATTTCTTCCTCAGCACTACCTACCCCTCCACCTATGTTCGTATCATCAGCAGACTTTCCCACAAAGTCATTAATTCCATTATCCAAACCATTGACAAACAACGTGAAAAGCATCAGTCCCAATACTGACCCCTGAGGAACACCACTAGTCTCTGGCAGCTAATCAGAAAAGGCCGCCTTTGTTTCCACTCGCTGCCTCCTGCCTGTCAGCTATTGCTCTATCCATACCAGTATCTTTCCTGTAATGCCATAGGATTTTAATCTTTTTGAGCAGCCTCATGTGCGGCACCTTATCAAATGCCTTCTGAAAATCCAAATAAATTACATCCACTGCCTCTCCTTTGTCCACCCTGCTTGTTACTTCCTCAAAGAACTCTAACAGATTTGTCAGGCAAGATTTCCCTTCACAGAAACCATGCTGACTTTGACTTATTATATCATTAGTCCCCAAGTATTCCGAAGCCTCATCCTTAATAATAGACTCCAACACTTTCTCAACTACGTACTGAGGTTAGGCTAACTGGCCTATAATTTCCTATCATTTACCTTCCTCCCTAAAGAGCAGAGTGACATTTGCAAACTTCCAGTCCTCCGGGACCATGCCAGAATCAAGTGATTCTTGAAAGATCATGACCAATGCATCCATTATCTCTTCAGCAGCCTCTCTCAGGACTCCGGGATGTAGTCCATCTGGACCAGGTAACTTGTCCACCTTAAGACCTTTGGGTTTGCCGAGCACTTTCCCCTTGTAATAGCAATGGCACTCACTCCTGCTCCCTGACACTCACGGATCTGTGGCAAACTGCTAGTGTCTTCCACAGTGAAGACAGATGTAAAGTACTTATTAAGTTCATTTGCCATTTTTTGTCCCCCATTACTACCTCACCAGCATCATTTTCCAGCCTCACCTCCCTTTTATTCTTTATATAGCTGAAAAAAACTTTTAGTACCCTGCGTTATATTATTGGCTAGTTTGCCTTCATATTTCATCTTTTCCCTTCTTAAAGCTTTTCTAGTTTCCTTTTGTTGGATTTTAAAAGCTTCCCAATCATTCAACTTCCCATTCACTTTCGCTACCTTATATGCCCTTTCCTTGGATTTTATGCAGTCCTTAACTTCCCTTGTCAGCCATGGTGGCCTACTCCTGCCATTTGAGAACAACTTCTTCTGTGGGACACACAGTATCCTGCGCCTTGTGAACTATTCCCAGAAACTTCAGTCATCTCTGCTCTGCCTTCACTCCCGCCAATATCCTCCTCCAATCCACCTAGACAAGTTCCCCTCTCATGCCTCTGTAATTCCCTTTATTGCATTGTAATACTGATACATCTGACTTATGCTTCTCTCTCTCAAATTGCAGTAGGAATTCAATTATATTATGATCACTGCCTCCTCAGGGTTCCTTTATGTTAACCATATAACCATATAACAATCACAGCACGGAAACAGGCCATCTCGGCCCTCCTAGTCCGTGCCGAACTCTTAATCTCACCTAGTCCCACCTACCCGCACTCAGTCCATAGCACTCCACTCCTTTCCTGTCCATATACCTATCCAATTTTACCTTAAATGACACAACTGAACTGGCCTCTACTACTTCTACAGGAAGCTCCCTAATAAGATCTGGGTTATTACACAACACACAATCTAAGGTGGCCTTTAGCACAAGCTGCTCTAAAGCTTTCTTGTAGGCATTCAACAAATTCTCTCTCTTGCAATCTGACACCAACCTGATTTTCCCAATCCCCTTGCATATCGAAGTCCTCCATTACAATTGTGTCATTACCCTTATTACATGCCTTTTCCAGCTCCCTTTGCAATCTCAGTCCCACTCTCGGCTACTATTTGGAGCCCAACAGACAGAGGTAAGGAACAATGCAGACAGAAAAATATAGTCACTGCATATGTAGCTGGAGTTTCAGATAAACTCAGAAGGATTTTCAGCAAATATCAAATCCCTGTGGCTTTCAAACCTACAAATACACTCAGATAAAAACTCATCCACCCCAAGGATCCTACACCCAAACATAAACAGAACAAACACGAGGAAATCTGCAGATGCTGGAAATTCAAACAACAACACACACAAAATGCTGGTAGAACACAGCAGGCTAGGCAGCATCTATAGGGAGAAGCGATGTCGACGTTTCGGGCCAAGACCCTTCGTCAGGACTAACCGAAAGGAAAGATAGTAAGAGATTTGAAAGTAGAGGGGGGAGGGGGAAATGCGAAATGATAGGAGAAGACCGGAGGGGGTGGGATGAAGCTAAGAGCTGGAAAGGTGATTGGCGAAAGTGATACAGAGCTGGAGAAGGGAAAGGATCATGGGACGGGAGGCCTCAGGAGAAAGAAGGGAGGGGGGGAGCACCAGAGGGAGATGGAGAGCAGGCAAACAACTAAATATGTCAGGGATGGGGTAAGAAGGGGAAGGGGGGCATTAACGGAAGTTAGAGAAGTCAATGTTAATGCCATCAGGTTGGAGGCTACCCAGCCGGTATATAAGGTGTTGTTCCTCCAACCTGAGTTTGGATTCTTTTTGACAATAGAGGAGGCCATGGATGGACATGTCAGAATGGGAATGGGATGTGGAATTAAAATGTGTGGCCACTGGGAGATCCTGCTTTCTCTGGCGGGCTGAGCGTAGGTGTTCAGCGAAACGGTCTCCCAGTCGTACACCCAAACATAAACAGAACAATATCATATATGCTTTCCAACACAACGAGAACTGCACAGATCTGTATATCGGCGAGACAAAACAACCACTTCACAAACGGATGGCCCAGCACAGGAGGGCTAACACCTCAGGTCAGGACCCGGCTGTATATCTACACCTAAAGGACAAGGGACACTCCTTTGATGATAGCAATGTGCACATTTTGGACAGGGAGGACAGGTGGTTTGAAAGAGGGGTTAAAGAAGCCATCTTCATCAAACTGGAAAACCCACCCCTGACACCACCTATCAGCTACTTACAATGCAGTCCTAACATCTTTACCCCAGCGTCTCCACAACAGTTCACACCTCATGCAAAGATAAGACTAGTGACCCTCTCATTACTTGTATGACACTTAATGATCCTCATGTGATTGCTATATCTTTAAACAACTCACAGAGTTTATAAGCCAGAAAACTACCCACCATGGATCAGAATTGAAGAAGCCTCTCGGATGAGTGGCAAAATGTCTTCTAGGTAACACAGCAAGTCCAGTTGTCTCTGCAGCTTATTTTGGTCCTGTGCAGTGTGCCTCCCCCCCACCAGTTGTTGATGCAGCCAATTAGAATGTTCTCCATGGTAGATTTGCAGAAATTTGTGAGTGCCTTTTGTGACATACCAAATCCCCTCAAACTCTAATGAAATATAGCCACTGTTGTTCCTTCTTTTGTAGCTGTATTGGGGGCAGGATAGATCCTCAGAGATATTGACACCGGATATTGAAGTTGCTCATTCTCTCCACCTTAATAAATTTTCTTTGAACTTTGGTAGTGTGGGACTAAAAGATATCCCCAAACATTTATTCAAGCACAACAAAAACAGAAACTGCTTGAAGCATGTAAGGTCTTTGACCCGTAACATTAATTCTGTTCCTTTTTCCACAGATGCTGCTTGACCTGCTGAGTAGTTCCCACAGTTTCTGTTTACATTCCAGCATCTGCAGATTCATTGTTGTAGAGTCAATCATAATAGGGTAAAAAAATGCAGTTAAAATAATGGCAACTCACACCATTAGTCGAACAAAATGTTTTTAAACTGGAGCTCCGAGAGACTTGCTGAATAATGGAAGCTTCTCTTTGATGTTGTATGGAATTCAGCTCTGGAATTTTCAATGCAATTTGAGCTCACAGTGCTGAATTTAATTTAATAAACAATGTCATGTCATCAACTAAGTCTCTTTTTACTATAATTGGCTTTTGAATTTTTAAAAAATTGATGTCTGGACTACCAGCTTTAATCGGATTTGGTCTTATCAGAAAATCACTGACTTGTTTTGTGCACATGCACAGCATGGAGACTGCGAAGAATGAAGAAATAACAAACATAGGAGATTCAGCAGATGCTGGAAATCCAGAGCAATGCTCACACAGAATGCTGGAGGGGCTCTGGTGTTTAAAATACTGATTTTGTGTTAGTGGGTTCATTAAGAAATATAAAAACAATAATTAGTGCCAAAAGACAGCAAATACTGAGGGCTTGTTCATGGGTTCACAGACTGTTCAGAAATCTGATGGTGGAGGGGAAGAAGCTGTTACTGAAATGTTGAGTGTGTGCTTTTGGGCTCCTGTACTTCCTCCCTGATGTAGTCGTGAGAAGCGGGCATGGTGGGGGTACATAAAGATGGATACCACCTTCTGAGGCACCGCTTTTTAAAGATGTCTTCAGTAGTAGGGAGACTACTTCCCGTGATGGAGATGGCTGTGTCTATGACCCTGTGCAGCTTTTTTACATCCTGTGCATTGCAGCCTCTGAACCAGGAAGTGATGCCACTAGTCAAAATGTTCTCCATGGTACAGTGAGACACCAAATCTCCTCAAGCTCCAAATGAAGTGGCGTGCCTTCTTCATGTTTGCGTTAGGGAATACAGATCTGAGCTGTTTAAAATCCCTTGATAGAACCACTCTCACATCCTAGGAATTAGTGTGAATATCTATAGGACTGTTGCCATTGCTGCTATATTGCTGTTTGGGTAAGGGGACCAAACAAGTGTAGTCTCACCAACACCCTGTGCAGCTGCAACAGAGCTTTCCTACAGTATTAGGTACATATATATAGCTGGGGTGCCTAAGACTTCTGCACAGTAGTGTAATCATTTTATATATTGCACTGTACTGCCACAAAAAAAAACAAATTTCATGACTTTTGAGTGATGATAAACCTGATTCTGACATGGGTCTCTATTGTGGACTGAGAGTGGGAAAGGGGCAGGGAGAGGGGAATCATGGTTGGGAAATGGGGGAATGAGTGGGAAGCACCAGAGAGAAATTTGGTAATGACCAATAAATCTGTCAGATTTACAAACTCACTCTCTACTTCATGTCGACAAATATAGTACTGTGCAAAAGTCTTAGGCACCCTAGATATATGTGCAGTGCCTATAAAAGGTATTCACTTCTCCCTTGGAATTTTTCATGTTTTATTGTTTTACAACATTAAACCACAGTGAATTTAATTTGGCTTTTTTGACACTGATTAACAGCAAAAGGCTTTTGAGTCAAAGTGAAATCAGACCTCTACAAAGTGATCTAAATTAATTACAAACATAAAAGTCAAAATAGTTTATTGCATAAGTATTCATCCCCCTTTAATATGACACACCAAATCATCACTGGCGCAGCCAATTGGTTTTCGAAGTCACATAATTAGTTAAATAGAGATCTGTTTTTGGAGACCTGTGTGCAGTCACAGGTGTCCAAAAATGTGTTTCAATGGATTCCTGTATCTGGAAGGTCCAACTGCTGGTGAGTCAGTATCCTGGCAAAAACTACACCATGAAGGCAAAAGAACACTCCAAGCAACTCCGCGAAAAGGTTGTTGAAAAGCAGAAGTCAGGAGATGGATACAAGAAAATTTCCAGGTCACTGAATATCCCTTGGAGTACAGTTAAGTCGATCATAAGAAATGGAAAGAATATGACACAGCTGTAAGTCTGCCTAGAGCAGGCAATCTTCAAAAACTGAGTGACCCTGCAAGAAGGGGGCTAGTTAGGGAAGCCACTAAAAGACCTATGACATTGCTGGAGGAGTTCAAGCTTCAGTGGCTGAGATGGGAGACACTGTGCATACAGGAACTGTTGCCTGGGTGCTTCATCATTTGCAGCTTTATGGGAGAGTGATAAAGAGAAAGCCACTGTTGAAAAAAAGCTCACATGAAATTTTGGCTAGAGTTTGCCAGAAGGCATGTGGGAGACTCTGAAGTTAGCTGGAAGAAGGTTCTAGGTTCTGATGAAACCAAAATTGAGCTTTTTGGCCATCAGACTAAATGCTATGTTTGGCGTAAGCCAAACACTACATATCATCAGAAACACACCATCCCTACCATGAAGCATAGTGGTGGCTGCATCACGCTATGGGGTTGCTTCACTGCAGCAGGCCCTGGAAGGCTTGTGAAAGTAGAGGGTAAAATGAATGCAGCAAAATACAGGGAAATCTTGGAGGAAAACCTGATGCAGGCTGAAAGAAAACTGTGACTTGTGACTTTATTTCTTACATCCTTAACATACATGAGGACTAAAAATCTTTGTTACATCTCTGTCTAAATGTGCAATGTGCAATTTATAGTGATTTGTAATAAATAATTAATATAGCATGGAAATACAATTGTATCAGCATGAATTAATCAGTCTGATGACCTGGTGGAAGAAGCTGTCCTGGATCCTGTTGGTCCTGGCCTTTATGCTGCGGTACTGTTTCCCAGATGGAAGCAGCTGGAACAGTTTGTGGTTGGGGTGACTCAGGTCCCCAATGATCCTTTGGGCCCTTTTTACACACCTGTCTCTGTAAATGTCCTGAATAGTGAGAAGTTCACATCTACAGATGTGCTGGGCCATCCGTACCACTCTCTGCAGAGTCCTGCAATTGAGGAAAGTTCAGTTTCTGTACCAGGCAGTGATGCAGCCAGTCAGGATGCCTCTCAATTGTGCTCCTGAAGAACGTCATTTTCCAGTAGGACAATGATCCCAAGCATAAAGCCAAAGCCACACAAGAATGGCTTAAAAATGACAAACTTAATGTTCTGGAGTGGCCAAATCAGAGTTCAGACCTCAATCCAATTGAGAATTTGTGGCTGGACTTGAAAAGGGTTGTTCACTCATGATCCCCACAGAATCTGACAGAGCTTGAACAGTTTTGTAAAGAAGAATGGGGAAAAATTGCAGTGTCCAGATGTTCAAAGCTGATAGAGACCTATCCACACTGGGTGACTCATGGCTGTAACTGCTGCCAAAGGTGCATCTACTAAATACTGACTCGAAGGGGCTGAGTAATTATGCAATTAATTATTTTGTGTTTTATATTTGTAATTAATTTAGAACATTTTGTAGAGATCTGTTTTCACTTCGACATGGAAGACTGTTGATCAGTGTCAAAAAAACCAAATTAAATCCATTGTGATTCAATGTTGTAAAACAATAAAACATGAAAGCTGATGGGGATGGGGGAGAATGCCTTGTATAGGCACTGTATGTGCCTAAGACTTTTGCACAGTATTGTAGATTTAAACTCCAACCCTTTTACAATAAAACACAAGAGGCTATTTGTCACTTTATCTGCTTGCTAGATCTGCCTGCTAATCTTTTGTAATTCGAGGACTTAGCACATAGAATATAATATGGAAAAATATGAGGTTTTCCTTGAAGTAAGAAATAGGCAGAATAATTTGTAAATAGCGGAAGATTGAAAGATGTTGATGTTCCATTGTTTCAGATCTCTGCCAGAAATAATTGACCTGTTATCTCTACAGAAGGCAGTGAACCTGATGTATCCGTGTCTTTATTCCTCTGAATTGGATTTTCTATATTTTATTTACAAATTTCGATAAAGTGGCTTTTTCCT
Source organism: Hemitrygon akajei (assembly GCF_048418815.1). Lineage (NCBI taxonomy): Eukaryota > Metazoa > Chordata > Chondrichthyes > Myliobatiformes > Dasyatidae > Hemitrygon > Hemitrygon akajei. The sequence goes on along the minus strand of NC_133130.1, from coordinate 124,555,717 downwards.
TTTTTTTAGTTGTTGCTATTTTGTTGTTTGGCACTAGATGGCAGTAATTGTCCATCGTTTAAAGGCCAGTAGGTACAATGACTTCATCAGGGTGAAATCAAAGGCCAATGTTCTCTGAAGCCCAGTGAGCTAGATAAACAAAATAAAAATACTGATTTTCTTTTGTGTATGTCAGTACTTTGTAATTCTTGAAGCTGTCTACAGTTTGTAACTAACAAGGTGAAATTAATCATGTTGAGGACTGCTAATACAGTACTGTGCAAAAGTCTTAGGTACACACGTATATGTAGCTAGGGCGCCTAAGACTTCTGCACACAGTACTGTAGTAATTTTATGTATTGCACTGTACAGCTGCTGCTGCAAAAAACAAATTTCATGACATATGTGAGTGATGATAAACCTGATTCTGATATGGGTCTCCATTGGGACTGAGAGTGGTAAGGGAGCAGGGAGAGGGAATGGGAGCATGGCTGGGAAAAGGGGAAGGGAGACGGGAGGGAGTGAGAAGCTCCAGCGAGACATTGTAATGATCAATAAACCAATTATTTGTAATCAATTGACCTCACCTGATGTCTCAGGGCTGGGTGGGTCAGCATCCACACCACCCCCACCACCCCCTCCCCGCCCCCAGCACTCCTCTGCCACCAGTCCCACATCCCTGCTGTGGCGCTTCACCCTCGTCATTCCCAACATCTTCTGTTCTTACCAGATTTATAAACTTGCTCTCCACTCCACATTGACAAATACAGTTCTACGTAAAAGCCTTAGGTACCTGCGCTATATATATGTGCCTAAGACTTTTGCGCAACACTGTAGTTGGCGGTTATGATTTTACACACAGTAGATCTTATTTCTAATTCTACTTTTGTCTGGTTGCTGTTGATACAGGTTTTAACAGAGCAGAGGAGGTGTATTGCTGTTTACATTGTCACATTCCTGCCGTAATAGTAGGACTAAACCTCGAGGCGTTACAGTACTTTTTTCTGCGCTTGTCAGCAATTATGACTACAGTTTGCCTAGAACGTTGTGTTGTATGATCTAAACATACAGTTGGCTAATTTTATTTTCGGCTTGTTTCAAGGCACTTTCTATACATGTTTAAAAGTTTTATTTTATTGAGACAGAGCTTGGAGTAAACCCTTCTGACCCTTTGAGCCATGCTGCCCAGCAGCTCCCGATTTAAGCCCAGCCTAATCATGGGACAATTTACAATGACCAATTAACCTACTAACCAGTATGTCTTTGGACTATGGGAGCAAACAGGAGCACCCAGAGGATACCCTCGCTGTCACTGGGAGAACACACAAGCTCCTTAGAGGCATTGATGGGAATTAAACCCAGGTCGCTGGTTATGTAAGGCATTGTGCTAACCACTATGCTACCGTGTGATGGGAATTAAACCCAGGTCGCTGGTAATGTAAGGCATTGTGCTAACCATTATGCTATCCTGCTGTCCCATGTACTTTTGTTACATTATTGCTAGAAATAGAGTGAGCAGCCTCAAGTTCCTGGGTGTCAAGATCTCTGAGGATCTAACCTGGTCCAAACATATTGATGCAGTTGTAAAGAAGGCAAGACAGCGACTATACTTCATTAGGAGTTTTAAGAGATTTGGCATTCAACAAATACACTCAAAAACTTCAATAGTTGTACTGTGGAGAGTATTCTGACAGGCTGCATCACTGTCTGGTAAGGAGGGGCTACTGCACAGGACTGAAAGAAGCTGCAGAGGGTTGTAAATTTAGTTAGCTTCATCTTGAGTACTAGTCTACAAAGTATCCAGGATATCTTCACAGTGCAGTGTCTCAGAAAGGCAGTGTCCATTATTTAGGACCTCCAGCACCCTTTTCTCACTGTTACCATCAGAAAGGAGGTACAGAAGCCTGAAGGCACACACTCAGCGATTCAGGAACAGCTTCTTCCCCTCTGCCATCCAATTCCTAAATGGCTATTGAACCCATGAACAATACCTCACTTTTTTTATATACATTATTTCTGTTTTTGCACAATTTATGATCTATTCGAACCACATTTACTGTAATTGATTTGCTGCATTATTTATTATTTTTTCTTCAAGATTATGTATTGCATTGAACTGCTGCTGCCAAGTTAACAAATTTCACGACACATGTCGGTGATAATAAACCTGATTCTGAAATCAAATTATTACTTGTACCTTTGGTCGGAAAGTGGATGAACTTTTTCTGATATCAAGATGGTGAATTTTGAAAACCTCTCCGTCTGTGTGTTCCTCAGTGTTGCAGGTGTATATACGTACACTCAGTGGCCACTTTATTAGGTACTTTCTGGTCTTCTGCTGCTGTAGGCCATTCACTTCACAGTTTGACGTGTTGTGCTTTTTCTTCTTCTCACCTGCCTGACCTATCAGATTCTTTCTTCTCCAGCCCTTCATTTTCCCACCTGCCTGTCTTCACGTCCCACCTTCCAGCTTTCCTCTTTCCCCACCCCCTACCTTTTTATTCTGGCGTCTTCCCCTTCCTTCTCAGTCCTGAAGAAGGCTCTCAGCCCAGTGCTGCCTGACCTGCTGAGTTCCTCCAGCATTTTGTGTGCATTGCTTTGGATTTCCAGCATCTGCAGACTTTCCTCACGTTTCTGTTTCCAAGGATATGTTTGGATGGTACAAGAGTCAATGGTAAACATTTAACATGCAGTTTATCAAATGTCTGAAGTCTCACACTGAACCTGAATGTCCGGGCAGGATACAGTTCCTCCTCTATTATGCAGACTTTTCTGTATACTTTCCAATTTTTCATCAGGGTCATGAATAGAAAGGATGAAGAGCTGCATTTAATAAAGGACTTGCAGAGGTTTACTCCCTCTTTTCTGAAAGCCAAGCCATGTGTGAGAGGTGGTCTCGATGCATTGTACTCAACAGCCACACCTGGCTTGCCTTCCCCTGTAAATTTTGTGGCAATGGCTTGAAAATGTGCTGTTGCCACAGCCACGTGATCTTGCCTGTGCCCCACCCATGAATTGTGGTGGATCAACGGACAAATTCAGTAAAATGCCCTAGAATCCACCTACTGTACAAACTCACCCAACCTGTCGCTTGCAGTCATTACCTGTGGTACTTTGTGTAGAGTATGAAATAGCTGGCTACTCCCCATGCAGACCCACTCCCCTTGGTGTCATGGCTGCAAAGTAAAGAGCCTTCACTTTTATTTGTATTTATTTATTGAGATACAGCGTAGAATAGGCCCTTCTGGCCACTAGAGCCACACTGAGCAGCATCCCCCGATTTAGTCCCAGCCTAATCACAGGACAATTTGCAATGACCAATTCACCTACTAACCGCCACATCTGTGGACTGTGGGAGGACACCGGAGCACCTGGAGAGAACCCACACTGTCAGGGGGAGAGCGTACAAACACCTTACAGGCAGCGGCGGGAATTGAACCTGGGTCACCTGTACTGTAAAGTGTGTTAACCACTAAATTACTGTCACAGAGGTGCCTGAGCGAGCCTCCAGCTCGCTGTGGTACAAGGCGTGTGACCTGTGGTCCAGCATTGCTGGGACACAAGCCAAAGCCTGACCAACCTCCCTGAGTGGGAGCATCTGACAATGACCCCAGGCGACGTCACTGATGATGTGTCTCGTCCGATTTATCTCAGCACTATCCTACATGCTGATTCAAGAACCTGTCAATTCTTATCCGGGCAGACGCAGCAATGGTGTGATCCAAAGCTATGATTTGATCTCACTCTCAGAATGCCTGATGGCGTTTTGACAGCTCACTACAGTTACATGGTCTTTAAAATGATTGTCTCTTGTGACGGGAGACTTTTAAGAGCAGTTAAAAAAAACTGCTCTACTAGATTATCTACCTTATTCCGTTACTGTGTGTATTTAAATATAACACCTTCAGTCCTGTATTCATCACCCATTTCGATTTTGGCCCCCTGTTACACTTCAGCTCATCCCACTGATCGCAATTTTGCCCCATCGTCTGCCTGTCCTTCCTCACAGACCCACTATACACTGCATCTCGTTGTATGCCAAGTGCCCCATCCTCAGCCTTATCACTCTGGTTCCCAAACCCCTGCCAAATTAGTTTAAACCTTCACCCACAGCTCTAACAAACTTGCCTGCAAGGATATTGGTCCCCCTCGAATTCAGCTCAACTTGTCCAGGTGTCTTTCCCAGATAGTCCTATTTGCCAGTTTGTCCCAGATCACTCTGAACCAGGGGTTCCCAGCCTTTTTTTATGCCATGCATCAATATGGATGTGAGGTGAAATGTCTGGCTTCTTGTCCAGAAACTCACACTGCCATTGCTTTGAGCAGAGGTTGAAGTCAAAAAGGCATTGACCTGCTCACAGAGGCCTGTCCCAATGTTGGAAACTCGACTGTTTGTGTGTGACTTGTTTTGTTGTTGTTGTTGCCTGTCACACATATACTGTATACAGCTAGGGTGCCTAAGACTTTTGCACAGCACTGCAGTAATTTTACGTATTGCACTGTACTGCTGCCACAAAAAAAAACAAATTTCATGACAGATGTGAGTGATAATAAACCTGATTCTGATATGGGTCTCTATTGTGGACTGAGAGTGGGAAGGGAGAGGGGAGGGAGTGGGAAGCACCAGAGAGACATTCTGTAATGATCAATAAACCAATTGTTTGTAATCAAATGACCTTGCCTGGTGTCTCAGGGCTGTTTGTATCTTCAGATGTGCCACCTCCCCCACCCAAACCTGGGCATTCCTTCTCTGTCACTTGCCTGGTGTCACAGGGCTGGGCATGTCTGCACCTCCTCCACCCCCTCAACCACCCTGGCACTCCTTCTCTACCACCTATCCTACACCCCTCCTCAGGCTCTCCACCCTTGCTATTCCCAACATCCTTTACTCCTGCCTGATTTACAGACTGGCAACGATGAGGACTGAATTGCGAGTGGCTTTGTGGGTGCAAAGTTTGATAAGAACTTTTTGAAGAGGTGATTAAGAGGATTGACAAGTGCAATGTGTTAGATGTTGTCTACACAGGCTTTAGTGAGGCTTTGGAAGAAGTTGTGCGTAGTAGACTGGTCTGGTACGTGAGATCCTGGCTGAGCTAGCAGCTTGAATAGAAGCGTGGCACAGTCAAGTAATGATTAGCACAGTGCTTTACATTGGTGTTCAATTGCCACCGCTGCCTGTAAGGAGTTTGTACATTCTCCCTGTGACCCCATGGGTTTCCTCTGGGTCCCACAGTCCAAAGATATTTGAGTTAGGGTTAGTAAGTGGTGCCATGCAGTGTTGGTGCTGGAAGTGTGGTGGCATTGTGGGCTGCCCTCTCCCCAACCCAACACATACTCAGATTGTGTTAGTCATTGACTCAAAGAATGCATTTCACTGCATGTTTCAGAATCAGGTTTAATATCATCAGATATGTCGTGAAATTTGTTGTCTTTGAGGCAGCAGTTCAACGCAATACACGATAATAAAGCAAAACAACTGAATTACAGTATATGTATAAAATAGTTGAATAAGTAATGCAAAAATAGAAATAAAATGTAGTGAGGTAGTGTTCATGGGTTCAATGTCCATTCAGAAATCAGATGTCAGAAAGAAAGAAGCTGTTCCTGAATTGTTGAGCGTGTGTCTTCAGGCTTCTGTACCTCCTCCCTGATGGTAACAATGAGAAGAGGGCATGACCCTGGCTGATGGGGGTCCTTAAAGATAGATGATGCCTTTTTGAGGCACCGCTCCTTGAAAATGTCCTGGATACTACAGAAGGTAGTGTCCATGATGGAGCTGACTGAGATTATAACTTTCTGCAGCTTATTTTGATCCTGTGCAGTAGCCCTCCACCCCACCATACCAGATGGTGATGCAGCCAGTTAGAATGATCTCCATGGTACATCTGTAGAAATTTGCGAGTGTCTTGGGTGACAAAGGCTTTTCAAATCAGGGGTGTTTGATGGTTCTGGGTCTCTACTCGCTGGAATTCAGAAGACGAAGGAATGACCTGAATGAAACCTATTGAATGTTGAAAAGCCTTAATAGAGTGGATGTGAAGAGGATGTTTTGGATGGTAATCGAGTGGCATCCTTTTAGAACGGAGATGATGAGGAATTTCTTTAGCCTGAAAGTGGTGAATCTGTGGAATTTGTTGCCACAGGCTGATTTGGAGGCCAAGTCATTGGGTATTTAAGACAGATGTTGATAGATTCTTCATTAATCAGGGCATGAAGGGATATAAAGAGAAGGCAGGAGAATGGGGCTGAGAGGGAAAATGTGAAATGGTGAAGCAGACTTGAGGGGCCAAATGGCCTAATTCTATATCTAATCCTATATCTTATGGTCATAAATTACCTATGGTGTTTTGGATATCAGCTCAAAGCAAATTTATCCTGACTCATTGTGACTTAACGCTAATCATGTAGCCCTTGGGGCTGGAGATCTCTACAATATGTTTTACACATTCAGGTGGCGTTGTATTGTTATTACCAGAGGGATTTCATTATCCGTTCCACTACCACCTTATCCTTCAATTGTCCTGAAGCTCAGTTCCGTGCAGGCCACACACGTAGCAGATTTATTTTTTCAATATTTGTAGCATTTATTTCCATAGGCCCTTCACAATTTATTTTCCAACAGAATAAAATGATACATCAACATTTCTTCAGCAGAAAACCTAAGTTTTTTTTCCATGGAACTGCAGGCTGGGTCAATAAATGAATACTGGAGGAGGTCAGAGGGGTAGGTGGCATTTGTGGAGGGAAATGGACAGTCAGCATCTTGTGTCGAGACCATCACCTGGACTGATAGCCAGAGGGGAGATGGCCAATCAGGGTCAATCTCAATTAATGAATAACTAAATAATCAGCTATGTTGGAATGGTAGAGCAGACTCGATGGGCCCAATGGTCTAGTTCTGCTACTATTCTTATGGTCTTATGGAACAATGGCTGATAGAACATAGAATAGTACAGCACATTACAGGCCCTTCAGCCCACAATGTTGTGCCAACCCTCAAACCCTGCCTCCCATATAACCCCCCACCTTAAACTCCTCCATATACCTATCTAGTAGTCTCTTAAACTTCACTAGTGTATCTGCCTCCCCCACTGACTTAGGCAGTGCATTCCATGCACCAACCACTCTCTGAGTGAAAAACCTTCCTCTAATATCCCCCTTGACTACTTAAAGCCATGTCCTCTTGTACTGAGCGGTGGTGCCCTGGGGAAGAGGCGCTGGCTGTCCACTCTGTTTATTCCTCGTAATATCTTGTACACCTCTATCATGTCTCCTCTCATCCTCCTTCTCTCCAAAGAGTAAAGCCCTAGCTCCCTTAATCTCTGATTATAATCCATACTCTCTAAACCAGGCAGCATCCTGGTAAATCTCCTCTGTACCCTTTCCAATGCTTCCACATCCTTCCTATAGTGAGGCGACCAGAACTGGGCACAGTACTCCAAGTGTGGCCTAACTAGAGTTTCATAGAGCTGCATCATTACATCGTGTCTCTTAAACTCTATCCCTCGACTTATGAAAGCTAACACCCCATAAGCTTTCTTAACTACCCTGTCTACCTCTGAGGCAACTTTCAGGGATCTGTGGACATGTACCCCCAAATCCTTCTGCTCCTCCACACTACCAAGTATCCTGCCATTTACTTTGTACTCTGCCTTGGAGTTTGTCCTTCCAAAGTGTACCACCTCACATTTCTCCGGGTTGAACTCTATCTGCCACTTCTCAGCCCACTTCTGCATCCTATCAATGTCTCTCTGCAATCTTCGACAATCCTCTACACTATCTACAACACCACCAAACTTTGTGTCGTCTGCAAACTTGCCAACCCACCCTTCTACCCCCACATCCAGGTTGTAAATAAAAATCACAAAAAGTAGAGGTCCCAGAACAGATCCTTTTGGGACACCACTAGTCACAACCCTCCAATCTGAATGTACTCCCTCCACCACAAACCTCTGCCTTCTGCAGGCAAGCCAATTCTGAATCCACCTGGCCAAACTTCCCTGGATCCCATGCCTTCTGACTTTCTGAATAAGCCTACTGTGTGGAACCTTGTCAAATGCCTTACTAAAATCCACGTAGAGCACATCCACTACACTACCCTCATCTATATGCCTGGTCACCTCCTCAAAGAACTCTATCAGTCTTGTTAGGCACGATCTGCCCTTCACAAAGCCATGCTGACTGTCCCTGATCAGACCATGATTCTCTAAATGTCCATAGATCCTATCTCTAAGAATCTTTTCCAACAGCTTTCCCACCACAGACGTAAGGCTCACTGGTCTATAATTACCCGGACAATCCCTACTACCTTTTTTGAACAAGGGGACAACATTCGCCTCCCTCCAATCCTCCGGTACCATTCCTGTGGACAACGAGGACATAAAGATCCTAGCCAGAGGTTCAGCAATCTCTTCCCTTGCCTTGTGGAGCAGCTTGGGAAATATTACGTCAGGCCCCGGGGACTTATCCGTCCTGATGTATTTTAACAACTCCCAACACCTCCTCTCCCTTAATATCAACATGCTCCAGAACATCAACCTCACTCATATTGGCCTGACCGTCATCAAGTTCCCTCTCAGTGGTGAATACCGAAGAGAAGTATTCATTGAGGACCTCGCTCACTTCCACAGCCTCCAGGCACATCTTCCCACTTTTATCTCGAATCGGTCCTACCTTCACTCCTGTCATCCTTTTGTTCTTCACATAATTGAAGAATGCCTTGGGGTTTTCCTTTACCCTACTCGCCAAGGCGTTCTCATGCCCCCTTCTTGCTCTTCTCAGCCCCTTCTTAAGCTCCTTTCTTGCTACCCTATATTCCTCAATAGACCCATCTGATCCTTGCTTCCTAAACCTCATGTATGCTGCCTTCTCCCACCTGACTAGATTTTCCACTTCACTTGTCACCCATGGTTCCTTCACCCTACCATTCTTAATCTTCCTCCCCGGGACAAATTTATCCCTAACATCCTGCAAGAGATCCTTAAACATCAACCACATGTCCATAGTACATTTCCCTGCAAAAACATCATCCCAATTCACATCCGCAAGTTCTAGCCTTATAGCCTCATAATTTGCCCTTCCCCAATTAAAATTTTTCCTGTCTTCTCTGATTCTATCCTTTTCCATGATAATGCTGAAGGTCAGGGAGCAGTGATCACTGTCCCCCAGACCCACTGACAGATCTGTGACCTGACGTGGTTCATTACCTAATACTAGATCTAGTGTGGCATTCCCCCTAGTCAGCCTGTCAACATACTGTGACAGGAATTCATCCTGGACACTTTTAACAAACTCTGCCCCATCTAAACCCTTGGAACTAATCAAGTGCCAATCAATATTAGGGAAGTTAAAGTCACCCATGATAACAACCCTGTTATTTTTACACCTTTCCAAAATCTGCCTCCCAATCTGCTTCTCGGTATCTCTGCTGCTACCAGGGGGCCTACAGAATACCCCCAATAGAGTAACTGCTCCCTTCCTGTTCCTGACTCCACCCATACTGACTCAAAAGAGGATCCTGCTACATTACTCACCCTTTCTGCAGCTGTAATAGTATCCCTGACCAGTAATGCCACCCCTCCTCCCCATTTCCCCCCCCCCCCCATCCCTTCTAAAGCACTGAAATCCAGGAATATTGAGAATCCATTCCTGCCCTGGTGCCAGCCAAGTCTCCATAATGGCCACTACATCATGATTCCATGTATGTATCCAAGCTCTCAGTTCATCACCTTTGTTCCTGATGCTTCTTGCATTGAAGTACACACACTTTAGCCCTTCTACCTTACTACCTTTACACCCTTTATTCTGCTGCTCTTTCCTCAAAGCCTCTCTATATGTTAGATCTGGCTTTATTCCTTGCACTTCTTTCACTGCTCTATCGCTCCGGGTCCCATCCCCCTTGCAAATTAATTTAAACCCTCTGGAACCATGTTAGCAAACCTACCAGCAAGGATATTGCTCCCCCTCGAGTTCAGGTGCAACCCATCCAATCTGTACAGGTCCCACCTTCCCCAGAAGAGATCCCAAAGGTCCAAAAATATAAAACCCTTGCACCAACTCCTCAGCCACGCATTCAACTGCCATCTCCTCCAATTCTTACCATCACTATCACGTAGTACTGGCAGCAATCCTGAGAGCACCACCCTTGAGGTCCTGTTCTTCAGCCTTCTGCCTAGTTCCCGAAACTCACACTTCAGGACCTCATCCCTCTTCCTGCCTATGTCGTTGGTCCCAACATGTATCACGACTTCTGGTTGCTTTCCCTCTCGTACCAGGATGTCATGTACCCGGTCAGAGACATCCAGGACCCTGGCACCCGGAGGGCAACAAACCATGCGGGTTTCCTTCTCACGTCCACAAAATCTCCTGTCTGCTCCCCTGACTATAGAGTCTCCAATGACGACAGCTCTCCTCTTCTCCGTCCCATCCTTCTGCTCCACAGGGTCAGACTCAGTGCCAGAGGCCCTGCCACCGTGGCTCACACCTGGTCAGTCGTCCTCACCAACAGCATCCAGGACGGTAAACTTATTATTCAGGGGAATGGCTTCAGGGGTGCTCTGCACTACCTGTCTACTTCCCTTCACTTTCCCCCCTCGGACTGTCACCCAATGACCTGCTTCTGGCAGCCTAGGTGTGACTACCTCCCTGTAGCTCTCATCTATGACTGCCTCATTCTCCCTCATGAGTCGAAGGTCATCCAGCTGCTGCTCCAGATTCCTCACACGGTCTTCCAGATCACCCAGCCGCAAGCACTTCTGGCAGTTGTGACTCTGCGGGAGAGGGGAGTTCCCCCAAGACTGCCACATCTCACAGGAGAGGCACATCACCATCTCAGGAGGCATTGTAAAGATTAACTGGGAACAAGCTCGTCCTCCGCCTCTTCTCGTCGAAGCCTCTCGAGTTAAAGCCTCAAATCTCCACTCCTTCACTGGCCCGCTCACTCACTGGTCGCTTTCCACAGGTCATAGGTAAAACCAGGGGAGTGAGTGTGATAGACAGATGGAGGAGGGAGTGTGGGAATAGTGACAGAGACTGGGAGGTGATGGTGGATCCAGGTGAGGAGGGGAGTTTTGCATGAGTACAAGAGGCAATGCCAATGCATTTTATTGATCTACTGGATAAGACTACCCAGGATGTCCCCATATCATACAAATGTTTGGGCCTACTTACCTGATTTTCACATTCAGTTAATTACTTTGAATTTCAAAGTTCAAAGTAAATTTATTATCAAAGTACATATATATATATACAACCCTGAGGTTCATTTTCTGGTGAGTAGGCTCAATAAATCTATAGAATCAATGAAAGATCGCCTAGCTTGGGCTTTCAACCAGAATGCAGTAGACAACAAACTGTACAAATAACAAAGAATGAATGAATGAATTAATAGTTAGATAGATAAATAAATAAACAAACAAATAAATAAATAACCAATAATTATCGAGAACATGAGGTGAACAGTCCTTGAAAGTGGAAACACTGGTTGTGGGAACAAGTGAAACTGAGAGAAGTTATTTCAAGAAGAACATTAACTATTCCTGAACCTGGTGTTGTGAGTCCTGAGGCTCCTGTACCTTCTTCCTGATGGCAGCAGTGGGAAGGGAGCATGACTTGAGTGGTGGGAGCCCCTGATAATGGATGCTGCTTTTCTGCAACAGCGTTTGATGTCAATGTGCTCAATGGTTGGGAGGGCTTTACCTGTGATGGACTGGGCCATAACCACTACATTCTGTAGTAATTTATGGCGCCAGGATAGGATTTAATTTCACATTTCTTAACCGTGTTTTAGACTTCCTTTTCATTTCCATCTCATCAACAAGTTAGTGTAGCAGTCTGCACGGTGCTATTACAGCTCAGTGAGTCAGAGTTTGGAGTCCTCCGCAAGAAAGTTTGTAAATTCCTTCCTATGTGCATGTGGATTTCCTCTGGGTGCTCTGGTTTCCTCCCATAGCCCAGAGGTGTAGGTTTTTGGTCATTATAAACTGTCCCATGATTATTTATCATTTACTGCCGATCATGCCATGGTATTTAGGGCAGCAGTGAAGGTCCTCCATTTCGGTCTGTCTTTGGCCATCTTTGTTCTGCTCCAGGTGTGGTTCAGGGTCCTCATTTCAGCACGTACGGTATGGAGCCAAGTTGTCTTTGGTCTCCCATGTTTCCTCTGCCCTTCTGAGATCCAGTGAAGTGCTGTCTTGATGATAGAGTTGCCCTCTCTTCTGATCAAAGGCCTGTTCCACTCTCAAATGTGCCGGGAGAGCTTGTTCAGCGCTCAAGTGGGCTGAGAGGGCCTGTTCCGTGCTCAAGTGGGCCGGGAGGGCCTGTTCCATGCTCAAGTGGGCTGGGAGAGCCTGTTCAGCGCTCAAATATGCTGGGAGAGCCTGTTCCGCACTCAAATGTGCTGGGAAAGCCTGTTCCACACTCAAATGGGCCAGGAGGGCCTGTTCCGCACTCAAATGGGCTGGGAGGGCCTGTTCCACACTCAAATGGGCCGGGAGGGCCTGTTCCACGCTCAAGTGGGCCGGGAGGGCCTGTACCGCGCTCAAGTGTGCCGGGAGGGCCTGTTCCTTGCTCTAGTGGGCCAAGAGGGCCTGTTCCACACTCAAATGGGCTGGGAGGGCCTGTTCCGTGCTCAAGTGGGCCGAGAGGGCCTGTTTCACACTCAAATGGGCCGGGAGGGCCTGTTCCACGCTCAAGTGGGCCGGGAGGGCCTGTTCCACACTCAAATGGGCTGGGAAGGCCTGTTCCACACTCAAATGGGCTGGGAAGGCCTGTTCCACACTCAAATGGGCCGGGAGGGCCTGTACCGCACTCAAGTGGGCCGCGAGGGCCTGTTCCGTGCTCGTGGGCCGAGAGGGCCTGTTCCACACTCAAATGGGCCGGGAGGGCCTGTTCCACGCTCAAGTGGGCCGGGAGGGCCTGTACCGTGCTCAAGTGGGCCGGGAGGGCCTGTACCGCGCTCAAGTGGGCCGGGAGGGCCTGTTCCTTGCTCTAGTGGGCTAAGAGGGCCTGTTCCACACTCAAATGGGCTGGGAGGGCCTGTTCCACACTCAAATGGGCTGGGAGGGCCTGTTCCGTGCTCAAGTGGGCCGAGAGGGCCTGTTTCACACTCAAATGGGCCGGGAGGGCCTGTTCCACGCTCAAGTGGGCCGGGAGGGCCTGTTCCACACTCAAATGGGCTGGGAGGGCCTGTTCCGTGCTCGTGGGCCGAGAGGGCCTGTTCCACACTCAAATGGGCCGGGAGGGCCTGTTCCATGCTCAAGTGGGCCGGGAGGGCCTGTACCGTGCTCAAGTGGGCCGGGAGGGCCTGTACCGCGCTCAAATGGGCTGGGAGGGCCTGTTCCACACTCAAATGGGCATGGAGGGCCTGTTCTGTGCTCAAGTGGGCCGAGAGGGCCTGTTTCACACTCAAATGGGCCGGGAGGGCCTGTTCCACACTCAAATGGGCCGAGAGGGCCTGTTCCATGCTCAAGTGGGCCGGGAGGGCCTATACCGCACTCAAGTGGGCCGCGAGGGCCTATACCGCGCTCAAGTGGGCCGGGAGGGCCTGTACTGCGCTCAAGTGGGCCGGGAGGGCCTGTTCCTTGCTCTAGTGGGCCGAGAGGGCCTGTTCCACACACAAATGGGCTGGGAGGGCCTGTTCCGTGCTCAAGTGGGCCGAGAGGGCCTGTTCCACACTCAAATGGGCTGGGAGGGCCTGTTCCATGCTCAAGTGGGCCGGGAGGGCCTGTTCCTTGCTCTAGTGGGCCGAGAGGGCCTGTTCCACACACAAATGGGCTGGGAGGGCCTGTTCCGTGCTCAAGTGGGCCGAGAGGGCCTGTTCCTTGCTCTAGTGGGCCGAGAGGGCCTGTTCCACACACAAATGGGCTGGGAGGGCCTGTTCCGTGCTCAAGTGGGCCGAGAGGGCCTGTTCCACACTCAAATGGGCTGGGAGGGCCTGTTCCATGCTCAAGTGGGCCGGGAGGGCCTGTTCCACACTCAAATGGGCTGGGAAGGCCTGTTCCTTGCTCTAGTGGGCCAGGAGTGCCCGTTCAGCATTTAAATAAGATACAAATAAAAACCACACCTCAGTAAGAATTGTTAAAAATCCTTGGCAATCACTATCATGTGAAGAGTATGACTCTTCTGTATTCTGTAAACATTCTCTGATATTACAGGAACCTAAATCTAAAAATCAAAATGTGACAAGTTCAAGAATGACAGAGACAGATCTATACTGTGGACAGGGACGAGATAAGCTTGGTTGGCGCACGTATCATTTCACATTGTGCTAAATTACAGTGCATGTGATCAGGAGCAGGCAGCTCTGGCCCAGACTAACCCAGGGCCTCCAGGCACCAACCTGCACCAAAGCACGAAAGGTTTAGTTTGATCCAAATACCTGAAGGGATGTTGTATGTGAAATGAGCCACACTGGCAGACCAAACAAAAGAATCACATGACCATTTCTGGGTGACAGCCTAGAGATGGCGATAATTCTTTTTGTGCAGTGTGTTGTTATACTAGTGAACTACCCGAAGGGCACTGAAAGCTAACAAAGGAAGGATAAGCCTTTAAAAAAGAAATTCTTCTTGAGTGAAAAGATCAACAATTTGGACTAAATGAATTCAATGCCTCAAAGATTCAGAGCGATAGAGTCATAGAAAAGTACAGCACAGAAACAGGCCCTTTGGCCCATCTAGTCCATGCCAAACCATTTAAACTGCCTATTCCCATTGATCTGTACCTGGACCATAGCCCTCCATACCCCTCCATCCGTGTACCTACACAAACTTCTCCTGAGCTTTGAAATCGAGCTTGCATGCATCACTTATGCTGGCAGCTGATTCCACACTCTCACCACCCACTGTATGAAGAACTTTCCCCTCATATTCCCCTTAAACTTTTCAACTTTCATCCTTAACCCATGACCTCTGGTTGCAGTCTCACCCAACCGCAGTGGAAAAAACCTGCTTGCATTTACCTTATCTATACCCTTCATAATTCTGTATACCTCTATCAAATCTCCTCTCAATCGTCTGTGTTCCAAGGAATAAAATCCTAACTAAGAACAGGAGCAGGAATAGGCCATCCAGCCTGGCGAGCCTGCTCCACCATTCAATAAGACCATGGCTGATTTGACCATGGACTCATCTCCAACTACCCGCCTTTTCCCCATAACTCTTAATTCCCCTACTATGCAAAAATCTATCCAACATTGTCTTAAATATATTTACTAAGGTAGCCTCCTCTGCTTCATTGGGCAGAGAATTCCACAGATTCACCACCCTCTGGGAAAAGCAGTTCCTCCTCCTCTCTGTCCTAAATTTACTCCCCTGAATCTTGAGGCTATGTCCCCTAGTTCTAGTGTCACCTACCAGTGGAAACAACTTTCCTGCCTCTATCTTATTTATTCCTTTCATAATTTTATATGTTTCTATAAGATCTCCTCTCATCCTTCTGAATTCTGGTGAGCACAGTCCCAGGTGAATCAATCTCTCTTCATAGTCTAACCCCCTCATCTCTGGAATCAACCTGGTGAACCTTTTTTGCACCGCTTCCAAAGCCAGTATATCCTTCCTCAAGTAAGGAGATCAGAACTGCATGCAGTATTCAGGATGTGCCCTCACCGGTACCCTATACAGTTGCAGCATAACCCCCCCCCCCCCCCCCACTGCTCTTAAATTCAATCCCTCTAACAATGAAGGCAACACTTAATAGATTAAACTATTCAACCTTTCCTTATAACTCAGGCCTTCCAGACCATGCAACATACTTGTAAATTTTCTCATTTACTTCTTTCCTGTAGGTAGGTGACCAAAACTGCACACAAACTTTGATTTATGAAAGCTAATGTGCTAAAAGCTTTCTTTATGACCTTCTCTACCTGTGACGCCACTTTCAGCAAGTTACGGACCTGTATTCCCAGATCCCTTTGTTCCACCACACACTCAGTGCCCGACTGTTCACTGTGTGAGAC
This sequence comes from Hemitrygon akajei, assembly GCF_048418815.1. Classification (NCBI taxonomy): domain Eukaryota; kingdom Metazoa; phylum Chordata; class Chondrichthyes; order Myliobatiformes; family Dasyatidae; genus Hemitrygon; species Hemitrygon akajei. The sequence continues at coordinate 124,539,783 of NC_133130.1, read as the reverse complement.
CTACCCTGGTTGGTCCTCTCAAAGTGCAAAACCTCACACTTGTCTGCATTAAATTCCATCTGCCGTTTTTCAGCCAATTTATCCACCTGATCCAGATCCTGCTGCAAGCCATGATTGCCTTCCTCCCAGTTTAGGTACCGTCTGCAGATTCGTTTACAGTGAAATGCGTTATTTACGTTAACCAGTAGCACAGTCTAAGGGTATGCAGGGGGCAGCCCGGAAGGGTCGCCACACATTCTGATGTCAACATAGTACGCTCAAAATATTCAGCAGGACACCATGCAGCCAAAATGCAACAGGCTACACCAGAAAAATAAACCCCTTTCCCAAACGCCCACCCACACTCACAGACAGGCCTCCTCCAGGCCTCTGACCTCCAGACTTTGGTACCAGACTCACCGACCTAGGGGACCTCTGGTCTTGCTAGCCGAAGAGTCAGTACAGATGCAGAGGAGTGAATAGTGTCCTATGCTGTAAACCATAAGAGCTGTTGACTGTTCAGTTTTCCTTCTGGTGGAAAGTTACTGGAGAAAGATCATTCATTGTGTGTTGTATCGTATGATCTGGGTGATCATGGTCTTTCCATGATTGTTCTTGGCACATTTTCTACAGTAGAGGTTTACCATTGCCTTCTTCTGGGCCGTGTCTTTATAAGACAGATGACCCCAGCCATTATCAATACTCTTCAGAGATTGTCTGCCTGGTGTCAGTGGTCACATAGCCAGGACTTGTGATATACACCATCTGCTCATACGAACATCCACCAAGTGCTCTGGTGGCTTCACGTGACCCTGATCAGGGGCAGGGGGAGGGAGCGGTGGGAAGGAGCCCTTACATCTCTATCCCATCACCCAGGGAGGAGAATATTTCTCCAATAAAAGGAAATGAGGACCTTTCCTTGACTGGCTGAAGTCCTTGTAATGATGGTGCTGATCACTTTGCATTCAACTAACACCTCTGTTTGACACCAGAAGTTTAAATATTGTACAAATTAGCATGAAAAAATATAAGCCATCCCCTTGGGCTCAAAATATGAAACAGGTGAACAGGGGAAAAAACTTCAATACCATTCAGTTGAACAATCCAATAATAGGATTCAGCTTCTTGTACTTAACCAGCCTAAAATAATGTTGAACGCATTGAATTTTGAATGCATTGGATTGCAAAGAAGCTGTAGAGAGCTGTGGAGCCTACTCAATATGAGTGCATTACAAGCACATCGCTCTTCCTCTGTTGTCAGGGTTTCACAATATCTGGGTCATGCCATTTTCTCACAGCTACCATTGAGCATGAGATACAAAAGCCTGAATCACACACTACCAGCTTCAAGAACAGCTACTTCTCTTCCACCATTTGGTTCTTGAACCAACCGGCAAAACCCTAATCACTATAGATTAGCCATCCCCCTGTGTGTATGCATGGCTCCTCTATAGAGAGAGTTAAGTGCACTATGTTCCTTGGAGTTCACATCACGGATGACTGCACCCGGTCCCTCAATGTCACCTCCCTGAACAAGAAGGCACAGCAGCGCCTCCACTTCCTGAGGAGATTGAGGCAAGTGAGGCTTCCACCCCCATCCCCCCATCTTAACTGAATTTTACCTGAGCACCATTAAGAGCCTCCAGACAAGCTGCATCTCCATCTGGTATGGGAGCAGCCAAGCATCGGACTGGAAATCGCTACAAACAACGGTGACCTTTAGTATTATCAAGGATCTCACCCACCCATCCAGCATCCTCTTTGAATTTCTACTGTCAATAAGGAGATTCTGATACAAAAAGACAAGAAGGGTCACAATGGGAAACTGCTCCTTCCCTCAGGCCGTCAGGCTTCTGAAGTCCCGCTGCATCGCATTCAAAGTGTCAACAATTAATTTGTTCTGTACCCTACAATTTTAATTTATGGGCTTAATTTATGCATAATTCATTTGTGGATTTAATTCTACTTTCTTAAGTTATTGTACTGTATGTGTGTTATGTGTACTACTGTGCTTTACACCCTGGTCTCATTTGACAATAGACATGTGTATAGCTAAATGACAATAAACTTGACTATGACCACTTTAACCACTAAAATGGACTTTGAATTTTTTCATTGCAGTTGTGTTCTTTCTTGTAATAATTGTCTACAAATGTTTAATTTCTCTTTTTCTTGTGAATGTTGCTTACACGATGCTCTACGCCTGTGAAGCTGCTGCAAGTTAGCTTTTCACTGCAGCTGTGCATCCGTAGCAGATAGCGCAATCGCTTTACAGCACCAACGATTGCTGATTGTGGTTTGATTCCTGTCTGTAAGGAGTATTTAATTCTCTCCATGCCGTTAGCGTTAGTGAGAACGGCGTGTTATCTTGATGCCGGAAGCATGGCGACACTTGCGGGATGCCCCCCAGCGCTATCTGCTTTCTGTTACTGAAGAAATTATTTTTTTAAAATCATACTGATAACATACACATAATGCTGGAGGAACTCAGCAGGTCAGGTAACATCCGTGGAAAGGAATAAACAGTCTGAAACATCAAGTCTTTATTCTGAGTTCCCTCAGCATTTTTGTGCATGTTCCTTTACATTTATGACTCTTGAGTGCGAGTTTTTATTGATCCAATTGTGTTCCTTGAACTTACTGTGTATTCCCACAAGAAAACGAATATTGGGTTTGCAAATAGTGACACATACAGTACTGTGCACCTTCTGCATGGTACTGTATTTCTGAACGTGGAGTGGAGAGTGAGTTTGTAAATCTGGTGGGAGTAAAGAATGTTGGGAATGGCGAGGGTGGAGGTCAGGGGAGGGTGTGGGACAGATTGCAGAGAAGAAGTGCTGGGGGCAGGGGGTGGCATGGGTATAGATGTTACCAAGCAAGGTAATTTGATTTCAAACAATTGGACATTTGATTCTAAACAATTGTTTTATTGATGATTACAGAATATCTCTCTGGTGCTTCCCATTCCCTCCCCTCTCCCCTCCCCTTTTCCCAACCATGATCCCCCTCTCCCTGCCCCCTTCCCACTCTCAGTCCACAGTAGAGACCCAGATCAGAATCAGGTTTATCATCACTCACATATGGCATGAAATTTGTTTTTTTTCTGGTAGCGGTGCAATACAATGCATAAGATTACTACAGTGCTGTGCTAAACTCTCAGGCACCCCAGTTAAATATATGTGCCTAAGACTTTTGCCCAGAACTGTACGCATTTTGTTAATAACTTTAAAGATTTCCAGCATCTGTTGTGCATACTGATAATAGGGCAGCACAGTCACGTGGTGGTTAGCACAACGCTTTACAGCACCAGCAACCCGGGTTAAGTTCCCACTGCTGCATGTAAGGAGTTTGTATGTTCTCCCTGTGACCACGTGGGTTTCCTCCTGGTGCTCCTGCTTCCTCCCTCAGTCCAAAGACGTACCGGTTAGTAGGTTAATTGGTCATTGTAGATTGTCCTGTGATTAGGCTGATTAAATCAGGGGATGCTGGGCGGCGTGGCTCAAGGGACCTGAAGGGACAGTTCCACATTGTATTTCAAAAAATAAGTAAATATATTCATTTATTTTTGTCTTTTATTTTCTTTACAGATTAGTTATTGGTGCAAGCTGTATCCTTTTGGAATAGAGTCAGAGAGCAATGTAGGCCCTTCGGCTCAGTGAGTCCAGGCTTACTTCAGTGTCCACTCAGTCTCAATTTCCCGTATCCCTCTAGTCCCCACCCCTTTCATCATGTACCTATCCAAATGCTTCTTAAATAATGCTGTTCTCCGTGCCTCAACCACTTCCTCTGGCAGCTTGTTCCAAAACTCACCACTCTCAATATTTCCATTTAATATCAGAGAATGTATAGTCCACAACCTGAAATTCTTACTCTTCACAGACATCCACCAGAAAGAAAAACATAAAGAATGAATGATAGAAAATGTTAGAACCCCAAATTCCCCCTCCCCCATGCACCAGCAGCAGCATTTTATTAACCCACCCCTGGCTTGTTCCAGCAGAAAGCTTCAGCACCCCCCCCCCCCACCCACCCACCATGTGCACAATGGCAAAACCCCTTTTTTTTTACGTGTTGTACCAGTCAGCCATTCTTGTCTGGCTCGTGGTGTCAGGATTGGTCTCCTTTCGGATTAACCGGGTCATGATATGAATGTTCCTGACTCAACCCTTGTTTTTTTTTAATGAGGCCAAGTGGCTAGCTCGACACTCAACCCAGCATGGATGAAAAGCATGCTTGGGGGTGGCCCGACTTGGATTTGAACTCGGGAGCCTTCGCTGATGCCATTGCGCCACCAGCCGGTGGGCAAAACCCCCAAAGAGACCACTATTGTCTATCCCAACAGTTTGTCATCCCATTGAGTCACTCTCTCACTAACGAGGGAGAGAGAAGTATCACTCCTTCCACTGCGAGAGAGGAGAGCAACAGCTTGCTGTTTCGATGTTATAATCTGAAGCGTCACCTCTCAGATCCCTTTTAAATCATTTCCTGCTGACTTTGAACTTAAGCTGGCAGGTTTTGGAATTCCCTACAACGAGGGGCATAGGTAAGTTGGATGGTAACAACACCTTTATCTTAGGCATAAATAAAGTGGTGTTATCTATACCTCTTATAATTGAAACATTTCTAAAAGGTTCTGTAGTGTTGCCAACATCATGGTAAATTTTATCAGCACTCATTCCAGTTTAACCACATCTTTCTTACAACATTATGACCGAAATTGTGCATGATATTCCACGTGTTGCTTTACCAACTACTTGTTCAACTGGAACATAGTGTCCCAACCTCCTTACTCAATGCCCTGAATGCTTGCTGAACACCTTTTTAAACACCCTTGTTAGTGTGGGGGGTGGGGGGGGGGGAAGAGAGAGAGAGCCTGTGGCATGTTGAACTGGTGAGTGAACAGTGATTTTTGATGGACTCTAGATCATAGACTCTCTGGGGGTGTTGCTATTGTTTGCATGGTGGGTGGTTTTACTGAGGCAGGTGGAGGGGGTAGGGCTGATGCTTTGCTGCTGCTTGTGTGTGGGACGGGGAGGGGAGCTTTGAGGTTCTAACGCTTTTGCCTGTCTTTCATTCTTTGGGGGGTTTTCTGTTTTGGGGATGTCTGTGAAGAGTAAGAAGCACAAGCTATGTACTGTGTACATTCTCTGATATTGAATGGAACAATTGAACCTATTTTTACCATGCTGTCTACCTGTGATACTGCCTTTGACAACCTATGCACTTGTACTACTAAGTCCCTATGTTCCATTACACTCCCCGTGCCCTGCAATTCATCGTGTATATTGGTTTGAGAAGATACTATGAATGGAAGAGCACTAGGGCAGATAGGGCTTACCAGCCGTGGTTGGCAGCTTATCAAGGAGAAGGAAAACTCTGATCCCAAACCTCTGCCGCCTTGTGGCTATACCCACTCCTGGGAAAGGCTTCGGGAGTAAACCCTGAGGGGAGAAATCTGGAACTAGAGTCCCTAGGGCAGTCCTACTTTGAGTTCAACACTGACTGGCAACTCCTGTGATGCTGCTGGTGCCAAACTGTAACAGTCTCTGCCGTTCCTTTGGGTTCATCAGATGTGTAGAGAGAGGAAGCTTGCTACATGGGCAACAGCTTGCTCTCCATATTGTACTGCCCACGCTTTGCGTATCTAAACAGCTAGGACTCAACATCCATGGTCGACCCTGACCAATAAGGGCCTAAGAAGGGAGTGTAATAGAACATAGTGTCTTACAAATGCTTGTCCAGAAGCTGAATTTATTTTTACACTGATAAACTTGGTCAGTCTCCTCGTTTAACAGAATGTTATTTCGAAGTCCAAAAGTATGTTACAATAACACTTGGATTCTTAGCACAATGCTTCACCAGATGTGGCCCTGGAGTGTGCTGGCTTTCTGACTGGGCTTGGTTTGGATACTTCACTTATGATACGAAGCATTCCTCTCCGTGGATTTGACCAGGTATAACCCGAATGTTTATATATGATTAGCCATCAAGAATGTTCAATTTTTTGTTATTTTGAACTACAGCGTTACTTTACGTTCAAAACAATGCTCACAAAATGCTGGAGAAACTCAGCAGGTTAGACAGCATCTGTGGAAATAAATAGATAGTTGACGTTTCAGACCAAGAGCCGTCTTCAGGGCAGAATAAAAAGGTGGGGGGAGGGGAAGGAGGATGGCTGGAAAGTGATAGGTGAAGCCATGTGGGTGGGAAAGGTAAAGGGCTAGAGAAGAGGGAATCTGATAGGAGAGCAGAGTGGACCATAGGAGAAAGAGAAGGAGGAGGGGACCTAGAGGGAAGTAATAGGCAGGTGAGAACTAAAAGTCAGAGTGGGGTATCGAGGAGGGGTTGGTAATTTGTTCTGGAAGGAGAAAGCAATATGCCATCAGGTTGGAGGCTACCCAGGTGGAATATAAGGTGTTGGCTCTTCCACCCTGAGGGTGGCCTCATCTTGCTTGGCACAAGAGGAGGCCATGGATCGACATGTTGGAATGGGAATCGGAACTAAAAGGTTTGGCCACCAAGAAGTCCCACCTGTGGTGGATGGAGCAGAGGTACTTGATGAAGCAGTCCTCCAATTTATGACAGGTCTCACCAACGTAGAGGAGACCACTTTGGGAGCACTGGATACAATAGACAAGTCCCAGCAGATTTGCAGGTGAAGTGTTACCTCACTTTACATTCTTACTAAATATACAGATTGAGATGAGTTGCATGACTAATTTACCAAAGTGCCTTTGAGAACTTTCTTCGGGGAGATGAGAGGTACAGAAGGTAAAGGGCTGAAGAGAGGAGAGTGGACCATGAGAGGAAACTCTCAGAGTAAGCTCCCTGCGTTTGAATAATATCTATCTACCTCTCTCTCCCTCTCCCTCTCCCTCCTCTCTCCCTCCCTTTCCACTCCCCTTGCCTTCCCTCCCCCAGTGCTGCTGGAGGATGCTGCCAGAGTCTTGGGTCAAAGGTGGTGTGTGGATGAGACTCTGTGGATCACGTTGTGAAGTGTCTCTGGTTTCTGGTAGCTCTTTTTTCAGTTGCTATGTTGTTTGATTTTGGTTGGGGCAGACTGGCGCTGCAGCCTGGAGACAGCGTGAGATGTGGGGCTGGGTTGAGTTGGTCTGAGCTGCACTGAATATCCCTGGACTCTTTCGATGGGATTGGTGTTTCGTATTCTGTGTTTTTCACTCTTGTTTTTGTCATTTATGTGACTTGTTCTCTTTTTTTTCTGCAGTGGGGGTTTGATGTTTTTCTTAAACTGTTACGTGGTGTTTCTTTGTTTTGTGGCTGCCTGCGGGAAGACACATCTCAGTGTTGTATACTGCATATACTTAGATAATAAATGTACTTTAAATCTTTAAAGGGAAGGAGGAGGAATACCAGAGGGAGGTGATGGTCAGGTGAGGAGAAGAGAAGCAGTGAGAGGGGGCCAGAGTGGGGAATGGAAAAAGAGAGAAAGGGGGAGGGGGAGAAATTGATGTTCATGGACTCACTTTCAAGGACTCTTCACCTTATGTTCTTGATATTTATTGCTTATTTATTATTATTCTTTTTTTCTTTTTTTTGTATTTGTACATTTTGTTGTGTTTTGCATATCGGATGTTTACCCCATTAGTGCGGTCCTTCATTGATTCTATTATGGTTAAAAGTTCAAAGTAAATTTATTATCAACGTACATTATTGGATTTATTGAGTATGCCCACAAAAAAATGAATCTCAGGGTTGTATATGGTGACATATGCATACTTAGTTAATAAATTGACTTCCAACTTTGAACTTTGAGGCTTCTCCTGGCTTAACCTATCACCTGCCAGCTTGTAATCCCTCCCCTCCCCACACCTTCTTATTCTGGTAACTTCCCCCTTCCTTTCCAGTCTGGAAGAAGGGTCTCGGCCCGTGATGCTGCCTGACCTGCTGAGTTCCTCCAGCATTTTGTGTGTGTTGCTCTGGATTTCCAGTATCTGCAGAAACTCATGTGTTTATAGATGGTGGTAAAAATTGTTTATCATCTCTAACAAAGTTTTATTTATGGGTGATGAGAGCGTCCCATCTGTCAGGGTCGACCATGGATATTGCGTTCTAACTGTCTAGACATGCAAGCCAGGGCAGCACATTATGGAGAGCAAGCTGTTGCCCATGTAGCAAGTTCCCCCTCTCCATGCACTTGATGAACCAAAATGAACAACAGAGGCTGATATAGTTTGGCCACAGCAGCATTCCAAGAGTTGCCAGTCAGCGTTGAACTCAGCATAGGAGTGCCTTTCCCTTGGGGTTTACTCTAGAAACCTTCCACGTGAGTGAGTATAGCCGCAAGGCAGCGGAGGTTTGAGATCAAACATGAGAAAATCTGCAGATGCTGGAAATCCAAAGCAACACACACAGAATGCTGGAGGAACTCAGCAGGTCAAGCAACTGACCTATGGGAAAGAGTAAACAGTCAACTTTTTGGGCCGAAACCCTTCATCAGGACTGTTACTCTGATTTCTTCTTCCTTTCCAGTCCCGATGAAGGGTCTCAGCCTGAAATGTCAACTGTTTCAGTGACAAACCAGAAGACTGAGTACAGGATTAATGGTCAATTACTTAAGAGTGTGGATGAACAAAGGGACCTTGGGGTTCAAATCCATACATCCCTCAAGGTCGCTGAACAGGTTGGTAGGGTAGTTAAGAAGGCCTATGGGATGCTAGGCTTCATTAACAGGGGGATTGAGTTCGAGAGTAGAGAGGTCATGTTGCAACTCTATAAATCTCTGGTGAGACCGCACTTACAGTATTGTGTTCAATTCTGGTCACCTCATTATAAGAAGGATGTGGAAGCTATGGAGAGGGTGCAGAGGAGATTTATCAGGATGTTGCCTGGATTGGAGAACAAGTCATATGAAGCAAGGTTAGCTGGGACATTTCTCTTTGAAACATAGAAGAATGAGAGGGGACTTGATAGAGGTCTACAAGATTATGAGAGGCATAGATAGGGTGGATAGTCAGTACCTGTTTCCCAGGGCACCAATAGCAAACACCAGAGGGCATAGGTACAAAATTAAGGGAGGGGAGTTTAGGGGAGACATCAGGGGTAAGTTTTTTACACAGAGGGTTGTGGGTGCCTGGAATGACTTGCCAGGAATGGTGGTGGAGGCTAAAACATTAGGGGTATTTAAGAGTCTCTTGGACAGGTACATGGATGAAAGAAAAATGGAGGGTTATGGGGTAGTGTGGGTTTAGTACTTTTTTTTAAGGCTTATATGGGTCGGCACAACATGGAGGGCTGAAGGGCCTGTACTGTGCTGTAGTGTTCTATGGTTTACTCTTTTCTATAGGTGCTGCCTGGCCTGCTGAGTTTCTCCAGTGTTTTGTGTGTGATGTAGAGTTTAATATCCGAGATTTCTTTCTCCTAGATGAGCTGCCAACAATTGTTGATCTCCGTCAGCCCAAAGCAACTGTTTTTTTTAGATGCCAGTAACCACCTCTACCCTTCTCCCATTAGTAAAAACAGTTCCACCAGGCTTAGTAGCTAAGCCACATGTGAAGGCCAGGAGCTGGACTTGGTTGTCAGAGGCTAATTGAGGTGCATGTCATTGGGAGCATTCAATAAGTATTGGAAGCTTATTTCCTTTACCAGCTCCCGGCTGTAACAACCTTAAAGAACTTATTCATAGGTAGCAATAGGAAGAAATTTGAATAGTAGCTTCGTAAATGACTCTGTAAAGTTGAAAATAAAACATGATGTTAATATAAAATAGCAATGCTGTTGAACAACGTGTTTTCCCTCTTCATGTAGCAAATGGCTCACCTGGTGACAGATCACATGACGTCTTATGGTACCCGAATCTATTGGAAGTGCACACCTGTCAAAATAGAAAAACTGAGCAGCGGCAGGCTGCAGGTCGTGTGGAAAAATCTGGAGTCTAGCATAGAAGAGCGAGAGTCCTTTGACACTGTGATGTGGGCAGTAGGTAAGAATGCCAATTCTTAACATTCCAACAAACAGCAATACTGCTGTGAGTCATCTGTAAGACGTGCATTTACATGGCTTTGGATTGGAAGTATTTTGTTTCAATAAAGCCAAGGCTTTCATACAAACTAACCTTCATAGTTTTACAGATCATCGGAATGTCATGATTCATTTTACTGGTCGCCAGTTATAGCTGTTATTATTTGTGTGACCTTGCATTCTGAACTATAATTTCTATACATTGAATAGATCATAGGTCATAGAGTGATACACAACACTTCAGCCCACAATCTTATCGCATATATATAAAATAGTTAGAGTAAAATAGTGTAAAAACAGAAATAAAAAAGCAGTGAGGTAGTGTTCATAGGTTCAGTATCCATTCTGAAGTCGGATGGCTGAGGGGAAGAAGCTGAATGGGCAAAGAATGAGGGGGGGATCAGAATCAGGTTTAATATCATCAGCATATGTTGTGAAGAATGTTGTCTTGCGGCAGCAATACAATGTAATACATAATAATTGGGAAAAATTGTGAATTACTGTAAATATATATGATAGTTAAATAAGCAGTGCAAAAATTGAAATAACAAGTAGTAAGGTAGTGTTCACGGGTTTAGTGTCCATTCTGAAATCTGATGGCAAAGGGGAAGAAACTGAATCGTTGAGTGTGTATCTTCAGGCTTCTGTACCTCCTCCCTCATGGTAGCAATGAGACAAGAGTAATGAGGCTCCTTAGTGATGGATGCCATCTTTTTGAGGCACCGCTTCTTGAAATGTCCTGGATACTATGGATTCTAGTGCCCATGATGGACCTGACTAAGTTTACAACACACTTCAACTTACTTAGATCCTGTGCAGTAGCCACGCACCCCCCCCCCCCCCCAACACATACCAGATGGTGATGCAGCCAGTTAGAATGCTCTCCATGGTACATCTGTAGAAATTTTCCAGTGTTTTAGGTGACCTACCAAAATCTCCTTAAACTCCAAGTGACAGTCGGAAAACAAGCTGCTGTCTTGTCTTCTTTGTAACTGCATTGATATGTTGGGCTCCAGATATATCTTCAGAGATGTTGACACCAAGGGACTTGAAATTGCTCACTCTTTTCATTTCTGGTCCCTGTGAGGATCGGTTTGTGCTCCCTCGTCTTATCCTTTCTGAAATCTATAATCAGCTCTTTAGTCTCTAAGATCAGTCTAACCCTTTCCTCCCACGTGGCCCTCCATTTTTCATATATGTGTCTATCTAAGAGCCTCACATTAGCATCCATCATCAGAGATCCCCATCACCAAGGCCATGTCTTGCTGGTGCCATCAGATAGAAGGTACAAGAGCTTTGGGATGCACAGCACCCAGGTTCAGGAACAAAAGGGGATAACTACACTCACTTGCCCATCCATTGAGATGTTCCCACAACCATTGATCTCACTTTAAGGACTCTTTATCTTATTATTTCATGTTCTTGTTATTTATTGCTATTTCTTTATCCCTGCATTTTCACAGTTTGTTGTCTTTTGTACTCAGGTTGATCTTTCATTGATCCTGTTATATAGATTTGCTGAGTATCCTCACAGGAAAATGAATCTCAAGGTTGTATGTAGTTGAATTATGCACTCTGATAATTCTTACATGTCCCTAATGTATCTGCCTCTACTACCACCCTGAGAGTGTGTCCCACTCACTTGCCACTCTCTGTATAAATAAAAACTACCCCTAAATTCACTAACACAAGGAAATCTGCAGATGCTGGAAATCCAAAGCAACACCCAAAATGTTGGAGGAACTCAGCAGGTCAGGTAGGATTCTTTCCTCTCTGGCCGTAACCTTTCCCACTCACCTGGCCTCTCCTATCACCTTCCAGCTAACCTCTTCCCTCACCCCTTCCCCCTCCCCCCTCCAATTTATATTCAGGCATCTTTCCCCTTCCTCTTAGTTATGAAGAAATGTCTCAGCCCGAAACGTTGACTGTTTACTGTTTTCTATAGATGTTGCCTGATCTGCTGAGTTCCTCCAGTATGCTGTGTGTTACTGTTGATATCTCCCCTTTGCTTTCTTCCAAACATTTTAAAGTTATGCACTTCCATATCAGCCATTTCCACCCTGGATAAAAAGCGTCTGGCTGTCCACTCTATCTACGCCTCTTACCATCTTGTACATCTCTATCAAGTCGTCTCTCATCCTCCGTCTCTTCAAAGAGGAAAACCTGAGCTTTTTCAACCTTTCCACGTAAGCCTTGTTCTCAAATCCAGGCAGCATCTTGATAAATATCCTCTGTGCCCTCTCTAAAGCTTCAATGTCCTTCCTATAATGAGGTGACCAAAACTGAATGCAATACTCCAAGGCAACACACACAAAATGCTGGAGGAACTCAGCTGGGCAGGCAGTATCTATGGTAAAGAGCAGACGGTCGCCATTTTGGGCCGAGACCCTTCATCAGGACTGGAAAGGAAAGGGGAAAGAATTCAGAATAAGATGGTGGGGGGGGGAGGGGAGGAAGACATTAGAGATGGTAGGTGATAGATGAACCTGGAAAAGGGGGAAGGGATGAAGTAAAGAGCTGGGAAGTTGATTAGTGAGAGAGATAAAAGGCTGGAGAAGTGGGAATCTGATAGGAGAGGCTAGAAGACCAGGGAAGTGATGGGCAGCTAAGAGAAGGTCTGAGCAAGAAACAAGAATGGAGAACGGTGAAGGAGAGGACGGGGGGCAACTACAGGATGTTCAAGGAATCGATGTTTATGCCATCAGGTTGGAGGCTACCCAGATGGAATACAAGGTGTTGTTCCTTCTACCTGAGTGTGGCCTCATCCTGGCTGTAGAGGAGGCCATGGACAGACATGTCGGAGTGAGAGTAGGAAGTAGAATTCAAATGGGTTGCTTCCAGGAAATCCAAATTAGGTCTAACCAGAGATATTTTAGAGGCTCCACATTACCTCACTGCTCTTGAACTCAATCCCCCGACTACTGAAGGCCAACACACTATACGACTTCTTAACCATCCTATCAACTTCTGTGGCAATACTGATAATTAATAAGAAGATCTGGGTTTTGCTTCATTGAGTATTGTTTGTTGCCCAGTTCCTTGTCTTGGTCCTCATTATCCACAGAAATCTTCAGATACTCTCTGTCCACTCTATCTATGCCTCTCGTAACCTTATAAATCTCTATCAGATCTCCCCTCAGTCTCTGCCACTCCAAAGAAAATAGCCCAAGTTTGTCCAAACTCTCCTGGTAGCACATACTCTCTAAACCAGGCAACACCCTGGTAAACCTCTTCTGCACCCTCTCTAAAGCCTCAACATCTTTCCTATTGTGGGGCAACCAGAACTATATGCAATATTCCAGATGTAGCCCAATCAGAGTTTTATAAAGTTACAACATAACCTCTTGACTTTTGAAATCAATGCCTCAACTAATAAAAGCAAGCATTCCATATGCTTTCTTAACCACCTATCGACCTGTGTAGCCAGTTTCAAGGAGCTATGAACTTGGATCCCAAGATCTCTCTGCTCAGCAGCACTGTTGCCCTTAATAGTGTACTGTCTCCTTGCATTTGTCTCCTAGGCAATTGGGGGTTGTACTCTTTGGAACTTAAGATCATGAGAGATGGACTTATTCAAACACCTGAGATGCTAATAGGGCTTGAGAGCATAGATGTTGAGATTTTTGCAATAGTGGGAAATTCATAAACAAAGGGGTCATGGTTGCAAAATACGGGGAGGGTAGGAAGTGTTGAAATTGCTTTTTGCAGATGGTGGTGAATTTCTGGAACTTTTGACCCCAGTAGTTGTGAAAGTTTAATGATTAGAAATGTTTTAAGGTCCAGGCTGTTAATCTGTGCATGATCAAAGAATCAAGGGCTATGGGGGTCTGGGACAGAAGTGAAATTAAGGCCTACGTAGATCGTTTTGGGTGGTGGGGTAGGCTTGAGGAGGCTGGCGGCCTCCTGAGTTTTTTTTAATTAGTTTTTCAAAACATTTTACAAATTAAAAACCCCAAATCCCAATGAGGAACATTAATACAGTGCAAAATTAAGCATACAATGACAATATGCTACAAAGGAAGAGAATTTGACCAAAAAAAACACCTAAATTGAAGACAAGTAAGCTTAGTATCCTCCCCAAGCCCCACAACACAAGAAAAAACAACAACAACTCCAGACCAACCACAACACAATATAGAGAGTATAAATCAGGACAGTCAAACTCCCAGACTGTGAATACACTTAGCAACAGAGGATAATAATGCCTACTACCAGAAAAAAAAAGGGAGCTGAAAGCAAGGGACCGAAAAGAAAAAGAAAAAACCCTAGTCAAGAGGAAGGTTATGAAAGTACTCGATAAAAGGTCCCCAGACCTTATGGAACTTTAGATCCGAATTAAGAACTGAATAATGAATTTTTTCGAGGTCCAAGCAGGCCATAATGTCATTAAGCCATTGCGCATGAGTGGGCGGGGCAACATCTCTCCATCTAAGGAGGATCAAGCGTCTAGCCAGGAGAGAGGCAAAGGATAATATTCGGCATTTGGTCGGACCCAGACGTAAATCTGTCTCGCCCCAAAAACCGAACAAAGCAATTAAGGGGGTTGGTTCTAAGTGCTGATTCAGAATACACAATAACGTAGTGAAGACATCTTTCCAAAATTTCTCCAAGCTAGGACAGAACCAGTACAAATGGATGAGAGAGGCCACGCCATGCCCCTCTTGCATTTATCACAGAGCGGACTAATGTTAGGGTAGAATCGAGATAGTTTAGATTTAGACATATGGGCTCTATAAACAATCTTAAACTGTAAAAGGCAATGGCGAGCACAAAGAGAGGTTGAGTTAACCGATTTGAGAACTGAGTCCCAGCTCTCATCGGATAAGGAGGTATTTAAATCCTGCTCCCAGGCCATTTTAATTTTATCCACAGGGGCCCGTCGTAAGGCTGCTAATTTATCTCAAATAATTGATATTAAACCTTTACCTAGTGGATTAATGGAAAGAAATAGGTCCATAGCATTTTTCGCAGGCATTTCAGGAAAGTTAGAAATTAAAGGAGCAATAAAGTGTCTGATTTGGAGATATCTGAAAAAATGAGCGTTGGGCAGATTGAACTTAACAAAGAGCTGCTGAAAAGAAGCGAAGCGGTTATCAATGAAAAGATCTTCAAAATGTCTAATGCCCTTCCTATACCAAACATGGAATGCTGAATCGTACGTAGTAGGTAAAAAAAGGTGATTATGTGCGACAGGGCTGGAAACGGAAAACCCACGGAAACCATAGCATTTCCTAAACTGAGCCCATATACGCAAAGTGTGTCTAACAAGAGGATTAGCTATTGATCTGGACAGACTACTAGGGAATGCAGAGCCAAGAAGTGCAGAGATAGATAATTCTTTAGTGGAGCTCAACTCCATTGCCACCCAATTAGGGCACTCGGATTGGCCGTGGAAGAAAGACCAAAAGGTAGCACAACGTATATTAGCTGCCCAATAATATAAACGAAAGTTAAGTAAAGCCATGCCACCCTCTTTTTTAGATTTTTGGAGATGGATTTTATTAATTCTAGAGCGCTTATTCTTCCACAGATATGACAAAATAATAGAGTCTAAGGAATCAAAAAAAAGATTTAGGAATAAAAATTGGGATAGATTGAAATAAGTATAAAAATTTGGGGAGAACATACATTTTAACAACATTAATGCGACCTACCAAAGACATAGATAGAGGTGACCATTGTACCAGACTCTGTTTTATAGTATATGAAAGATTGGCAAAGTTTTCACGAAAGAGATCTTTAAACTTCCTTGTGACTGTAATTCCAAGATAAGTAAATTGATTATGGACTACTTTAAAAGGGAGATCACGAAATGTTAGTTCTTGTGCTTCTTTATTAATTGGGAAAAGTTCACTCCTATGTAAATTAAGTTTATAGCCAGAGATCTGGCTAAACTGGTCAAGAAGTGAAAACATTAGAGGTAAGGATGTAGACGGATTTGAGAGAAAGAGTAATAAGTCATCAGCATAAAGAGAAACTTTATGCTCAACACCCCCTCTCCAAATCCCGGTCAATTCAGGACAATTTCGAAATTCTATCGCCAAAGGTTCTATAGCCAAATCAAAGAGAAAGGGACTTAAGGGGCATCCCTGACGGGTGCCACGTTTGAGATTAAATACTTGGGATTTCTGAAAATTAGTTAAAACAGAAGCAGTAGGACACAGGTACAGCAATTGGATCCAAGAGATGAAACTTTGACCGAGGTCAAATTT
This sequence comes from Hemitrygon akajei, assembly GCF_048418815.1. NCBI lineage: Eukaryota > Metazoa > Chordata > Chondrichthyes > Myliobatiformes > Dasyatidae > Hemitrygon > Hemitrygon akajei. The sequence goes on along the minus strand of NC_133130.1, from coordinate 124,523,614 downwards.
TTCTAAGACTGCAAAAAGGTAGTTCCACTCTATACGATCAAATGCTTTCTCCACATCGAGGGAAATAACACATTCAGGAATCCCAGTTGGAGGTGAGTATAAGATATTAAATAAACGCCGAATGTTAAAAAAAGGGAGACGGTTTTTAATAAAGCCTGTTTGGTCATCAGAGATAATGGAGGGAATAACGGTTTCTAATCTATGAGCCAAAACTTTCTCCTGAGTTTTAATGCTCTTCACAGTGTACAAAGAGCTATTCTTGGAACTCCAATGTCAGTTCTACTCACTAAAAGGTAGAATGGATACTGCCTTCTCCCAAGAAAAGGCAGGAAGCAGTATCCTGGCTTTTGGACCTTTCCTTGCCTTGGATTCGACCTGAGTACATACATCTGCACCATTCGAAGAGAAAGAGGGTGACTTGTATTAATCTCACATTGGTCAGCCAATTTCCCACTGAGTCATGAGGCATTCTTTTCAAGACTACACAGAGACAATCCTGTGTACAATCACAGGAATTGCAAACCCTGTTTTTTACCCTCCCTGCCCTCTTTGTCTGTTCTTCCAAATGACATTTGAGTTAGGGTTAGTAAGTTGTGGGCATGCTATGTTGGCGCCGGGCTGCAGCATAGCATGCCCTCTTGTGGGCTGTACCCAGCATACACTCAGATTATTTTGGGCATTGAACAACGCATTTCACTGTGTTTTGATGTACATATGACAAATAAAGCTAATCTAATCTAATCTTTCGCAACACACACAAAATGCTGGAGGAACTCAGCAGGTCAGGCAGCATCTATGGAAAAGAGTAAACAGCCGAGACTCTTCTTCTGAGAAGGAAAGAGGATGGTGTCAGAATAAAAAGGTTGGGGGTAGGGGGAAGAAGCTAGCGGAATGTGTTGGTTGAAGCCAGGTGGGTGGGAAAGGTCAAGGGTTGGAGAGGAAAGAGTGGTGAATAGAGGAAGGGGTGGGGGAATTTGAAGGAATCTGATAGGAGAGGTGAAAGGACCATAGGAGAAAGAGAAGGAGGTGAGGACCAGGGGGAAATAATACTCAGGAGAGAAGTAAAAGGTCAGAGCGGGAAAGAGAGGAAGGCGGGGGTAGGGGCGGGTGTGTATTTTGTTTACTGGAAGGGAAATCGAGGGTACCCAGACAGAATATAAGGTGTTGCTCCTCCACCCTAAGAGTAGCTTCACCTTGGCACAAGAAGAGGTCACAGAGCATCATGTTGGAACGTGAGTGGGAATTGGAATAAAAATGTTTGGCCACTGGGATGTCCTGCTTGTGGCAGATGTTGCGGAGTTGCTCAATGAAGTGGCCCCCCAAGTTACGAACAGTCTCACCAACATAGAGGAGGCCACATCTGGAGCACTGGACACCATAGATGGACCCCAGTAGATTCACAGATAGAAGTGTTGCCTCACCTAGAAGGACTATTTGAGGTCCTGAATGGCCGTGAGGGAGGAGGTGTATGGGCAGGTGCAGCGCACAGAACCATAGAACATTACAGCACAGAAACAGGCCTTTTGGCCCTTCTTGGCTGTGCCGATCCATTTTTCTGCCTAGTCCCACTGACCTGCACCTGGACCATATCTCTCCATACACCTCTCATCCATGTACCTGTCCAAGTTTTTCCTAGATGTTAAAAGTGAGCTCGCATTTACCTCTTCATCTGGCAGCTCATTCTACTCTCTGTATGAAGACGACCCCCCCCCCCCATGTTCCCTTTAAACTTTTCCCCCTTCACCCTTAACCCATGTTCTCTGGTTTTCTTTCTCCCCTAGCTTCAGTAGAAAAAGCCTGCTTGCATTCACTCTGTATCTATACCCATCATAATTTTATATAACTCTATCAAATCTCCCCTCATTCTTCTACACTCCAGGGAATAAAGTCCTAACCTATTCAACCTTTCTTTGTAACTCAGTTTCTCAAGTCCCGGCAACATCCTTGTAAACCTTCTCTGCACTCTTTCAACCTTATTAATATCCTTCCTGTAATTCGGTGACCAAAACTGCACACAGTACTCCAAATTCAGCCTCACCAATGCCTTATCCAACCTCACCATAACATTCCAACTCTTATACTCAATACTTTGATTTATAAAGGCCAATGTACCAAAAGCTCTCTTTACTACCCTATCTACTTGTGACGCCACTTTTCATACTAATCTTTCATCTTTAAATCTCTATTGCCTGAAAGAGTGAAATGGAAACACAACAAAATAAACACATTCTGAGTGCGTAAAGCAGTGTAAGACCTCTCAGAGACACCTCTCTGCAAATTCTCATCATCGGAGGGGGAATTTGGAAGCAGGATGGAAGGAAGTATATTGAGAGAGCTGTGTTGATTTGTAGTGTCAACACCCCCAGCAGATATGGAAGATCTTCATTGCGGCCCTAAAAGCCTGCAGGTATAAGGGCAGTAAGTATAGATGTCTCAACTATATTTCCTCCTCTCTTTTGACTTTAACTCAGTGGCTGCTTTATTAGGTACACTAATTAGGTACCTTTATTAGTGCAAATATCTAATCAACCAATCATGTGGCAGGAACTCAATGCATAAAATCATGCAGACATGCTCAAGAAGTTCAGATGACGTTCAGACCAAACATCAGAATGGGAAAGAAATGTGATTGAAGTGACTTTGACTGGGAATGATTATTGGTGCCAGACAGGGTGGTTTGCGTAACTCAGAAACTGCAGATGTCCTGGAATTTTTACACACAATAGTCTCTGGAGTTTACAGAGCCATCCAGCAAGCAGCAGCTCTGTGGATGAAAATGCCGTGTTAAGGAGAGAGTTCAGAGGAGAATGGCCAGACTGGTTCAAGGTGACAGTAACTCAGATAACCAGACATTACAACAGTGCTGTGCAGAAGAGCATCTCTGAACGCACAACACTTCAAACCTTGAAGTGGATGGGATAGAGCAGCAGAAAACCACGAACATACACTCAGTGGTGACTTGATTAGGTATAGGAGGCATCTAATAAAGTGGCTCACTGATTGTCTAATGGGAGTTTATCACCTTGTTTTATCCACCCCTGTTTCTCTCTGCAACTTAGAATTAAACTGCTTTCTCTGTTTCTCAGTTCTGACGAAGGATTTTTGAACTGAAACGTTAACTCTGTTTTTCTTTTTGTGGTGCTACAGATCCTTTGGGTGTGGTCTTGTATTGGTTTTATTGCAGTTCTTGGATTTACTGTGAATGCCTGCAAGAAAACAAATCACAGCATTGTATATAGTGCCATATACGAACTTTGATATTAAATTTATTTTGTACTTCGCACTTTTAACTTGTATTAGTTGTAGCATGGTCCAGTCTTGTGCACAACCATCCTTCACGCTTGCTTTAAGCACATGCGGTTATTTCTTCCCCATCTTAGTTTGGTACTGACATTACCTATCATGCCACTGGCATTTTGGGCAGCAACAAAGGTCCTCCATCTCTGTCTATCCACACCACTGCACACAGATGTAAAAGGATTCTTCATTGCTGTTTCCGTAACAATTTGTTTTGACCAATTGTGGTTGTTAGCCCTGAGCTGAACCCCTGAACCCAGAGGACTGGTGGACCACTCTTAGTCTGGTCTCTACCCTTTGACCTGTCTAGCATTGGTGACCCTACCAAGAGCCAAAGCACGAAGCCCTGACTCCAGCCAACATAGCTCTCCAGTCATTGAGGCACGCAAGCCTCCAAACCCTACGACAAGATTGTGGTCCTCTTGGAGGGACAAGGGTTCAAACTAATTTGCTTATTTTGGCCACTCATAAACCATGAGTTATTGAAGAGTTAGTGTGGTCTGAGAAGCAGTTTGTGGTTGCACGATTACTGAGTAAACCTCAGGAATTTTTCTTTGTGGGTTATTCAGGTCTTATGGGCTCACAGGTACACAAACTAAGTCTCTACAAATTTTTTTTAAAATCTGCCTTGCAGGGTGAAGTATGCAAAGCATCAGACTGCACGAGTACAAAAGTGTCCTGAGACAGGTTGAACAACAAGTAATCCACCTTAGTCAGGTTGGTTAACAATGAATCCATCAAGAAGATCTTGACGTTTTTTTTTGCCCAGCCCTACCCTTCCCCAGAATCAGTGCTAAATAGGCCCGTTGATCTATAGTTTTGATTAACGTCATTTTTTTCCCCTAAATTAACACACCCATACCAGGTGTCTTTGGCAGCTTGAGAGAAATTGGAGAGCAGCAGTTAACCCTTTAATCACAGTGACACATCTTCACTGTGACACTGCTGAGTTAAAGTGCCTGATGTTCCCCTTTGATTAATTCCAATACAGCAAACAGCCAACCTCCAAGAGACCACTGTCTTGTCGTAGGGTTTGGAGGATTGCGTACCTCAGTGACCTGGAGAGCTATGTTGGCTGGAGAGCAGAATTTATGCTTTGGCTCTTGGTAGGGTCACCCATGCCAAACAGGTCAAAGAGTAGAGGCCAGACTAAGAGTGGTCTACTGGTCCTCCAGGTTTGAGGCTTTAGCTCAGGGCTAACAACCCTGACTGGGAAAAAGCAATTGTTACAGAAACAGCAATGGAGAATCCTTCTGTACAGACAGAGATGGAGGATCTTCATTGCTGCCCTAAACGCCAGCGGCGTAATGGCCAGTAAGAAAGCAAACAGCCAAACATTTCCTCCTGAGGTTTATTTAAAAGGGTGGGGGTTGGGAGGAGAGAGAAGCACAACTTTATTCTTCCCCCTCCAGATTTCACCTATCACCTTGTGCTTCTCTCTCCCCTCCCCCCACCTTTTAAATCTACTCCTCAGCTTTTGTTCTCCAGTCCTGCCGGAAGGTTTTGGCCTGAAACGTCAACTGTACTCTTTTCCTACATGCTGCCTGGCCTGTTGAGTTCCTCCAGCATTTTGTGTGTGTTCCACAGAACAAATTTGCCCATGGGAATCTGAGACTGAAGGTGCCTTGAGTTGTAGAGTTATATAGTATGGAATCTTTCTGGCCAACTTGTCCTTGCTGACCAAGTTGTCTACCTCTAAACCTTTCCTATCTATGTTTCTGCCCAAATGACTTAAATGTTCAAAGTCCATTTATTATCAAAGCATGTATGCATTATACAACTTTGAGATTCGTTTCCTTACAGGCAACCGCAAAACAAAGAAACCCCAAAAATAACCCATTAAGAAAAAAGACTGTCAAGCACCCAATGTGCAGAGAGGAAATAAAAGAACTCTGCAAACAATAAACACTAACAGTGTTCAGAACTGAAGTCCATCTAAGAGAGTCTATGCACAGACACAAAGCCACAGCAGAACCGAGTAAACCTTGTCTAATGTGTCTCCACTTTCACAAGGCTACAGTACTGTGCAAAATTCTTGGGTACATATATATAGCTAGGGTGTGTAGGAATTTTGCACAGTACTCTATTTGCCAATGTGGAATGGAGAGTGCATTTGTAAATCTGCTGGGAGCAAAGGATGTGGGGAATGGCGAAGGTAGAGCACCGCCGGAGGGATAGCAGAGAAGGAGTGCCAGAGGTGAGAGGTTGCATTGGTGCAGACACACCCAGCCCTGAGACACCAGGCAGAGTCATTTGATTGTAGACAGTTGGTTTATTGATCATTACAGAATGTCTCTCCGGTGTTCCCTGCTTCCTCCCCTTTCCCTTCCCCTTCTCCTTTTCCCAACCATGACTCCCCTCTCCCTGCCCCCTTCCCACTCTCAGTCCACAATAAAAACCTATATCAGAATCAGGTTTATCATCACTCACATATGGCATGAAATTTGGGTTTTTTTTGGCAGCAGTACAGCGTAATACATAAAATTACTATAGTACTGTGCAAAAGTCTTAGGCACCCTATCTATATATACAGTGTCTATGAGAAGTACTCACCCCCTTTGGTAGTTTTCAAGTTTTATTGCTTTACAGCACTTTGTAGACAAAAGAGTCTAATTCTGCTGACCAGTGTCAAAAAAGCCAAATTAAATGCACTGTGATTCAATGTTGTATTACAATAAAACATGAAAACTTCCAAGGGGGGAGATGAATACTTTTTAATCAGCACTGTATATCCCCAAGACATTTACACAGTACTGTATATCAAAACATTGAAACATACAGTGAAATGCATCATTGGCATCAACGACCAACACCGTGTGAGGATGTGCTGTGTGCAGCACATGTGTCACTCGGCTTTCAGCATCAATGTGCCCACAGCTTACTAACTCTAACCTGTAGGTCTTTGTAACGTGGGAGGAAATTGGAGAACTTGGAGGAAGCCACGCAAACGTGTGACCTCCTTACAAACAGTGCTGGGGATTGAACCCTGATCATTGATCACTGGCACTGTGGTGCCATCTTCTTAAATACCATGGCGATGGCAAGCACCAGGAAATGTTGTTACTGTTAAGCCGATCACCTTGCTGGGGCAAAGGTTGACAGCAGCTTGCCAGAGTCCTCTGTCCTGAGCCAGTCTTTCATGTTGTCCCCAGCTGTAGTACATCTTCTTGGTGTCAGCTTCACGGTCACGGCACTGGGTGTTGTTTGCTTGGACTCTGTTCCGAAGCTTGATTGGCCCTGTCTCATCCACGGGCTTGCAGCTTTCACCACGTGACTTCATATGTCTTCTAGGCAAAGATCCTTCCTCTCCCAGGGGTGAGGTCTTTGGAGCTTCTGTAGCTCTGGGTTTTGATGCGGTGGCGTTTCTAGCCCCATTCTCAAGCCAGGTTTGGGACCATCCATGGTGGAGTTAGCACCAAGAATTCTAGCCACTGATTTATTTTACACCTTCAGTGATGGGGGAAAAGTTAACTTGACATATTAATTCACTTAGAGCATAGGCTGCCAATCAGGTTGGGAGCCATTGCCTTGAAGCAAGAACAGTGAAAAAGAAACGCTCATGCCCCAATGATTTTTCTCTTGTCATGCAACAGTAACTTTACTATAAAGGCCAAGGTAAAGATGCCGATCAAAATTCTTGTTTACACGGCTGTACGTTCCACAGAATTCATTGCTTTCTTGCTTCATTTGAAGAGTTGCCATCTGACAAGAGAAGATCTTAGGTCTACAGGAATGTCTGATATCCACTAGTGCCTCTTTCTCAATTGGGAATTGCAAAACACTCGACTGAAAGGCGCAACTCTGAGGAGAATTAGCCCGCACTCTTGCCTGCCCCTGAAGCGTTTTGTGACAGTTGCTTATTTGACCCACCTGTATCTAAAGCAGATGGTAAAAGCCAATCTAATTAACCGTCTCACAACAAACACTGTATGTTCTCCCCATGACCGTGCAAGTTTCCTCCAGGTGTTCTGGTTTCCTCACACAGTCAAAAGGCATACCAGTTGGTAGGTTAACTGGATATTGTAAATTGTCTTGTGATTAGGCTAAAATTAAAACACGGTGTTGATGGGCGGTGCGGCTCAAAGACCCAGAAGGGCATATTCTGCGCTGTGTCTCAATAAATAAACAAACAATCTGGTGGAGAGGAACTCAGCAGGTCAAGCAGCACCTGTGGCAGAAAAGGAACTGGTGTTATTTCAGGTCAAAATCTTGCATCTGGGCCCTGAGACCCTTTGTTAGGGTGTTTTTAGGCTTAGGACATACAACAAAATATTAACTATCAACTTCAGCAACTAACCTCAGCCACCAGTCTTCAGGTCTGAATATGGACTGTAGATTAAATTTTAAATGCAGCGTTCTGAGAGCTGTGAACTGCAGTTAACTGGAAAACCAGACAATGCTGAGTGAATGTTCATTTTGGGTGTCTGAAGTGTTAATTGGAAATCCTGAAACATGAATGCATGCCATTTTGAAGTGGAGATTTTGCTTAGTGCAGTGCTAATACAGCTCAGAGCACTGGAGTTCAGAGTTCAATTCCAGTGTCCTCTGTAAGCAACTTTGTACATTGTTTCCCGTGTGCGCCTGGGTTTCGACTGGGTGCTCTTGTTTCCTCCCACAGTCCAAAGACACACGCTTAGTAGGTTAATTGGTCATTGTAAATTGCCCTGCAGTAAAGCTAGGGCTAAATAGGTGGGATGCTCAGTGAGTCACAAGTACCTGTTCCGTGCTGTATCTCAAAATAAATAAATTTAACTCTAGCCTAATTACAGGACAATGTACAATGACCAATTAACCTACTAATTGGTATGTCTTTGGACTTTGGGAGGAAACCAGAGCACCCAGAGGAAACCCACGTGGTTACAGGAGAATATCTAAACACCTTACTGACTGCGCCAGAATTGAATTTTGAACTCCGATGCCCCAAGCTATAATAGCACTGCGCTATCCAGTCACCACTTAAAAAGAGCATGCATTCATATTTCAGATGTGAACTCAATGTAGGATTGCCTTGCTCCAGATTTTCCACTCAACGTTTACTCCTGAAGCCTTCCCCATCAGTGGGTATAGCTGCAGGCAGCGGAGATTTGAGATCAGAGTTTTCCTTCTCTTAAGTGAGCTGCCAACCATGGCTGACGAGCCCCATCTGTCCAAAGATGCACACATTCAAGAAAAAAATTACATAAATTGTGACAAAATTGTACAAAAAAGAGCACTTAAAACCATAAATATATGAGATTCTGCAGATGCTGGAAATCCAGAGTAATAAGCACAAAATACAGGAGGAACTCAGCAGGTCAGGCAGCATCTATGGGAAGGAATAAAGAGTGGATGTTTCAGGCCAAGCCACTCCATGAGAATTGGAGCTTTTGTCAATCAATTCTAAATAAAGCAATTCTAGACTCAGGAAGTGGAAGCATGCAAAAGAAACATTAGAAACACACGGCCCCAAGCAAAGTGTCTTCCTAATATATTCTGTCTCTGCTTATTCCAAACCGCAACCCCCCCACCCACCCTTTAAGATGATGCGACTTCATTAACTTGATGGTCCAAAGTTTCTGAGCAACGTTACCTGCCACTAAGCTCAGAAGTTTTCCAAAGAGATTTGCCTCTAGAGTTTGTCGGTGATGGGAGGTTTATGGATAGTTAATAAACATATAAGAGAAACTTGGTTAAAATCAGAATCAGGTTTATTATCACTGACATATACTGTGAAATGTGTTGCTTTGTGGCAGTGATAAACATAAAAAACTAGAAGTTACAATAATAAATATAGGTTCATTTATTATTGTAACTTATAGTTCTTATGGTTTCAGTCTTTTATATATTGCACTGTGCACTGTAGTACTAGCTGTGTGTGTATACACACACACACTCACTCACTCACACACACACACACACACACACACACACACACTCACACACACACACACACTCACACACACACACTCACTCACACACACTCACTCACTCACACACACACTCTCACACACACACACACACACACACACACACACGCACACACACACACACACACACACACAGACTACAGTGCATAAATCTTAGGGATATATAGTTAGGGTGCCTAAGACTTTTGCACAGCACTGCAGTAATTTTATGTATTGCACTGTACTGCTGCCACAAAAAAAAACAAATTTCATAACGTGTGAGTGATGATAAACCTGATTCTGATGTGGGTCTCTATTGTGGACTGAGAGTGGGAAGGGGGCAGGGAGAGGGGAATCATGGTTGGAAAAAGGGGAAGAGAGAGGGGAGGGGGCTGAAAGCATCAGAGAGACATTCTATAATGATCAATAAACCAATTGTTTGCAATCAACTAACATTGCCTCTCGTCTCAGGACTGGCTGTGTCTGCAGCAGTGCCCCACACCGCCCCTGGCACTCCTTCTCTGCCACCTGTCCCCCACCTCTCCCACAGTGCTGTACCCTGGTCATTCCCAACATCTTTTGTTCCTGCCAGATTTACAACTCGCTCTCTGCTCCACATTGACAAATACAGCACTGTGCAAAACTCTTAGGCAGCCTAGTTTGAGAGTTAATGTACAGTACATTTAAGGAGCTGAGTAGATCCCAATGTCTGAAGAGTTGTTCATTTGGTCATTATTGTCCCCTGTACCGAGGTACATTATAAGATTTTTTGTTTTGGATGCCATCCATCCATACAGATCAAAGTTCGAAGGTTCATTTATTATCAGTATACAATTCTGAGATTCATCTTCAGATACACACGAAACAAAGAAAAACCATGGAAGTTGTTGAAAGAGAAAGATCAAACCCACCCCTCTGCACCAGGAAAAGAGCAGCAATATGATCATCAAACCCCCCCCCCTCCAAACTCCGTCCCCTGCACGAAACATAACCAGCACATTGATCCCAAATACCCCTCACCCACATGATACACAATCAGAACATCAATCCCAAACCCCCCTCCCCCACACATAATGCAATAAGAACATCGACCCCCCCAAATCCCCCTTTCCTGCACGAAATACAATAAGAACATTGACCCCCCCAAATACCCCCCGCACGAAACGCAGCAACAACCCCAAACCCCCTCTCCCATGTGGAACGCAAGAACGGCAACCCCAAAATCCCCTCCCCCGCATGAAACACAACCAGAACATTGACCACAAATGCCCCTCACCCACACAAAATATAACAAGAACATTGTTCCCCAAATACCATTCCCCCACACAAAATGTAACAAGAACATCGACCCCCCCCAAACCCCCTCCCCTTGCACCAAAAAAACCCATGGAAGATCATTTGGTAAGAGCTATTTGGTGAAGTTCTATATAATTTAAAATGCTTCTTTCTTTGACCATCTTTGCAAATTGGAGGCAAGGAAATATCTTTTTTGGCATCCTCCTAGCGAAAAAACAACCTAGAATCCCAACATGAGTTTTAAGCACCTTGTAGGGTTATTGAGCAAGAGTGTGAGTTTCCTTATGAAAGGTTGAACAGATCTGGCTTGAAAGGCTTCACACAGGATTGTATAAAGATACATTATTGTTTGAGGCCCTAATTTCAAAATTAAACTCAGTGGTAATAAATTCAGCAGTCAGCGAAGTAACCTGATCACTCAGCTTTGAAATCCTAGTAGTTGCTGGGTGTTATCGGAGCAAACAAGTATAATTTTTACCAAGCATAGCAATGCAGCCTTGAAGAAGAATCTAATTTCAAAATGCTCGGTGGCCAGAAATGTGAGATTTTGTGAGATTTTATTCAGGCTGTCAGGGAATGCACATGCAGGGCTTGTGAATGTTTCTAGTTTAGAACCCAGTGGAAATTGTTATTTCAAATGTGTTTAGCTATTCCTTTCCACTGTTAAGATATCCTTGCATCGGACCACAATTCCCTACAAAGGGTTGTGAGGACTGCTGGGAGGATCATGGGGAGTCTCTCTTCCACCCATCAGAAGTATTTATCAGGAGTTCAACGTACACATGGTGCCTAGTATTGTCAATGATCCCTCCCATCCATCCCACAATCTCTGACACCCCCACCATCAGGCAGGAGGTACCACAGCATTAGCACAAGGAGTGTTAGGAAGGGAAACCGCTTCTTTCCCCAGTCCATAAAACTACCGAACTCCCTGCCAACACCCAGGTCTCATCCCTTATGAAGTGCCAGTAGCATAATACTGTTTACTTTTTAACTTGTGTTGCAAATGTACCTTATTATTTAATGTAATTGTGGTAATATTACTTTATGTGTTGTGTGTGAGTGTCAGTTACATGTACTGTGCAGTGCACCTTGGTCTGGAGGAACATTGTTTCATCCGGTGTATACCGCATGTATACAGTATAAATTTATCTTGAATTTGAACTTGATTGATCAATGTATGTTTAAAAAGCACAATCGTCTACCTCAGTAACTGGTTTGTGAACAATGCTCAGAAGCTGGCTGGCTAACAAAATCATGTTACTTTAATGTTTGGGTTTAATTTCAAGCTAAAACTATTGTTGATGACTGGATTTTAAAAAAAAGTTCATTGGGAGGATCTCGGCTGGCAGGGTGGAGATACGTCTGTACCAAAGGAGGTGTAAGGCGCTTCTTCCCTCCACTAGCCTGCAGGTCACCCTTGGGCAAGATGTAGCACCTGCTCAGCCCCCTCCTCCCCGATCAGGGTCATGTGAAGCCATGGGAGCAGGTGGTGGATGGTCCTATGAGCAGCTGGTGCATATCACAAGTCCTGGTTATGCGACCACTGACACCAGACAGACAATCTCTGAAGAGTATTGATATTGGATGGGGTCACCTGTCCTGTAAAGACACTGCCCAGAAGAAGGCAATGGCAAACCACTTCACTTCTGTGGAAAAATTTGCCAAGAACAATCATGGTCATGGAGCCCATGATCAATCATGTCATATGATATGGCACGGAATGACGATGATGATTGAGAGGCCAATTTTTAATTATCTTTTTTCCATTTTTATACAGTCACAGAATGCTGCGGGCTGACAATTGCAGTTAAAACAGAATGCTAGATTTTCTCAGCAAGTTAGGGCAGCATCAGTACAGAGGGGAACCGTTAATATTTCAAACTGATGATCGTTCATAAACTTGTTCCTAATTCTAAGTTGTTTGTGGATCAATTATATTGCACATCTGGGGCTTTTAGAGAAATGTATGAAGATAAGAACATAAATCCAAACAGGTGTAGAAATATTTCCACCATTCAATAAGATAATGGTTTATCTTTTACCTCTGTTGTCCAAACTCATATTCCTTAATCCCTTGAATATACAATAATCTTCCTTTGCCTGTGGCCCTCTTGAATAGAAAATTCCAAGCATTCACTGGTGAAAAATATTTCTTCCCATTTGGCACAATAACATAGAGGTTAACGCATCACTTTACAGAGCCAACAACAGGGTTCCTTAAGGAGTTTGCATGTTCTCCTTGTGACCACATGGATTTCCACTGGGTGCTCTGGTTTCCTCCAAAGACATACGGGTTAGTAGGTTAATAGGTCACACAGGTGTGTCACTTACACGCCACCCTGTAAAAGTATCAGCAGCAACAGGACACAACTGGAGTCTGGTTTTGCTGTTAACAAAACACTGTTTTATTAGTAACTTCATCATATAGTAACTTAAACCAGGTAAATCAAGAGTTAATGGTGTTATGCATATATAGGTGTAAGTATATAAAACCCCAAACTTCT